>NW_011494670.1:2678314-2679954 GCF_000754665.1 Bison bison bison | reverse complement strand
GCAAATAGGTATATCTTTCCTTTTCTCCTTTGCTTTTCACTTCTCTTCTTTTCACAGCTATTTGTAAGGCCTCCCCAAACAGCCATTTTGCTTTTTTGCATTTCTTTTCCATGGGGATGGTCTTGATCCCTGTCTCCTGTACAATGTCACGAACCTCAGTCCATAGTTCATCAGGCACTCTATCAGATCTAGGCTCTTAAATCTATTTCTCACTTGCACTGTATAATCATAAGGGATTTGATTTAGGTCATACCTGAATGGTCTAGTGGTTTTCCCTACTTTCTTCAATTTAAGTCTGAATTTGGTAATAAGGAGTTCATGATCTGAGCCACAGTCAGCTCCTGGTCTTGTTTTTGCTGACTGTTAGAGCTTCTCCATCTTTGGCTGCAAAGAATAGAATCAATCGGATTTTGGTGTTGACCATCTGGTGATGTCCATGTGTAGAGTCTTCTCTTGTGTTGTTGGAAGAGGGTGTTTGTTAATGACCAGTGTATTTTCTTGGCAAAACTCTATTAGTCTTCGCCCTGCTTCATTCTGTATTCCAAGGCCAAATTTGCCTGTTACTCCAGGTGTTTCTTGACTTCCTACTTTGCATTCCAGTCCCCTATAATGGAAAGGACATCTTTTTTGGGTGTTAGTTCTAAAAGGTCTTGTAGGTCTTCACAGAACCGTTCAACTTCAGCTTCTTCAGCGTTACTGGTTTGGGCGTATACTTGGATTACCGTGATATTGAATGGTTTTCCTTGGAAACGAACAGAGATCATTCTGTCGTTTTTGAGATTGCATCCAAGGACTGCATTTCGGACTCTTCTGTTGACCATGATGGCTACTCCATTTCTTCTGAGGGATTCCTGCCTGCAGTAGTAGATATAACGGTCATATGAGTTAAATTCACCCATTCCAGTCCATTTTAGTTCGTTGATTCCTAGAATGTCGACATTCACTCTTGCCATCTCTCGTTTGACCACTTCCGATTTGCCTTGCTTCATGGACCTGACATACCAGGTTCCTATGCAATATTGCTCTTTACAGCATCAGACCTTGCTTCTATCACCAGTCACATCCACAGCTGGGTATTGTTTTTGCTTTTGCTCCATCCCGGCATTCTTTCTGAAGTTATTTCTCCACTGATCTCCAGTAGCATATTGGGCACCTACTGACCTGGGGAGTGGAAAATTCTGAAAGAGATGGGAATACCAGACCACCTGACCTGCCTCTCGAGAAATCTGTGTGCAGGTCAGGAAGCAACAGTTAGAACTGCACATGGAACAACAGACTGGTTCCAAATAGGAAAAGGAGTACGTCAAGGCTATATATTGTCACCCTGCTTATTTAACTTATATGCAGAGTACATCATGTGAAATGATGGACTGGAAGAAACACAAGCTGGAATCAAGATTGTCGGGAGAAATATCAATAACCTCAGATATGCAGATGACACCACCCTTATGGCAGAAAGTGAAGAGGAACTAAAAAGCCTTTTGGTGAAAGTGAAAGTGGAGAGTGAAAAAGTTGGCTTAAAGCTCAACATTCAGAAAATGAAGATCATGGCATCCGGTCCCATCACTTCATGGGAAATAGATGGGGAAACAGTGGAAACAGTGTCAGACTTTATTTTTCTGGGCTCCAAAATCACTGCA
>NW_011494670.1:2678004-2678214 GCF_000754665.1 Bison bison bison | reverse complement strand
CTCTAATTTTCTTGAAGACATCTCTAGTCTTTCCCATTCTGTTGTTTTCCTATATTTCTTTGCACTGATCCCTGAGGAAGGCTTTCTTATCTCTTCTTTCCATTCTTTGGAATGCTGCATGCAAATAGGTATATCTTTCCTTTTCTCCTTTGCTTTTCACTTCTCTTCTTTTCACAGCTATTTGTAAGGCCTCCCCAAACAGCCATTTTG
>NW_011494670.1:2671798-2677896 GCF_000754665.1 Bison bison bison | reverse complement strand
TTTTTCCTGTGGTCATGTATGGATGTGAGAGTTGGACTGTGAAGAAGGCTGAGCGCTGAAGGATTGATGCTTTTGAACTGTGGTGTTGGAGAAGACTCTTGAGAGTCCCTTGGACTGCAAGGAGATCCACCCAGTCCATTCTGAAGGAGATCAGCCCTGGGATTTCTTTGGAAGGAATGATGCTAAAGCTGAAACCCCAGTACTTTGGCCACCTCATGCGAAGAGTTGACTCATTGGAAAAGACTCTGATGCTGGGAGGGATTGGGGGCAGGAAGAGAAGGGGACGACAGAGGATGAGATGGCTGGATGGCATCACTGACTCGGTGGACGTGAGTCTGAGTGAATTCCGGGAGTTGGTGATGGACAGGGAGGCCTGACGTGCTGCAATTCACGGGGTCGCAGAGTTGGACACGACTAAGTGACTGAACTGAACTGAACTGATTTAAGTGTTTGTCTTCCTAACTTGAGTGTGAGATCCTGGCATGCAGGACTTCAATCTTTTTTGGGCTCCCAGGGATTAGAACAGTGATTGGCACATATATGATGCCTATTAGATGTGTTTTAAATGAATGAAAATAGAAATAAGTGACAGAAATAAAACTATTTAAGGATAGAAAATGAAATAAACTTATTTTTTCTGCCTTGTGGTAGGTTGAATGAGAAAGTGATAGAGATGTCAATAGATCTGAAAGGTTGTTGTTGAATCATGCGAATACACCAGGATTCTTGGCCCCCGGAGGAGAAGAATTCAATCCGGGGCCAGAGACGAGGCTTGATCGTTCAGAGCTTTTGTGTAGTAAAGTTTTATTAAAGTATAAAGGAGATAGAGAAAGCTTCTGACATAGGCATCAGAAGGGGGCAGAAAGAGTACCCGCTTGCTAGTGTTAATAATGAGGTTATATAATCCAAAGAATGTCTGGAGGTTGTAAAGACCTCCTCCGACCTACTCCCATAATTTACATTTTAAGATAACACTGTCCTCAGGCAAAATACATCCTTGTAAAGACCAGGTATACTCCCATAATTAACATTTTAAAATAACAGAAGGTTGAATCCAAAGACTGTCCTTAGGCAGGATACATTATTGGTATATAATCCTAAGGAATGTGGAGAAAGAAAAAAAGTTTGTCCTTTTTTTCCTCCTTGAGAATTCCAGACCCCTCTCTCTTTGGGGACCCCTAGACTCCCTATCAACCTGCCTAGGAACTGACTCTCTCAGATCTAAATAGATATTGAATATTAATAGATGTTAGTTATGGAAAAAATTCGCACTATTCCCTTTCAAATGTTATATCTACTGTAAAGAACATACTGCCTTTGAATCTGAATACAGCCACTTATTGACAGTTTTAATGTGACCCATGTTGTTGATATAGCCTGGAAAAAGAGAAGAAAAGAATAGTTTTCTTTGGCAAAAGCATACCCTTTGCATACTAAGTGATTGAAAAGGTGCTCTTTGTTTATGAAGAAGTGATGATTTCTTCCAGAACACAGGGGTCATTTTTTGTTGACATTCTCTCTAAAACTTTAGAACAGGAGAATTTATGAGAATACATAATTGTCTCAGCCTATAATTTGTAGGGGTTTATTTAGGTCTTTTTTCCTGAAACTTAAAGGAAAAGGAACATTGTATTAGTTCTTTCTATGGGGCTTTGAATTGACATCTAAGGCTCAATAATGTTTTGTTAGGGTGACTTCCTTTCAAGAAAACATGATGTTTTCTTCTGGCATATAAGGTGACATCTCTTTTCTAATATCTAGGAAAAAAACGTTTTTTTCCCCCCCATAATTGGGCAGTTACCTGGCTATCAGTCATGAGTCCCTGATGCCATTTCACATCATTTTCATTGTGCTGTGCTAACACATCAGATAAGCTCATCACAAAACACAGACTAGGGAACAAAAAGAAAGCCAATATTTATTGATCTTTCAGGATGAGTAATTTGTATTAATCCTGGAAAGATCAAAATAAGTGTGTTCAACTAAAACTTACTTAGACTCCAAGGAGCATAAGAATTCTTTGAGGTTTTTGGAGTAGAAAGAATATTATTTCCAGTAGACATGGGAAAATTTTAAAAAATTCCCTATCGGTTATCTTGATAAAATGACTATAAGTTTCCATGTATGGTTTTGTAGCATTAAAAGAGATAATTTATATTTATAGGGGTCTACCTGTATACTTCTTTGGCTTGATGCCATAGCAGCTTTGCAGTTAAACAGACCTGGATTGAATTCAAGCTCCACAGTTAACTATGTGACCTTGTGAAAATAATGTGCAACCTCTAATTTTCCTTTCCTCTAACAGAAATTATAAAACATCTGTCAATTTATTGTGACTATTAAATGTCATTTGACTATAAACAGTGAAAGTGTTAACAGCTCAGTTTTTGTGACACCATGGATTATATTCTGCCAGACTTCTCTGTCCATGGAGTTCAGTTTTAATGAGGTGGATGAAACTGGAGCCTATTATACGGAGTGGAGTAAGTCAGAAAGAGAAAGACAAATACTGTATATAAATGCATATATATCGAATTTTAAAGATGGTACCGATGATCCTACATGCTGCTGCTGCTGCTAAGTCGCTTCAGTCTTATCCGACTCTGTGCGACCCCATAGACGGCAGCCGACCAGGCTCCCTCATCCCTGGGATTATCCAGGCAAGAACACTGGAGTGGGTTGCCATTTCCTTCTCCAATGCATGAAAGTGAAAAGTGAAAGTGAAGTCGCTCAGTTGTGTCTAACTCTTAGCGACCCCATGGACTGCAGCCTACCAGGCTCCTGCATCCATGGGATTTTCCAGGCAAGAGTACTGGAGTGGGGTGCCATTGCCTTCTCCGATGATCCTACATGCAGGGTAGCAAAGGTGACACAGATGTAAAGAACAGACTTTTGGACTCAGCAGGAGAAGGTGACAGTGGGATGATTTGAGAGAAGAGCATTGAAAAGTGTACATTACCATATGTAAAATAGATGACCAGTGAAAGTTCTATGTGTGAACCAGGTACCCAAAGTCAGTGCTCTGGAGGGATGGGGGGACACCTGTACACCTGTGGTTGATTCATGTCGATGTACGGCAAAATCCATCACAATATTGTAAAGCAATTATCCTCCAATTAAAATTAATTAATTAAAAAAAAAAAGAATACTGGAGTGGGTTGCCTTTCTCTTCTCCAGGGAATCTTCCCCATCCAGGGACTGAACCCAGGTCTCCTGCCTTGCAGGAGGATTCTTTGCCTTCTGAGCCACCAGGGAATCCACCTACAAATTCAGGAGACTCAAGAAACTAGGGTTCGACCTCTGGTTCAGGAAGATCCCTTGGAATAGGAAATGGCAACCCACTCCAATATTCTTACCTGGAGAATCCCAAGGACAGAGGAGTATGGTGGGCTAGAGTCCATGGGGTTGCAAAGAATCAAATGCAGCTGAGTGACTGAGCACATAGCACCATTTCTAGCATATGGTAGGTCCTCAACAAAGGTTGATTTCCCTTCTTTGTGCTTTCCTGCTGAGTACTCCTTTGAAGTAGCCTCAGTAGCTTTCACGTTTCCAGCTCACTTGTTTGTTTGCAGCTCAACAGATAAAATGAATCCAAACAAACATAGTGGGATGCATTTTAAGTTTGATATAGTCCTTTTTACTCCTCAAGAGATCTCGTTCTTCTTTGTGAAGTTGCTGAAAGATGATACCAGCCACTCCTTAAATCCATAGCTCAGGGCCATGACAATATCCATAATCCTACTTCTTGTCCACTCCAGTGTGGCATACCAAATTTAATCCCACTTTTAAGAAACGAGTTGCCAGTCCAGGTTCGATGCACGATACTGGATGCTTGGGGCTAGTGCACTGGGACGATCCAGAGGGATGGTACGGGGAGGGAGGAGGGAGGAGGGTTCAGGATGGGGAACACATGTATACCTGTGGCGGATTCATTTTGATATTTGGCAAAACTAATACAATTATGTAAAGTTTAAAAATAAAATAAAATTAAAAAAAAGAAAAAAAGAAAAAAGAATGTTTTTGCTTTGTTTTTCCAAATTCATTCTTAAAAACAGTAAAGAATAAGTTTGCTCTTACAATTTTGCTTAATTTTTCTTCACCCACCTACATAAAAAGAAAAGTTGATGTCTGTATGAAATGCCATGCATGATACTGGTATATCAGGAAATTTGCTTCTAGCTCTCCTGCTAAATGTCCATCTATGTCATTTCACAACATGGTTTTTGGTTTGCTTTTCACCCGGTCTCTCTCTCTCCCTAAAGCTCATTGGCAGTCTCCTGTGGGTATCAATTCAGTTGCTCAGTCGTGTCTGACTCTTTGTGACCCCATGGACTGCAGCATACCAGGCTTCCCTGTCCATCATCAACTCCTGAAGCTTGCTCAAACTCATGTCATGTCCTGTGGGTATAGAGGTTTTAAAAATTTGCCCTAAGTTCATATGATTTCTTTTTATTTCTAAATGAACAGAAACATTCAGGAATTTCTTTTATATAAACTAGAAGAAGCTTTTCATAATGGGTACTATTAGAGTTTTGCTATAAGGCTCAGCCCTTTGCACTTGAAGATGCTGGTGTAAGGTGAATCTCTGAACTGTTTATACTTCTTGCTTTGCAAACAAGCCTTTTCCATATAGACTTGTAGGAGGCTAAAGTATAATCTTTGGGGTCACAGAATTCTTACCCACACAAAGCTCCCTTTCATATATATATTTAAAATGAAATTGATCTTCCTTTCTCTTTCTCTATTTCTCTGGCTCAGTTTCCCTGGTATTAGGCTCCAAACAGCTAAAAAAACTCTCCTAAAAATCTGTAAAATTATGCAAAAACAATAATAATTTAGACAATAAGAATTATTCCCTAACAAGCACCTTGGATGTAGCTGAATATTCACAATTAACATTTGCTTAAAAATGTGCCTTTCACATGACCATGCTTATCTCCTTGAAGCTTCTTCCTTCAGATATTTAGGACATAGCAGGCAACAGATAACTCTGAAGCCTACCTGACAGGGAAGTTTAATTTTAAAAACTCATCATGTATCATCCTCAGGGATATGCCATTTTCCAGGCTTTTTCATTCAAACCTACCTTTCACCTGAGACTTTTTCTCATCCAGTTCCCAAATTCCCCAAAAAAATAAGCACATACCAAAAACACATAGTATTTACCTTGAACATGAGTGACCTTACAGCTCATGAATACAGAATGACTTGATAAGTAGAATTCAGTCTATAGCATGAGTTATTTGTTTAAAATAAAGGTGGGAACCAGAAAAATCACTAAAACATGAGCAGTGGCTGACAAAAATTCTTAGCTCTCCCCTCAGACATCAATGAGAAAATACATCTGTAGTGTATCTGTCTAAGGCCTACCTGCAACATGCAATATACCTGAGTCATAGGCCTTGTACGAGTCAAAGAGCAGATGAGGAAGGCAAGAGATCAGTATCAGACTTACTGAAACAAATACCTTGAAATTTCTAGAAAAGAGGAAATTGTTTTTTCCTACAAAACTCATGAAACATTTAATACCCTGTAGTTAAAATTAAGTAAGACCTATTTTAGAATTCTATTTTCTTTAAAAAACTGTTTTTATTAACTAGAATCTCTCCTGTAACTTAAAAAAAAAATTGTCACTGTTGACTAATAGAAAAGTTATTTTTTTTTTAAATTACCACTTCAAAGCTTTTTAAAAATACCTTAGATAAGTAGTAATACTATGTGGTTAGCTGTTATTTTGAAATATATGTAGCTTTTAAAGTTATAAGCCTAGCATTGGGCTAAATAGGGAAATATAGAAGATTTCAATTCTAAAGAGCATGGATTGGTGAAAGCAAACAACTAATCATTTAGTAATTATTGAGCATGGTGGACAATTATCCCTTTTTGTCACCCCAAAGAATTTACAATCTTTTTGGAAAGAGAAGTCATAAATTAAGACTCAGCAAGAATCAGCAAACTTTTAACCTTTTTCTCTAAAAGGTTGAATAATGAGTATATAAGGCTTTATGGGTCTAGAAGCTAGTATATAGTAAATACTTTTTAAAAAGAAAATATTCTACCCCTCCCACGCCCTTGCCCTGCACTGTTGCTTTCCTTGG
>NW_011494670.1:2670993-2671698 GCF_000754665.1 Bison bison bison | reverse complement strand
CCCCAAGGAATTTACAATCTTTTTGGAAAGAGACGTCATAAATTAAAACAACAACTTGTAGCAAGAATCAGCAAACTTTTAACCTTTTTCTCTAAAAGGTTGAATAATAAGTATATAAGGCTTTATGGGTCTAGAAGCTAGTATATAGTAAATACTTTTTTTTTTTAAACTTTACATAATTGTATTAGTTTTGCCAAATATCAAAATGAATCCATCACAGGTATACATGTGCTCCCCATCCTGAACCCTCCTCCCTCCCCATACCATCCCTCTGGGTCATCCCAGTGCACTAGCCCCAAGCATCCAGTATCGTGCATTGAACCTGGACTGGCATCTCGTTTCATACATGATATTTTACATGTTTCAATGCCATTCTCCCAAATCTTCCCACCCTCTCCCTCTCCCACAGAGTCCATAAGACTGTTCCATACATCAGCATCACTTTTGCTGTCTCGTACACAGGGTTATTGTTAGCATCTTTCTAAATTCCATATATATGCATTAGTATACTGTATTGGTGTTTTTCCTTCTGGCTTACTTCACTCTGTATAATAGGCTCCAGTTTCATCCACCTCATTAGAACTGATTCAAATGTATTCTTTTTAATGGCTTAGTAATACTCCATTGTGTATATGTACCACAGCTTTCTTATCCATTCATCTGCTGATGGACATCTAGGTTGCTTCCATGTCCTGGCTATTATAA
>NW_011494670.1:2669945-2670893 GCF_000754665.1 Bison bison bison | reverse complement strand
TATTTGCTAATATATACAAAATTTGTTTCTTCAGCAAGCTAGAAATCAGTTTCATCTCCATCATCCAAAATTCATTTGCTTTTCTATGAACAGAAATCATTTGCATTTACCATCTCTTCATACATTACCTCGAATATTGCAGAATAGTCAGACAATGAAAGTTATAAAACCAGATAACCCCAGAAGAGTCCTTTAGATAATGTTCCACATTCCATTGTAAAGTACCCAGTGATCACTTTTTCCACTTCAGAATCTTTTACCTGACAACAGGAACAAAAAGTAAGATGAAGGTGCAATAAGTTTGTTTCAGAGACACCTATCTTAATGCCCAGCTGACTCCCCAGCTTTCATCATTTGACTGTTTTAGAATTGCACTGGGCGATAAGCCATTTTTGCTATGTTAAACCTAAAATTGTTCATACAATATTCCAATGCTATAATTTCTGGCCCTTTTATGCTGCTGCTGCTAAGTCGCGTCAGTCGTGTCTGATTCTATGCGACCCCATAGACGGCAGCCGACCAGGCTCCCCCTTCTCTGGGATTCTCCAGGCAAGAACACTGGAGTGGGTTGCCATTTCCTTCTCCACTGCGTGAAAGTGAAAAGTGGAAGTGAAGTCGCTCAGTCCGTCCGACTCCTAGCAACCCCATGGACTGCAGCCCACCAGGCTCCTCCATCCATGGATTTTCCAGGCAAGAGTACTGGAGTGGGTTGCCACTGCCTTCTCCGGCCCTTTTATAGGTATGTAAGAAAACAATTGAGGAGTCAAATTCGGTGGAAAGTAATAGGCTTTTCAGTGGGTTTTTTTTTTTTTTTTTAGATTTTGATAAAGTTCAACTTATTGATTTTTTCTTCTTTTATAATTTCATTTATTTACTGGCTGTGCTGGGTCTTGGTTGCTGTGCAGGTTTTTCTCCAGCTTCAGTGCGCAGGGGCTCCTCTCCAGTTGT
>NW_011494670.1:2668680-2669845 GCF_000754665.1 Bison bison bison | reverse complement strand
GACCCAATCAAAAAATGGGCCAAAGAACTAAATAGACATTTCTCCAAAGAAGACATACAGATGGATAACAAACACATGAAAAGATGCTCAACATCACTCATTATCAGAGAAATGCAAATCAAGACCACTATGAGGTACCATTTCACACCAGTCAGAATGGCTGTGATCCAAAAGTCTACAAAAATAAATGTTGGAGAGGGTGTGGAGAAAAGGGAACCCTCTTACACTGTTGGTGGGAATGCAAACTAGTACAGCCACTATGGAGAACAGTGTGGAGATTCCTTAAAAAACTGGAAATAGTATATAGTAAATACTTTTTAAAAAGAAAATATTCTACCCCTCCCATGCCCTTGCCCTGCACTGTTGCTTTCCTTGGAGTGAACTGGCTTTGGTAGGGGGACTTTGGGTCAGCTGCAGTAACTTGTATTATTCTCTCAGCCAACAGAATCCAGCCTGAGGGGAGGCACATATTTAGGGGTGTAAGAAAGCAGTTGCTTCAGTCAGAATCACCCTCTGCCTCAGATCTCAGTACACATTTCTCTCTTCCCAGTAAGCTCAGACATCTTAGACAGGTGACCGCAAACAAGGTGGTTCATTAAATTGCCAATTCCCTAACAGACAGATTCTATCATTTGGTAGATTCTGACATTCGCAGTTGCTACTCAAAATGTAAGTGGTGACCCTAGACAGCATGAGGCCCAGCCACAGGTTAGGGAGTCAGGCATAAGACAGAGGCATCAGACAGAGAGGAGTAGAGAAAGATTCCTGGACTTGCTATCTAAAGACTACAGTGCTACTTTGCTCAGTATGGGTGCCATTAGGTCACAGTGATTTATAAGTAAGGACATGTACCAAACACCCTGCTAGATCAAGAAACATTTCATTAAGAGAATAAGCATTGAGCCCAGTGCTAAAGCATAGATAGAGACTGAAGAAATAGGAAAAAAAAAAAAGCTTCAGAAGGGTGAAGTGAAATTGTCAAAGAATGACTTTTTGAAAAGTAAAATCATAGCTTATAAAATACAAAATAGATACATTCAAAGATTTTATTTAGCCAAGTTTTATCTCATTCATTATTTAGGAAATCCATGTAATTACATTAGTTCAAAAGGCTATCAGAGAATAGATACATACATGGACATTAAGCAATGCTGAAGTATATTTG
>NW_011494670.1:2663033-2668580 GCF_000754665.1 Bison bison bison | reverse complement strand
GGTGGCTTCTGTTGTGGAGCACAGGCTGTAGGCATGCAGTCTTCAGTAGCTGCGGCACACGGGCTCAGTGGCTGCAGCTCCCAGGCTCTAGAGCACAGGCTCATTAGTTGTGGCACATGGGCTTAGCTGCTCCAAGGTATGTGAGATCTTCCCAGACAAGGAATTGAACCGGAAGACAAATTCTTTACCACTCAGCCATCAGAGAAGCCTGGTGCTTTTTAAATTATATAATGCACATAGAAACCTTCTCAATTCTTTTCATAAACAAAGTCCTACTCACTTTAAGCCAAAGAAGTACAAAAGAGGGAGGGGAAAAACAAAATAAAGAAAGCAAACAAGCAAACAAACAACAAAACGAATAACACCTTGGAGACCCAGACACTTTAAGGAGACAAGTGGGGTCTATTATATAACATATTAAGAAATATTCTCTTGGCAAATATTAGATCTTTCCTCTTTTAAAATGGACATAAGACTAAAACAGTAAATACACTGACAGCATGAGGGCAAAGAAGTAGATAGAAAAAAAAAAGCAAGTTGAACTCAAATTTGATATAATGACTATAGTGCTGGTGGGATCCTATAAGGCTCTACAGTAATAAGGTAACACCTTGTTAGGACAAGGCATAAGAAACAATGTTCATGGCAATGACTTAACATCATGATTAAAGGCACAAATCACATTCAGAGCATTTTCATCGTGAAGACATTAAAAACACTGTATATTTTTAGAAGACTTCTGACATGTTTTAAAAATATAAGTGGTCAGAGAGCATATAAGACTCTTTAAACTTATTTAAAAATTGAGAGTTTTTTTTATATAATTGGAAAAATCTAAGTATGGGTAGAGACAGTAATTATAGGGCAGAGTGGAATGAGAATATTCAGGAGAAATACTAGTAGACTAAGGAATCTTTGCAACTTCTAAAATTCCACTAAGGTGTAAGATAAAAGGTAAATTCCTCTTGCTCAGATGGTCAAGAACATTTTCAAGGAAGAGATATCTAACTGATCTGACTGCCAATTTTGTGATGTTCAATTTTCCCAGTAGATAATAGTAGCTAATATTTATTATTTCATAGCAAATAAGCCACTGTATTAAATGATACTATTTATGTCTTTGTGTGTATATATATATTTATATATATTTCTCTAATTTTATTTCCATAAAAAGTATTGAGAAAGATATTATTTTCTCTATTTTACAGAAGAGGAAATATAAGCTAAGAAACTGAGAGAGGTTAAATTATAATCATGAACTACACTACTACATGGCAGAGACAATTTTGAACCCAGGTTGTATGGGTCTATTACTTGGACTCAGAAGCATTCTGATATTTTATTCTTTCTGTTTAACACCAAAAACAGGTATTTGGGTAAATAGTATTGTCCTCATTTTATGTAAAAGCACACAGGCACAGGACAGCAAAGTAGCCAAGCTAAGCAGCATGAAGTGCCAGTGGGCATCCACTAGGTCTTCCCACTGTGAGAGGGTACAGTGGGCCTGTCTGTGGTGTCTCTCTGCTCGAATCCTCCCAAAGAAGACGCCCCATCTCTCAGCTGATGGGGCAGCTGTGAGCAGCTTGCTGCAAACTGGAAAATGCAAATATTGCCTTGAAGACGTTCAAATTCAGTTTTAAAAACAAAACAAAAATCACATGCTATCTTAACAAAGAATTATCTCCTGGGCTTCTTTTGCTCTAGTCTGTCGATTTGTGACCCAGGGAGTAGAAGGTAAAAGACCAGTTGGGAGAGAATTGAAGAGACAGACAGAAACTGACTCACAGAGCGTTGCTGAGTTGCTCTAACGGAAGGCAGTCAGAATAAATACCCATTAATTCCCATGGCTCAGGCCTTGGAGCTATCTTGAATTCTAAAGAACCTTCTGGTTCCAATCACCTTTAAAAGATATGGCTTAGATGTTCAGGTTTCTCATGATTACATGTGTGTATATATATACAAATACATATATATCCCATATAATATATATAATATACATATATATCCTATGTATATTTATATGGCATATATATGTATGTGTGTGTATGTGTGTATACACCTAATAAACTCTCATGATACTAGGTAGCAGGCAGGTCCCATTCCGAGCAACCCGATGAGCCTAACAAAAACCATCACATTATCATCATTTGCCTTGAATTTTCCGAATGTATTTGTCTAACTTTTCACTCCAAATTGTTCTTTGATACACCATGCTATACTCTAGTCATGAATGATACATGAACACTTCTAATATAGAAGTAGGAAAAAAAATCATGTTTGTTCTTCTACAAATTAATATGAATAAGATATTCAGTATGAAAATAAATTTTAAAGTGTCAAATTGATTTAAAGTATTAAACTACTGCTTTAGCAGAGAACTCTACTGACCAATGTTCCAGAGTGCTGTATATTCTCTGAGCACTGATAATGATGATGGTATAAACCAATGATACTGACTTTTTAAGAAGTAAGTTTCTATAATGAGATCTGTGTTAGAGATACTTTTATAAATAATACATTAGTGTCACTCTAGAAGTAAAGATAATTACCTTTAGAGTCTTATAGCTAAAGGTATAAGCTTATAGCTTATATAGCTATAAGGCAGAAGATCATTTTTTTTAGCCTGGCTATGTTTGGGAAAGCAAAAGATATATGGTAATGATTCTGCTTTAAATTTATGAGTAACAAGTTGGGAACCTAAAAAGTCAGGCCTAGGGCCCAAGAGGCCCAAACATCAGGGACTAGCTCTAGTCAAAAACTCAACATCAACTTCTCAAACTATGAGAAGGCCCAAATAAATATGACTCTTGACGTCAATCTTTATCTGCAGGTCAACATCACAGTATTCCCAGGAGATGCCTAGGATCCATGATATTACCAACATGAATGGGGAAATATGTCTTCTTTATTTTTCAGATTAATCTCTCAAGTTCCTTTGCAGGGATATTGTCTGAGGCTTCTTATCACTGCCATCACCACCACTCTCAGATTTTCCAAAAACTGACAATTGAAACAGTACAAACATTAGTCCTTTTCTAGTTCTCTGTGACATTGGAAATGGCTTGTCTTCCGTTGCAGGACCAGACTAGCAAAAGAAGTGTCTAAGGTATAGAATGTCAGGCAACGCTGCTGTAAGTGTGCTGCAAGTGCAGGCTGAACACTTGTATAAAACTGAGAGTGAGCATCTAATAAATTATGTGACCTGAACTCTTCACTCTTAGGGAAACTTTCACCCTCAAGCAGGACCTATTACACAATTTGTAGGACCAAGTGCAAAATAAAAAACATGGGACACTTGTTTAAAAATTATTAAGAATTCTAGGGCAGTGGTAGCAGACCATTGAACCATGTATGGGTGCCTTTGGAGGTTGTGCACTGCTTCCAAGATCCCACAGGTCTAGGTCCAGCTGTTGAGTTAATCTGGGAGTAAGTGCCTCCTTAAACTTTGCATCCTAAGTGCTCACTGCCCTCATCCTAAGTCCAGTCCTGCTCCATAATCTCATTTACTTATGGAAAATGTTAATTTTATCTTTCAGCTTGACTGGACTGAGGGATGACTATATAGCTGGTTAAAAAATTGTTTCTGGACTAGATTAATACTTGAATTGGAAAAACAAGTGAAGAAGATCACTCTTACGAAGCAAGAGTAGCATCGTCCAATCCATTGAAGGCCTGGATAGGACGAAAAGGCAGAGAAAGGGTAAATACGTTCTCTGTTTGAGTTGGCCCCTTTCTCTTCTCCTGCTTTTACACATAGGGGCTCCTCATTCTCCAGCCTTTGGACTTGGACCAGGACTTACAATGTTGGCTCACTTGGCTTTCAAGCCTTTGGACTTACACTGGACCTATTCTATAAGCTTTCCTGGGCTTCCAGTTTGCAGATGGCAAATTGTAGGACTTCTTGCCCTCCATAACTGTAATATCATAATAGTCTCTTTCTCTATATCTTATTGGTTCTGATCATTGAAGAGCCCTGAATAACACATTCATCAAATTCTACTTAAGTTAACAGTGTTCTGGATACTAGTCTACATGCTGAAGATAGAGCCAGGACGGCTTCAAGTGCAGTCAGGCAAGGCTTCATGCTCAGAAGGATTTGAGGTTGGTTTAGTGCTCTGCTGTCACCATCTTTAAAACCTGAATAACATTTTAACAGGAGATCTTGTACTTCCTTTTTGCACTAAACTCCACACATTAAATAACTTGTCCTGAATATAGTAGTGAAAGTCACTCAGTTGTGTCAGACTCTTTGTGACCCCATGGACTATACAGTCCATGGAATTCTCCAAGCCAGAATACTGGAATGGGCAGCCTTTCCCTTCTCTAGGGGATCTTCCTAACCCAGGGATCAAACCCAGATCTCCTGCATTATAGGTGGACTTTTTTATCAGCTGAGCCACCAAGGAAGCCCAAGAATACCAGAGAGGGTAGCCTATCCCTTCTCCAGTGGATCTTCCTGACCCAGGAATCAAACTGGTGTCTCCTGAATATAGTAGAGAAGGAAACAAAACAATCCTATCTTATGGAACTCACGGTTTATCTGTGCTTATCCACTGCTCTTATGACATGTCCTAGACAGATTTCAGTCTGCTTCCAACAGCCATATGCTTGTGTCTCAAAACTCTGCACTCACGTTGTGGAGCATTATTTTTGATGGCACAGGCTTTGTGACAGCTTGGCCATGTCCATAGGACTTCTGAGCCTCAGTCAAAGGCTGATGAGCTTTTGGGCCCCTTCCAGAGCCAGAGTCACCATTTAGTTAGTTTCTGTGCAAAGTGATTTACTTAAGGAGCCTCATTGCTCTTTGAGTCTTTGCTAAGATAACCTATTTCACTGTGAGAGAATTACAGGAGGAAACTGCAGGATGAATGGCTCAGGACTTTATGCATTCTCCAAGCAGGGGAGGTATTGACCTCGAGGGGAAAAAACTTGGTTCTTGGGGGGTGAAAACAATCTCAACCTCTTTTTGTATAAATCACAAATATACAAAAGTACAGAAACAAATACACAATGTGTCTCAGGTATTAAAACTTCATGAAATGGGGGAGTAAATAGGAAGGATTATCTAAAAGAGATCCCTAAGGGAACAATTTTGAAAAAAGGTTGAGAAACACTGGAATAGGTTATTTATACCTTCCCTCATGGAAAGACATAGGATTCACAGGCACGTTTTTGTATCTCTTCCCCGCTGACCAGTTTTGCACAACAAGTAGTAAATCAGCTTTTATTGAACCAATGGGAAAAAAAGAAAACAGGAAAAAGGTGTTAACTTTAACCCCCCGACAAAGCTTAAATATCTGGGCTACTCAAATTACCCTTCATAGAACTATAAATATCAGTTTCTCTTGGTTATTTAAATAAATGTTCAGAGACAGATAAATTATCAAGGTTTGAAACAGTTCCTGATGAGAAAGATATGAGGAAAAGAAATGAGAAATATCATCCAACAGCAGAATAAACAGAGATAAAAGTTTGGGAGAAAGTAAATGAAGTAAGAAGATAAAAGTGCAAATAGGAAAAAAAAAAAAAAAAAATGTTTTTTTCCTG
>NW_011494670.1:2650856-2662933 GCF_000754665.1 Bison bison bison | reverse complement strand
TTTTTCCTGATCCCAGGGAGAAAAATAAAACAGAAAAGTCTATGAAGATTATAAATATGAAAATATAGTTATACTTTATTTTTAGAAGTAATAAATATTTTCATAAATTGGCCACACATAGTTGTACACAGGACCTAGATGTCAACTTCGTTGAATATTTTATAATATTCACTCATTTACTTATTTTTTCAAAGTATATTGGTGAACAGCTATTATGTGTCAGACATTATTATAGGTATTGATGATAAGTAGAATTCCTGCTATCAAGTTATATATGTTTTCAAGTGAAATAGACTCAATAAATAAATGAAATTAAAAAAAGAAAAATAAGAAAAAATATTGTGATGGATGGCATTCCAGAAATTAAAATGAATTAATGTGCTGATAATATGATCAATGCGGGCTCAGATGGTAAAGAATCCACCTGCAATGCAGGAGAACTGGGTTCGATCCCTGGGTTGGTAAGATCCCCTGGAGGAGGGCATAACTACCCACTCCAGTATTCTTGTCTGGAGAATCCCCAAAGATAGAGGAGCCTGACAGGCTACAGTCCATGGGGTCCCAAAGAGTCAGACACGACTGAGCGACTAAGCACAGCACATGATCAAAGATAATATCTTTGAGTAGATGTCTAAGATACCTAAAGTCAGGGTGTAGTTATCCAAAAGGACAACTCTAGGTGTTGTGTCTTATCATAGTGTAGGATGCTTTAGAGTTCCCAAATGATGATTAAGGAAAGAGCATTCCAGACAGAAGGGCTTCCCCAGTGGCTCAGTGGTAAAGAACTTACCTGCAATGCAGGAGATGTGGGTTCAGTCCCTGGGTCGGGAAGATGCCCCGGAAAAAGAAATGGCAACCCACTCCAGTATTCTTACCTGGGAAATCCCATGGACAGAAGAGCCTGGTGGGCTATAGTCCATGGGGTCACAAAAGAGTTGGATACGACTCACTTACTAAACAACAAAAATATTCCAGACAGAGGCTTCACAAGTTGCAAAGACCAGTTAGATAACTAAGAGACTGAATATGCAAATAGCCAATGGCCAGTTAATATATGACAGTATAACTCTAATTCAAGTCTGTAGCAACAGCACCAAAAGCCAAACCAGCTTTTTTCGCTATTTTTACCTCTGTTTCTAACTCAAGACCAAGAGATAGCCAAAGTGTTCACCAGTTTTTCAGATAGTCCACTTCTATTTAGCCCTCTTCCAGGTTTCCCATGCCAGCAACTTCCAGTGACAGCACACCTGAAGCTTTGCTGTTGTTCACTATAAAGCTTTCCCACTGCTCTACTGCCTTTGTGTTTCTGCCAAATGCAGATGATGGTGGCTGACTCCCTTGCAAACTCTTCTCATTCTGGTGGTCTTCATTTTTTCCCACATGTTTGACTTGAGCCAGAAAAAGAATGAAGGCAGTATGACTGGAGTCTCTGAAAGAAGGGGAGAAGTAAGCATGGGTTAGATCACATGGTGTTCTGCAAACCAGGAAAGGTTTAGATTTTATTCTTAGTGAAGTGGGAATGCTTTCTGAGGCCTGGGGAGTAAGCGGTAAGGATGAGTTTAAGGAAGGATGTAACAGGATTTATTTTTTCCTTATTTGTTTAGCTTTACTACTTTGGTTTTCAAGTTATTCTTTATTTTTGCTTATATGACTGTTTTTAAAGAATTCACTTCATTTTTTAGAGTAATTTTACATTCACAGCAAAATTGAGTGTAAAGTACAGAGTTCCCATATACCTCCTCCCCTCACACATGTGCAGCTTTCCTGACTACCAACATCCCTCATCAGAGTGGTTTATTGTTGTAGTTCAATCGCTAAGTCATGTCCGACTCTGCAGCCCCATGGTAATGAATCTGCCTGCAATACAGAAGTCCTGGGTTTGATCCCTAGGTTGGGAAGATCCCCTGGAGGAGGGCATGGCAACCCATTCCAGTATTTTTTCCTGGAGAATCCCAGGACAGAGGAGCCTGGCGGGATTTGTTCCATAGAGTCACAGAGTTGGACACAACTGGAACAACTTAGCATGCGTGTGTGCATTACCCTTGTGAGCTGGATGGTTTACCAAATCCTCTGTTCCAAAGGATGTCTCTTCCAAAAGAATCCTACTTGTGATTTGTGCTTTAAAAAAGAAAAAATAATAATATCTATAATTTTGGTGTTAACAATTTTCAAGTGGCTGGGTGATGATATTACTTAATAAATTGGGAAGATGGAAATAAAAGTTACTGTGATTTGATAAATCATGAGTTCCTTTTTGGCTATATTAAGTTTGAGGTATGAATTAGATCAAAGTTGGCTCATGAATTATTTATCAGTTAGTGACAGGATAAGTACAGAAGATAGGAATAAGAATTTAGAAATGTTTATAGGAACTCGATAAAGCTCTGATATCCAAGTTTGTGGTAAATAAACTTGTCACATTTAACTGTGTGTTGACCAATTTTTCTGCTGTCAAATTTGCACAGTGAGTTGCATGGGTTAACAGCTACATACTATATGCACTGAAAGAACACATTACAGCATGTGATAATTTAAAATTAGTTTGCTAATTGTGATCTAGAAATGTATATATTTGAAATCCATTTTTGTCAAAAGAATTTAAATATGATTACAACTCTATAGGATAAGTTATTGCAATTGTCTACTCATGAAAGATTGAAGATATAGTTTGAAATTATTTCATCACTACCATTATTTCTAATAAAGATTAACTAAATATCCTAAGTTTTCTAAATTGCTTTAAATTCTCTTTTCCATTTCTGTCAGTTTATATCTGTGAGACTAGCTTTCTATTCAGAGAAGGCAATGGCACCCCACTCCAGTACTCTTGCCTGGAAAATCCATGGACAGAGGGGCCTGGTGGACTGCAGCCCATGGGGTCGAGGAGTCGGACACGACTGAGCTTTTGACTTCACTTTCACTTTTCACTTTCCTGCATTGGAGAAGGAAATGGCAACCCACTCCAGTGTTCTTGCCTGGAGAATCCCAGGGACGGGGGAGCCTGGTGGGCTACCGTCTATGGGGTCGCACAGAGTTGGACATGACTGGAGTGACTTAGCAGCAGCTTTCTATTGAATTTGATTTTATTTATTTGGCTGCATTGGGTCTTAGTTGTGGCATGCAAGATTTCATTGCATCATGCAAGATCTTTCATTGCACTTCACTGACTCTCTAACTGCGGCTCATTGGCTCAGAACTTGTGGCACAGGGCCTTAGTTGCTCCTTGGCATGAGGGACATTAATTCCCCAACCAGCATCAACCCCAGTTTCTCTGCATTGCAAGGTGGATTCTTAACCACTGGCCCACCAGGGAAGTTCATCTACTGAATATTATTAAAGCAGAAAAAATAAGTGTATGTATATGAATATATATATATGTATATCATTCCCTGAAATAAAATTGTCACCCATCTAAACTAGACTAGATAAGAAGCAAGTTTATTTGTCAATATAAATATTCATATACTTCTTTGTTCAAAGACACTTATAGAAAACGTAATATGGGGAATCACTATTTC
Organism: Bison bison bison; assembly: GCF_000754665.1. Classification (NCBI taxonomy): domain Eukaryota; kingdom Metazoa; phylum Chordata; class Mammalia; order Artiodactyla; family Bovidae; genus Bison; species Bison bison. Next base: position 2,659,415 of record NW_011494670.1, on the reverse strand, counting down.
ATTCTTATTTTTTTATTATAATAATTTCAGAGTTAAAAAACTATGTTGAAGCAATTGTCTATTAACAATACCTATACACACATGGTAAATAACACATACAGTTTTTGCAATTCATTTTTTCCTATGCTTTTCTTGTTCTAAGTATACTTATTGAAATGGAGTTTTAGGTCTTTGGATATAATGAAAAAGGGGGAGATTGTATTTTTAATATGTTTTTTTCTTTATTTTTCAAATAATTTGTTTTGATTGACCTTCACAAAGCTACTAGTCTATGAGGAATTGGAAATTATTGTAACTACATATTTTTGCCACAGAAAGTTGGAGATGCACTGAATTGGATGACAAAATTAAGATTTTAAAGATATTTTAATATGGCATTCTCAGGAAATATTAGTATTAGAAATTCAATGTTGACATTATCAAGAATATAATGTATTTAAGGTCATAGGACTAGACAGGATCTAGAAATAGATGTGGCCAAAGAAGAGAAGGGTGTTCATCACAGAACCTTTGGGCACTTCACAAAGAGAAGTCAGCCAGAGAAGGTAGAAGTTCGAGCAAAGGAGTCTAGGAAGAAGTAGTTAGAGAGATTAGAGAAGGAAAAGCAGGAATAGAATGTCATTAAAGCCAAATATTGAAAGTTTCTAAAATAGAAGGAAGAGGGTCAACTCTATAAAATTTTGACCTGAGACTGATTAAGACGAAGACAAACATGAGACCATTAGATTTGCCAACATGGAAGTCCTTGGAGATTTTCTCAAATGTTCAAAGTAGAAAGTTTAATGTAGTCAGTTGGGGATGTGGTGAAATAAAACTGGGAAGTGAAATAAGTTTCACTGAAACAATGTATAGAAATGGAACAATGATTGAAGGAAGCCAAGGGCATGCGTGTGTGTTTTAATAGAAGAGTAACCAGAAATGTATATGCTCATGGGAAAAATCCCCACAGTGAGAGAGAAGTTGACAACTAAAAAAGAAATAGTTCTTAGAGAAGGGAAAAGGGAATAAAGTCTAGCACACAGCTTGCCCTTTTATGGGAAAGGTGGTAATGTAATCATAGTGATAGAAATGAAGGGAGAAAGTATGGAATAAGTACAAATAGCTAACAATTACAGATAAATGCAAATGGTGTAACATGGAATTTGTCCAGGTGAAAAAAATAGGAAAACAAAATAGTTTGAGTAGTATTGAGTAGTAGAAGAGGTGGTATATTCAGATGAAAGATAAAGAATTTAACTGAGAGACAATTAGAAAATGGAGTGTTAGAACTCAGAAAATGAAAGATAAAACTTTGGTTGGTTGAGGGCCAGGATATTTTGAATCCTGAAAAAGAACATTATGTATTTTTCTAGGACCAAAAACTGGGTCAGAATTTTGATGGGCCTCTTTTCAGTTACTGCCTTCTAATTTCTCTGTAAGAAAAAGGAGAGGTGAAGGGTTAGTTCTGAGAGTAAGGGAGTCCATTGGTAGAACAGGGGTCTTGAGAAGGTTGAAAGAGCTGTGCAGTAGTGTAGCTGACAGAACTAAGTAGAACCATGATGGAAGGCTGAATTCCAAATATGGTCCCTTGAGGAAAAATAAGTGTGCCCCAGTCATTCAATCCAACACTGATCTGAGTATTGCTGTCAAGGGATTTTGCAGATGTAATTAAAAGTCTAAGTCAGTTGATCTTAAAATACAGAGATTATACAGATGGACCCTAGAAGTTGAGCCTTTTTAAACTGGTGCAGAAGAATCACAAGGATTTGAAGTATGAGAGTTCAACAAGCCACAACTGACTTTGCAGATAGAGGGAGCGATATAATGAGAAATGCAGGTAGCTTCTAATAACAACAAGCAGCCTTGAGCTAATAGCTTGCAAGTAAATGGGGACCTCAGTCCTACAACAGCAAGGAGTGAGATTTTACCAATGATCTGAATTAATTTGGAGGAAATTTTTTCCTCCCGAGCCTCCAGATCAGAGTCCATCCAGGTCACCATCTTAATTTCAGCTTTAGGAGACTTTACTCAGAGAACTCAACCAAGACTGCCTGAATTTTTCTGACCCTCAGAACTTTGAGATAATGAACAGATATTGTTGGCACCTGTATTTTATAATACTTTTGTTACACAGCTATAGAAACCTGATACAGCCATGTTAAAGTGTTCCTAGACTGAAGTTGAGGTCCTTGGATCTATGCTCCTCTCAAACAAATGGATTTTCTCCAGAATCATTAAGCCACAAACCAGAAACTGTGGACAATTGGATTGATTCAGTTCAGGAAATATGGAGTTTGGGATGGTTAGAGAAGGAATAGGAACTAAGAGTGGGATTATAGAGAAGCAAGAAAAACGACATTTTGAAGTACTGAGGAGTTCCTGAAGTCAGTGCATGGGCAAAGTGGGATAGGGAAGCGAAGACCCTGGGGGAAAGGAAGAATATGGCATTAGTTGCTCTTTAAGATTTCAGAGATGAAACAGTTTCAAATATTAAAACCTGGTGCCTTGGATTTATGCAGGTAAAAACATCCAGGTTCAGAAACTGATGACAGGGATCCTGAAGTCTCCTAACAATCTGAGAGGAAGAAAGTGGTAAATATAGTGAAGTGGCTAAGATGTTGTTAACCTCAGGAAAGAAGGCTGAATAGCCTGATGATGTGCCTTTAAAAGAGAATTTTTTATCAGAAATGGGAGGAACAGTGGTTTAGATACGTGGCATAGGAAATAAAAAAGGTGGTGCTCCTAACTTTGGGCTCATGGATGGATGGGGCAGAGAACTAGTCACTAGCAACTCTTCATCCTCTTTCTTTTGTTGCAGCAATCATGGTGGTCACTTACAGGTGACGGCATCAACAACTGAATCCCTAAGTCACCACTGAAAGGAAGCCCACCCTGCAATGCGAACCCAACAACATCTGCATTGGATTTTTGTAAGAATCAAACTCTTACTTTTTTAAACCTCTGAAATTTTGCTGTTGTTTGTTACAGCTCTTAGCGTCACTTATTTTGTTCAGAGATGTAACACAAAAACTTAAAAAGGCTTTATCTACACTTGAGCATCCCACAGTCTTGATGTGTGTGTGTGTGTGTGTATATATATGTATATATATACATATATACACATACGTGTGTGTGTGAGTGTGTGTGTGTATTTTAAGGTCATGCTTCTAAATTCTAATTTACCATTCTAGGAGCCAGAGTAATTCTCAAAATTGAAAATGGCATAATTAATCATTTCTTTTTATTTTTCTATGGCAAAACCTCATGTTTTACATATGCATCAAAACTAAACATGTATCCTCAATAACATGATGCAGGTAGTAATTAAGCCTTATTAAGTTCATCAATGGAAATGCTTATTTTTATTTGGCAAATTAACTCAATTTCGCCTTTAAAAAACTGAATAGTCTTTCCTATTCCTGCATTTACAGTATGTTGTGAATGTTTGATACTACAGAGCACGCATTTTAATGTGATTTCCCTATTCTGTTAACTATCTATTTATGTTAGGTGAAAAGCAGAAAATGATTTGACTTTTTAAAATATTAAATACTGTTTGTTTGAAATAATATTCTGAAGTCAAAAATTCTAGAGTATGTTTTATATGCTTTCGTTTTTGAAAGCTGAAAATCCATTTGAAATTGGCTCTTTTATCCCTGTCAGCTTAGTGTGAAGAGGGCAGGGTCTACAAATTAAATTTGTCCTTGACACCAGGAAGAAAGCAAGCTAGTGGTGTTTGGGATGCAGCACATACCTGCTCTGGGCTAGCACACAGCTGTCGTGAATCTTTTCCACGGTAAAAAGACCAAGATTATGATCATAACCTTGAGTTATCATCACCTTTGGTGCGGGTGTCTTATCTACCTGTAAAAACACTTACAAACTTTAGGTAGATATAATTCTTACACTTATCTAGAGTTAGGAGAAAGCATAATTTTACTTCTATCAAAGAAGGCTAACATATTCTTTTTTTTAACATAATCTTTAAGCACAGAGTACATTTAATCTTTATAACATATTTCCATTTCACAGGTTTAGTTGCAACAGTACAACTTAATAATCTATGTTTATTATTTAATTTTTTTTATATTGTAGGCTATATGATTGATGTAAACAAGTTTGTATAATGACTGGTTTTATTGCTGTTTTTTCTTTCTATTCAATTCTTCAGTGTTGTTTTTTTTTTTAACTTGTCCTTTCTGAAAGACCTATTGACCTTTTACAGTCTTATACCTCACTTTTGTGCTCTAATATTCTTCACAGTGTTCTACAATTTCTATAGTTATAGAACTATTCATGTGGGTTTATATACACATACAAATGTGCCTCTGTGTGTATGGCACTTACATTGCTATGAGTTTGTTTCTCCTAATATATCTTTTCATCTCACAAATATTCAATGTGTCCTCTTTGCTTATCAGTGTACTGAGCAATTGGTTATCCAAAGGTGAGCCATACTTGATTTCATAGAGCTTACAATCTAAAGAAGAAGGCAGGCATTCAAAACTAATTATGCAAATGTATGTAAATGAGTTACATAATGTTCTAATTACATCTCTAGGAAACATCTGATTTGATTTAACCAGGGAGATCAGAGAATAGCTTTCCTAAGGACAAATGTGAGCTGAGATATCTGAGGAAAGGGGAAGAGCCCTGTGGCAGGACCCAGCAGTGTCCTCTAGAGCTGCTGAAAGAAGACCACAGTGACTGGAGTAAAGAGAACAGAAATGGGAATCTCAATTAAGTTAATAATGGAGATGTCAGCTGGGGCCAGACCAGGCAGGAGACTCAACCAGATTAAGAAACTCAGTCTTTGTCTTAAGAGCAATAGTGAGTCATTGAATAGTCTTATCAAAGACACTGGTATGATCAGGATTCCATTAGAAATAAAATATTTCTAAGGAGGTCTAGAGAAGGGAGCCAATAGAGAGGTGCCATCTCCCAAATCACTATTCATCTTCTGAAGTAGGCTGTAATCACCTCACAGATACAAATAAAAATCTTTCCTGGGCTCTGTCCACTGTTATCTCCCAAGCATCTCATAAATGAAAACTGGTTTCCAGGCACCCAGCTGTTATCTGAGTAACAGGGAACTGTCTAAAGTCCACAGGGAGCAGCAATCCCAGTGAACTGGAGAATGGTGAGTTTCCCCATGAGAACTGTGGATCATTGACTGAAAGTTAATGTTAAGCTGCCCTCATGCTTACCAGCAGCTGCATTAGCCAGGCCTCTTTCCTGAGCTTTCTTTGGTGTTTCAGACTCTGCTGAGCTGATGGAAATGAAGTCCATAATTTCAGCTATGGTCATTAACCTCCTGCTTTGTGTTTTTACTAATCATTAACATGTCATTTGTGTCAAAGAAAGACTTTGAGCTCAGGGAACTGGGACTTCAGTGCAGTGGGAACCAAGTACTGAAAGTAGAAAAGGCATGACAAATTGTATTGACAAAGCTATCCTGGTCACCTTGTACAAAGGAAAATCTCATTCCAACTAGTGCAGATGGTGCTGGGATTGAAACCCTTTGTATTGTGGAGGATAAAAACAAGAACATGCATTGTTACTAGGAGGAAACTCGGTTATGATAGCTGAGAATTGTTATATGCTTTAGTCATTAAATAATTTAACCTCGCTGAGAAAGAAAAACATGAAAAAAGTTTAGAATCTCTAGATCCATTTTCTATTTATGTATAAAATTCAAGTGTAGGTTGAAATAATCAGTTGAGTTCATCAAATCCTTAGTGATCAGGCATTGAATTTATCAATCTCATTCCTGCCCCACAGATCTTTTAAACCATGTCTCATTGGTTGTTCTTTAGTTACTGTCCCCAGATAGTTAGAATCAAAGCTGCTTCAAGTTCAACCGTTTGCCCAGTGTGTTCCCTTTGAGCTCTCCTACCCTTTCTTTCTACTCCAGACTTTCCAACCTTGAAGTCCCTGGCTAAGTCTACCATGTCCCCATACGCTCATATAAGGCGCTACCCAAGAGAGTAGCCTGTACTGTGAACTTAATAACCTGTATTTAGTACTTGTTGCAACACTTTTATTAGTAGTATTTAATTCCTGTATATATTTCATAATAAATCCACTCAGTGAATCTCCTTGGTGTCAGAGAACTAATAGAATACTTTATTCAGTGTGGCTTAATGAACAAAATTTAACCTCTCTTGTTCAAATAGGAATCAAAATAACCTTTGCTCTGATTGGTTTCAGAAGTGAGAAAAGTCTTGGAATGTTCGTTTTTACCTCTTTTTTCTTCAGTTATATATTTGGGTGCTCAACTTAATTCTCTCTAATTAAGGTCACTAGTAGTACAAGTCCATCATGCCTATATTCTGGCATTTGTGCAATTTGAGTGTGCTCCTAGGTATATGTACCTTCATGTATGTTTACAACTGTATAAGATTTGTTTTATTTTATTACATAGGAAGAATGTGGAAAAATAGTCTTTGGTTGATAAAAACTATCTCAAATATTTTTCCTATTAACTAGGCTTTACTGGGCACAAAATGTGATTTTTGAAAATAATATGAGTATTAGTTGTGCACTATATAAAACATCTGAAATGAACAGACATAAGAACCTATCAACCAGAGTATGAGGGATTAAGTAAAAGAATTTTTAAAAAAAGATATATGGTGTTACCTCAATATTGTAAACACTAAGAACTATTTTTATTTTATTTTATGTATGTCTTTTTTCTCATAACACATAAAATAAGCTCTACTATCTCAAAACCTTTCATATAAATATTTATTAATATGAGTATTTATTTAAGTCTACTTTTAAAATGTGATTGGAGAAGGAAATGGCAACCCACTTCACTATTCTTACCTGGAGAATCCCATGGACAGAGGAGCCTGGCAGTCTACAGTTCATGGCGTTGCAAGAGTGGGACACGACTTAGCGACTAAACCACCACGACCACCAAAAAATGTAACTCAACAAATCAAGCATCAGTCACTGCTGATTTAGCAAGATGAGTTTCTTTAGGCATAAAGTAAAATCCAGACCTTAATGCTTATCCTCCACTATGAAAAAGTTCTTATGTAAATGTCATGTCAGAAAATACACATGATGGTTGATCCCTTTCAGTTTTGAAATATCTTCCTTTATGACAGAGTGCTAAAAATATCTTTAAATCTGAAAAGCATGATAAATCACAACTACTTCTTATTTGGAAAAAGATTCTTGTATTATTGCATTTTTACAGAATTGTCATCCCACAGAATTACTTTTCCTCCTAGTGAACACTTGTCTTTATCGATGTGTGGGCTGCTGGCAGAGCTGACATTTTATTTGTTGGCTGGTTTCCCATACACAGTACCTTTGTGTATAGTTCCTTCATTGAGTGTTTAATAACCAACTGTATATTTTATTTGTGACCTTACTAAGAGCAGATCTTAGTGGCATGCATCATGATACAGAAAATACCACTGCAAGTAATATAAAATAATACTCTGGAAAACCTATTTTTATCCATGTAATTTAAGTCACTTGATATAATAATCATGTTATATTGAAATACTCAAGATGGTAAAATATGAGCTTTCTTTTATTTTTTGGTATTAAGAAATAGGTAGTATACAAAAAATAAAAACCTAAATAAGCATAATCCCGAGGATGTGGATTTAAAAGCAATTTGACCAACTTTCTGAGAGTTAAGATCGAGGAAGAAGTATAATTAAAGTGAAAGTCTCTGCCTCAGAACACTCATGTATCAGATTGTGCTCCTTGCCTTAAGACATTTTATCAGTCTGATAGTGCACATTACTATCTACTATTGTGGCCAAGAAGCCCTTAGAAGAAATGCAGTAGCCTGCATAATCAACAAAAGAGTCTGAAATGCAGTACTTGGATGCAATCTCAAAAATGACACAATGGTCTCTTCATTTCCAAGGCAAAATACTCAATGTCACAGTAATCCAAGTCTATGCCCCAACCAGTAATGATGAAGAAGCTGAAGTTGAATGGTTCTATGAAGACCTACAAGAACTTCTAGAACTAACACTGAAAAAAAGATGTCCTTTTCATTATAGGGGACTGGAACACAAAAGTAGGAAGTCAAGAAAGACATGGAATAACAGGCAAATTTGGCCTTGGAGTACAAAATGAAGCAGGGCAAAGGCTAACAGAGTTTTGCCAAGAGAACGCATAGGTCATAGCAAAATCCTCTTCCACAAGAGAAGGCTCTACATGTGGACATCACCAGATGGTTAATACTGAAATCAGATTGATTATATTCTTTGCAACCAAAGATTCAGAAGCTGTACACAGTCAGCAAAAACAAGACTACATTCTAACTGTGGCTCAGGTCGTGAACTCCTGATAGCCAAATTCAGACTTAAATTGAACAAAGTAGGGAAAACCACAAGACCATTCAGTTCCGTTCAGTTTGGTTCAGTCGCTCAGTTGTGTCCAACTCTGCAACCCCAGGGACTGCAGCATGCCAGGCCTCCCTGTCCATCACCAACTCCCAGAGTTTACTCAATCTGATGGCCACTGAGTCAGTGAAGCCACCCAGCTATTTCACCCTCTGTCATCCCCTTCATCTCCCACCTTCAATCTTTCCCAGCATCAGGG
>NW_011494670.1:2650504-2650756 GCF_000754665.1 Bison bison bison | reverse complement strand
TCTTCTCCAACACCACGGTTCAAAAGCATCAATTCTTCAGTGTTCAGCTTTCTTTATAGTCCAACTCTCACATCTATTCAGGTATGACCTAAATCAAATCCCTTAGAACTATACAGTGGAAGTGACAGATTCAAGGGATTAGATCTGATAGAGTGCCTGAAGAACTATGGACAGAGGTTTGTGACATTGTACAGGAGGCAGTGATCAAGAACATCCCCAAGAAAAAGAAATGCAAAAAGTTAAAGTGGTTGT
>NW_011494670.1:2623823-2650404 GCF_000754665.1 Bison bison bison | reverse complement strand
TCCCTGTCCATCACCAACTCCCAGAGTTTACTCAATCTGATGGCCACTGAGTCAGTGAAGCCACCCAGCTATTTCACCCTCTGTCATCCCCTTCATCTCCCACCTTCAATCTTTCCCAGCATCAGGGTCTTTTCAAATTAGTCAGTTCTTCTCATCAAGTGGCCAAAGTATTGGAGTTTCTGCTTCAGCATCAGTCCTTCCAATGAATATTCAGGACTAATTTCCTTTAGGATGGACTGGTTGGATCTCCTTGCCATCCAAGGGACTCTCAAGAGTCTTCTCCAACACCACGGTTCAAAAGCATCAATTCTTCAGTGTTCAGCTTTCTTTATAGTCCAACTCTCACATCTATTCAGGTATGACCTATTCAGACCATTCAGGTATGACCTAATCAAATCCCTTAGAACTATACAGTGGAAGTGACAGATTCAAGGGATTAGATCTGATAGAGTGCCTGAAGAACTATGGACAGAGGTTTGTGACATTGTACAGGAGGCAGTGATCAAGAACATCCCCAAGAAAAAGAAATGCAAAAAGTTAAAGTGGTTGTCTGAGGAGGGCTTACAAATAGCTGAGGAAAGAAGAGAGCTAAAGGCAAAGGAGAAAAGGAAAGATATACCCATTTGGATGCAGAGTTCCAAGGAACAGCAAGGAGAGATAAGAAAGCCTTCTTCAGTGGTCAGTGCAAAGAAATAGAGGAAAACAATACAATGGGAAAGACTAGAGATCTCTTCAAGAAAATTAGAGATATCAAGGGAACATTTCATGCAAAAACGTGCTCAATAAAGGACAGAAATGGTATGGACCTAACAGAAGCAGAAGATGTTAAGAAGACGTGGCAAGAATACACAGAAGAACTGTACAAAAAAGATCTTTATGGCCCAGATAACCACAATGGTGTGATCACTCACCTAGAGCCAGACATACTGGAATGCGAAGTCAAGTGGGCCTTAGGAAGCATCACTATGAACAAAGCTAGTGGAGGTGATGGAATTCCAGTTGAGCTATTTCAAACCCTAAAAGATGATGCTGTGAAAGCACTGCACTCAATATGCCAGCACATTTAGAAAACTCAGCAGTGGCCACAAGACTGGAAAAGGTCAGTTTTTACTTCAATCCCAAAGAATGTTCACACTACCACACAATTGCACTCATCTCACACGCTAGCAAAGTAATGCTCAAAATCTGCCAAGCTAAGCTTCAACAGTACATGGACCATGAACTTCCATATGCTCAAGCTGGATTTAGAAAAGGCAGAGGAACCAGAGATCAAATTGCCAACATCTGTTGGATCATCGAAAAAGCAAGAGAGTTCCTGAAAAACATCTATTTCAGCTTTATTGACTCTGCCAAAGCCTTTGACTGTGTGGATCACAACAAACTGTGGAAAATTCTGAGAGATGGGAGTACCAGACCACCTCACCTGCCTCCTGAGAAATCTGTATGCAGGGCAAGAAGCAACATTTAGAACTGTACATGGAACAACAGACTGGTTCCAAATCAGAAAAGGAGTGCATCAAGGCTATATATTGTCACCCTGCTTATTTAGCTGATATGCAGAGTACATTATAAGAAACGCTGGGCTGGATGAAGCACAAGCTGGAATCCAGATTACTGGGAGAAATACTAATAACCTCAAATATGTAGATGACACCACCCTTATGGCAAAAAGTAAAGAAGAACCAAAGAGCCTCTTGATGAAAGTGAAAAAGGAAAGGGAAAAAGTTTGCTTAAAACTTAACATTCAGTAAACTAAGATCATGGCATCCAGTCCCATCACTACATGGCAAATAGATGGGCAAACAGTGGAAACAATGACAGACTTTATTTTCTTGGGCTTCAAAATCACTGCAGAATGTGACTGCAACCCTGAAATTAAAAGATGCTCGCTCCTTGGAAGAAAAGCTATGACCAACCTAGGTGCTAAGTCACTTCAGTCGTGTCTGACTCTGCATGACCCCATAGATGGCAGCCCACCAGGCTCCCCCGTCCCTGGGATTCTCCAGGCAAGAACACTGGAGTGGGTTGCCATTTCCTTCTCCAATGCATGAAAGTGAAAAGTGAACGTGAAGTCACTCAGTCGTGTCCGACGCTCAGCGACCCCATGGATTGCAGCCTTCCAGGCTCCTCCGTCCATGGGATTTTCCAGGCAAGAGTACTGGAGTGGGGTGACATTGCCTTCTCCGATGACCAACCTAGACAGCATATTAAAAAACAGGGACATTACTTTGTCAACCAAGGTCCGGCTATTCAAAGCTATGGTTTTTCCAGTAGTCATGTATGGATGTGAGAGTTGGACTATAAAGAAAGCTGAGCACAGAAGAATGATGCTTTTGTACTGTGGATTTGGAAGACTCTTGAGAGTCCTTTGTACTTCAAGGAGATCCAACCAGTCAATCCTAAAGGAAACCAGTCCAGAATATTCATTGGAATGAATTATGCTGAAGCTGAAACTCCAATACTTGGGCCACCTGATGCAAAGAACTGACTCATTTGAAAAGACCCTGGTGCTGGGAAGGATTGAAAGCAGGAGGAGGCAGGGGTGACAGAGGATGAGATGGTTGGATGGCATCACTGACTCGATGGGTATGAGTTTAAGCAACCTCTGGGAGTTGGTGATGGACAGGAAAGCCAGGCGTGGTGCAGTCCATGGGGTTGCAAAGAGTCAGACACAACTGAGTGATTGAACTGAACTGAATATAAGCTAGGGGAGGGAATATTTAGCTGCTGTTAAGTATTTCTGCGTGTCATTGAATATGAGATTGTTCTTTCCATGGAAACTTGTATTTGTTTGTTTTTAATTAGCAGCTTGTGAAATAAATACTGATTTGCATTATACGTAAGTAGATCATGGTAATGTTCTACCATACTCTCAAAGTTCTACACAATAGTATTTCTTGGCCTCAATTGTATTTCTGTATAATGGAAAACATAGTTTATGTTATTCTAAGGTCTTCTTGAGTCTTAAGTCTTTCCTTTATTCTGTGATTGATTGTATTTAGAAACAGTCTATGTTTATCATCTATGATTGCAGATTATCAATCAAAATATTTTATCATAAGTGTTGTACAGATTTCTTGACTTGTGTATGGCTATCTTTTGTTGAAGCCTAAGGTGTTTGCAGGGAGTACAAAGATCAGGGATATCTCAAACAAACGTAAATGAGGGTTTTAGGATTAAGCTCTAAAAATCCACCCAGATAGCAGATACTCTTCTTGTGATAGGAACAATTACACCAATGTGGAACTTTGACTTAGGCCTTCAGATAACCTGTTTTTTTTTTTTTTTCCGACATTTTGTTCACAAGTAGAAAAGAAAGAGCAAACAGAGTTTAGAACCCACAAACTCATGAATGAATATCTATATGTGATAAAAAAAAAAATAACAAAACCTCTCCTCCTTATGTTCTAACATGAAAAGGACTTGACAAAGTAACTTTAAATCTCTGTGCTTCAATATTTTCACATATAAAACTTTGAATTAGACACATGAAAAAATACATTAAAACCCCCTCCAGCTTTGATACTTTCCTTGACTGGATCACAGACTCTTCTCTTATAAATATTAGTGGCTTCTGGGCCTGAGTTCCCACAGGGTATGCAGTACAGAGAATAGAAGAAGGAATATAGAGCTTGAGACAGGAATTAAGTATCATGGTAATGAGACTCACAAGAGCTGTATGTATTGTTTCAGACTTCTAAGTTCGACAGAGATTTCATACCTGATCTTTTATTTAGCCATCCTCTAAACCCTTTGGTGTAGTTACTGCAGATAATATTTTCCTTTATTTTGCACAAGAGGAGGTTGAAATTAAAAAAAAAAAAATGACTTGGAAAATGACATGTTAGAATTAGTCTTCTCACTTGATTTCTGCAGTGGTCCTCACATTTAGCATTCATGAAAACCACCTAACTAGTATGTTAGATTTACAGATCTCTGGTCTCTTCCTCCAGATAATCTCATTTAATAAGACTGAATAAAGCCCAATATTCTCTACCTTTACCGAACCTCTCATGTGATTCTAATGCATGCTATGAGAAATATCTCCTTATACCTAATGTGTATTCCAAATACTATTTTGTTTTTCTTTGCTCCCAACATTGAAAGCTATGCCACATTTCATGTGCTGGCAGATTCTTTTTAGGAGTGAAAAACACATTTCTTGGATCTCCAATAAGCACCACTAGCACAGACTGATGGGGAAAATAGAGTGTAAAGCATGGAGACATAGCATACAATGTATTCCATATTTTACTTGGGTTAATTTCTGACCATGCATATGCTAGAAATAAAATATGGTTAAAATTATCCTTGAAAGATCCATTTAATTTCCAATAAAGTACAGTATTCATTATTGTGTATATTCAACTCTACACTAAAAAGAATCTGCCTTGTTATCACCACAAAAAAAGATTTATAAAGGAAAACCAAAAGCATTTAAAGGCAAAATGTCTTATGGTTTTTCTTCTCTGTGTCCCTGAGAGCCTGACAAAGTTGAGACATCAGCTTTGAGGGATAGGCAAGACCACAACCCAGTGGCTCACGTTGGAGAGGGGTTGCTTGATGCCATGGGGGGGTGGGGTGGGGGGTGGCGGGGGGAGGGAGGTATTTTTATTGTGTACCTATGGAGCCTGGAGTCCAGACCCCCAGGTTTCAAAACACTTCAGAGTGTCTGTACCCCCAACCTGACAGCAGAAGCAAAGGTAGTAGATATTAACAGATTAACTAGAAGGCTCAGAACATAAGCTCCTCAGAAAAAACAGAGAAAAGAGAAAACTAGAGAGATCCCTATTGTGCTTTGTGTAAAACGTGGGAGCTATGACTGCAAGTGGTAGGGATGACCAAGGGAAACCCAGTCATGACCAAGGTAAAGTCCTCCCTGACCAGGCAGGATTGAGTCATCAAATCCATTACCCACACAAACAAAAATGGAGAATATGATGTTTCTTGCATATGAGATCACTTGTCACTTAAGATTTACTTGTTTTTCAACATAGCGTTACTTATGCTTTCTCTTTAAAGCACTCACGATCCATTATAAATTTATGTCATACGTTGATGACTAAAGCAATTTTAGGTTTTGTAACAATCAAAATCATCAGAGTGGCTGGAGTGTTCAGCTCAAGGATAAGCCATTAAATAAATGAGCTCTAATCATGCTTATCTGATCTCTAATAATCACTGTGCATGCTCATTCAGTAGGAACTAGATGACTTGCTAATTGATTAATGTTAAAATGAAACTGTTAACAGTTATTTTATTTACTTTTAATAGTAGAAATTAAAATTGCAGCCATTTCTGAGAACTCCTGAACTTTCCATAGTCAGTGCTGATTTGTTAATTTTAGAATTCATATCGTTTAATGTGGCATTCAACCTTGTGCTTTCTTGTTTTACACTGCTCCATCAGAGGTGTCTCTTTTCTCTACAACAAATGTGCTAGTGGCTTGAGGACAAATATGTTATCTTCTACCACTGAATCCTTCACAAGACCCCATCCAATAACATTTACTGAATATTTTATAGCTGAATTTTTGAACTAATCTTATGTTTTCAATTAAAACCTCCAAAATTTAATTAATGGAGATAATTAGCATAACACTTTATCATGATGGAGAGGCCATTTTAGGTCTGCTGAACAATTTCTCAAATTAAGGTAAGGTGATATAAAGGAGAATTTTTCTCTCTAAACCAAAATGTCTCATTTATGCTCCACCTTTCTCAGATATAAGAGGTATTGAAGTTCCAAGCTACTAGTGAAAGTGAAAGTTGCTCAGTCGTGTCCCACTCTTTGCCACCCAATGGACTTTACAGTCCATGGACTTCTCCAGGCCAGAATACTGCAGTGGGTAGTCTTTTCTTTCCCAGGGGATCTTCCCAACCCAGGGATCGAACCCAGGCCTCCCTCGTTGCAGGCAGATTCTTTATCAGCTGAGCCACAAGGGAAGCCCTCCAAGCTACTAATTATGTGTTATATTTATTCATTTCCTGAAAGGTTACCATCCCTTAGAGCAAAAGTGACCCTCATCTTGAAAAACTGTGTTGTGTAAATGTTCTAACAAGTATATATTCTCGTTTATTGTCCCTCTATATTTACCTAAATGTCCATTCTCTCTTTTTTTCTTACACTCTAGGAGATTTGTTTCCAAATGATAATTCACAGAATAAAAAGTATTCCTTCCCAAAGTATTAAGTGGTAAAAATAGCCAGTGGTGTAGAGGATTAGCTAGATCCTTTGATGTTTTGACTTCCTTGTGAGGCTATCCACACTAGTACAACTTTAAGTGGAAGCAAGTTTTATTTTGTGTTCCTTTCTTATTACCACTAATGGATACTTTGGATGTTTGACCTGACTTCAATACTTACAGAGAGCTCTGATAGAAAGCTTATTATATGGTACTACTCTCTTGGCTTTGATGTTCTGTAAACCATGTGTATGATTGCTTCTAGGGGAGAAATTCAAACTCTCTGTGTTTTAGACACAAGTGAATTCTCTTTGAGACTCAGACTTGTGTCCTTAATCATGAAATACATAAGGGATATATAACAACTAAAGATTATTTCTAGATGCTGAAAATGGAGGTGAACTGATGTTTATAGCATATTTAGCAGTACATTCTGAGAATTGATGCTGTTAGGATATCCTTCAAAGTGTGACATTGCTCTACCCTAGGATATTTTTCCCTTTGTATTTTGAGTTACTTTCATTTCTCCCATTTCAGTGGGAGAGAAAAAGTTTCATTGGTAAATAAAATGGTGATGTCATCCATTTCAGTATCTGCTATCCTCAGATTACGGTAGAATTTCATTGGGTTACTGAAAGTATAAGTGAACTCTCTTAAAAAGGAATTTTAAAAAATAAAATCATGTCCTTAATAATGCATTTATTTGGTAGTTTGGAATGAAGAATGCTTTTTTTATAGATACAATGCTGTGTGTGGTAGTGAGGTTTTTATAGTTTATAAAAGTTAGCTTCAGTGATGTACAGTGTATCAAAAAGAAACTTATGCAACACATTTATCATAAGAAATAGATTTTCCTTCCTGGGGATGTGAAGAAGAGAAATAATAATATGTGTACGTTTCTATTGGTACCAGGACAACTTTAGGCAAAGAGTGATTTTTCTACAACTCTCTCTCACCTAGCATACATGTTACTACTACCCATTCATACAAGTAGTGGATGCTGTTAATTGATCCCAGAGCTTTTTCATGCTGAGCTCATATTTGCTTTCAGAATCCTCAATATAGTGATCCAAGTTTTATTTAGCAGACTATTAAACTGAATCTCAATCTCTTTTTAAGGTAGATAAATTCATCAGTAACAACATCACTTAGCCATTTTAAAATATTTCTCGAGTTGTGGGCTATATCTATTTGAATGTCTATGGCTAAAAGTATAATGGAACAATAGAATGCCATTGCCTAGATAATAGGATTTTTCTTGCTACAGAGCATATTAATGCCTAGCATAGTGTCCAGCATAGAATAGGTGGAAAATCCATATATGTTTGTTGCTTTTTACTTGCCTTTCAAAGAATCTAATTCAAGTTCACTGTGACTTTTTTCTTAAAATATTAATTAAGGATATTACGTAGGATGTTTCTGTTAATAAAATAGAAATTCATGCCAGATAAAATAATAGTAAAATTATGTGTATTTTTTTAAGTATGCACTTATAAAGGAGATGGGCTTCCTGCCCATCTGGAAACCAGAACAACAGCCAAACCAATACTGTCATTACTTAGGAGGGTCATAGAAAGTTCAGGTATTCAGAGAGCCAATGTCCAAGTCATGCACAGAGTGGGTTATTCTCAGCAAAGTTTTTCATAGAAGATCTTAACTTATAGCCACAGATAATAAGGAACTTTAAGAGGATTAAGTCTAGAATTATTTGTTCATGATGATTGCCAGGATAGCAAAAGCTTTCTTCCAGAGTCTGGTAGATGAATCAGGAAACTCAAATCAAAAGAGCCGACTGCCAGGCTAGTGACCTTAAGAGAGATGCTATCACAGACTCAAAGCTTGTTGGAAAAAAAAACAGTTCAAAAGATTGGGAGGAGTCATTTTAAAAGGTGGTCAATGCAGCAGTGGTTACTGATAAGGAAATTGTTATGTGTGAATCTATTCTGTAAGTAGTTGAACACTTCATTACAATGGTATGATGAGCCTAAAGTTACATAGGCATTCACCTGGGAATCCTTTTAGGATCCAGGTAACAAAAAAAAGTGAAAATGTTAGCTGCTCAGCCATGTCTTACCACCCCGCCCCCGCCCGCCCCACCCCCCCTCCCCCGACCCCTTGAACTGTAGCCTACCAGGCTTCTCTTTCCATGGAAGTCTCCAGGCAAGAACGCTGGAGGGGGTAGCCATTCCCATCTCCAAGGGATCTTCCCAACCCAGGGATCGAACCTAGGTATCCTGCATAGCAGGCAGATTCATTACCTTGTGAGCCACCAGGGAAGCCCCCCTGGACCCAGGAGTGACTCCCAAACTAACCAGGGCTTCGTTTTATTTATTTATTTTTTAACTTTTATTTTACATTGCAGTAGACTTGATTGACAATATTGTATTAGTTTCAGTTGTACAGCAATGTGGTTTAGTTATACGTGCATGTGTACTAAGAGACTTCAGTCATGTCTGACTGTTTGTGATCCTGTGGACTGTAGCCCACCAGGCTCCTCTGTCCATGGGATTTTTCAGGCAAGAATACTGAAATGAGTTTCCATTTCCTTCTCCAGAAGATCTTCCTAACCTGGGGATCAAACCTCCGTCTCTTACATCTCTTGCATTGGCAGGCAGATTCTTTACCACTAGTGCCACCTGAGAAACCCCTCATTTAAGGCAATGGCACCCCACACTCCAGTACTCTTGCCTGGAAAATCCCATGGACAGAGGAGCCTTGTAGGCTGCAGTCCATGGGGTCACTAAGAGTCAGACACAACTGAGCAATTTCCCTTTGACTTTTCACTTTCACGCTTTGGAGAAGGAAATGGCAACCCACTCCAGTGTTCTTGCCTGGAGAATCCCAGGGATGGGGGAGCCTGGTGGGCTGCCGTCTATGGGGTTGCACAGAGTCGGACACGACTGAAGCGACTTGGCAGTAGCAGTAGCATGCATATACATGTATCAGTTATTTTTCAAATTCTCTTCCCATTTAGGTTATTACAGAGTATTGAATAGAGTACCCTGTGCTATGCAATAGGACCTTATTGGTTATCTGTTTTAAATATAGCAGTGTGTACATGACAATCCCAAACTCCAAATCTGTCCCTCCCCCCACTCTTCCCTCCTGGTAACCCTAAATTTGTTCCTTAAATCTGTGAGTCTGTTTTGTATTAATAAATGCATGTGTTTGGATCAATTTTTGGATTTCACATGTAAGCAATATCATGATATTTATCTTGATATTTTGTCATGATAATCTCCAATCCATCCGTGTTGCTGAAAATGCAGGAGACCCGGGTTCGATCCCTGGGTCAGGAAGATCCCCTGGAGAAGGAAATGGTAACCCACTCCAGTATTCTTGCCTGGAGAATCCCATGGATGCAGAAGCCTACAGTCCACAGGGTCACAAAGAGTCAGACAGGACTGAGTGACTTCACTTTCACTTTCATTCTTTTTAATGACTAACATTGCATTGCATATATGTACCAACTCTTCTTTATCTATTCCTTTGTTTATGGACAATTAGTTTGCTTCTACATCATGGCTATTGTAAACAGTGCTGCATTGAATATTGAGGTGCATGTATCCCTTTGAACCATGTTTTTCTCTGGATGTATGTCCAGGAGTGGGATTACTGGATCATATAGTAGCTCTATTCTTAATTTCTTAGAGAACCTCCATACTGTTTTCTATAGTAGCTACACCAATTTACATTCCCATCACAGTGTAGGAGGGAGGGTTCTCCTTTCTCCACAAACTTTCCAGAAGTATTGTTTGAAGACATTTTAATGATAGCCATTCTGACTGGTCTAATCAGGTGTCTCATTATATAATAGTTTTAATTTGCATTTCTCTAATAATTAGCTATGTTGGGCATCTTTTCATGTGCCTCCTGGCCATCTGTATATCCTCTTTAGAGAAATGTCTGTTCAGGTTGTCTGCCCATATTTTGATTGAGTTTTTTCTTTTTTTGGATTTTGACTGCATGAGCTGCTTGTAAATTTAGGAGATTAATGCCTCATCAGCTGCATCATTTGCAAAAATTTTCTTTTTATTATATGGGTTGTCTTTTCAATTTCTTTATGGTTTCAATAGATGTGCAAATGCTTTTTGAGTTGATTAGGTCCCATTTACTTATTTTTGTTTTTATTTCCCTTACTCTAGGAAATGAATAAAAAAAAGATATTGCTGCAACTTATGTCAAAGTGTCTTATGCCTATCTTTTCCTCAAAGAGTCTTATAGTATCTGGTATGACATTTAGGTCTTTAATTGATTTTGAGTTTATTTTTGTATATGGTGTTAGAGAATGTTTTAATTTCATTTTTTTAATATATAGCCATACAGTTTTCTCAGCACAATTTATTAAAGAGATTGTCTTTTCTCCATTATATTGTCTTCCCTCCTTTGTCATGGATTAATAGACCATAGGTACATGGTTTTATTTTGGGGCTTTCCATCTTGTTCCATTGATCATTATTTCTGTTTTTGTGCCAATACCATAGTGCTTTGATGGCTGTAACTTTGAAGGATAGTCTGAAATTAGGAAACTGGATTCCTCCTGTTACATTTTTCTATCTCAAGATTGATATGACTGTTTGGGGTTTTTTGTGTCTCCATACAAATTTCAAGATTTCTTGTTCTACTTCTATGGAAAATGCCATTGGTAATTTGATAGGATTGCAATGAATCTGTAGTTGCTTTGAGTAGTGTAGCCATTTTCACAATATTGATTTTTCCAATCCAAGAACATGGTATATCTTTCCATCTGTTTGTGTCATCTTTGATTTCTTTCATCTGAGTTTTATTGTTTTGGGAGGAGAGGTCTTTTTACTCCTTAGGTAGATTCATTCCTAGGTGTTTTATTCTTTTTGATGTGATGGTAAATGGGATTGCATCTTTAATTTCTCTTTCAGATTTTTTATTGTTAATATATAGAAATGAAGAGATTTCTGAGTATTAATTTTATATCCTGCAACTATCAAATTCATTAATGAGCTCTAGTAGTTTTCTAGTACCAACGTTAGGATTTTCCATGTATAGTATCATGTCATTGGCAAAGAGTGACAGTCTTGGTTCTTATTTTCTAATTTGGATTCCCTTTAATTCTTTTTCTTCTCTGACTGCCATGGCTAGAACTACCAAAACTATGTTGAATAAAAGTGGAAAGAGTGGACATCCTTGTCTTGTTCCTGATCTTAGAGAAAATTCTTTCAGCTTTTCACCACTGAGTATTATGTTAGCTCTAGGTTTGTCATATATGACCTTTATTATGTTGAGGTATGTTCCTTCTATGCCCACTTTCTGGAGAGTTTTATCATAAATGAATGCTTAATTTTGTCAAAAGCTTTTCTGCATCTCTTTAGATGATCACATGGTTTCTATCTCTCAATTTGTTGATATGGTGCATCACACTGATTGTTGATTTGCAGATATGGAAAGATCCTTGCATCCCTTGGATAAATTCTACTTTATCATGCTGTATGATCCTTTTAATGTATTTTTGGATTTAGTTTGATAATATTTTGTTGAGAATTTTTTGTATGTTCATCATTAATAATGATCTGTAACTTTCTTTTCTGTGGTGTCATTTTTTGCTTTGGTATCAGGGTGATAGTAGCCAAATAGAATGAATTTGAGAGTTTTCCTTTCTGATACTTTTTGGTATAGTTTCAGAAGGCTGGGTGTTTACTCTTCTCTAAATATTTGATAGAATTCACCTGTGAAGCCATCTTATCCTGGACTTTTGTTTGTTGGAATTTTTTTAATCACATAAAAAAAAACGTATTCCGTGAAAATGGAAATCAAAGGAAAGCTGGAATAGCAACATTTATAACATACAAAAGAGACTTTAAAATAAAGACTGTTGCAAGAGACAAAGAAGGACACTACCTAAATATCAAGGGATCAATCTAAGAAGAAGTTATAAAAATTGTAAATAAATACGCAACCAACATAGGAGCACCTCATTTATAAGGCAAATGCTAAGAAATGTAAAAGGAGAAATCAACAGTAACACAGTAATAGTGGGAGACTTTAACATTGTATTTTTACCATGGGAAAGATCATCCAGATAGAAAATCAATAAGAAACAGAGGCCTTAAATGGCACATTAGACAAGATGAATTTAATTGATATTTATAGAGCATTTCATCCAAAAGGGGCAGAATACACATTCTTCTGAAATGCACATGGAACATTCTCTAGGATTAATCACATGCTGCACTACAAAATAACTCTCAATAAATGTAAGAAAATGGAAATAATATCAACCATCTTTTCTGACAGTAGTACTATGAGATTAGGAATCAACTGTAAGCTGTAAAGAAGACAAACATGTGAAGGTTAAACGATATGTTACTAAACAATCAACATCTCACTGAAGAAATCGAAGAGGAAATCAAAAAATACCTAGAAACAGATGAAAATGAAAGCACAATGACGCAAAGCCTATGAGATGCAGCAAAAACAGTTCTAAGAGGGAAGTTTGTAGCAATATAGTTTTACCTCAGGAAACAAGAAAAGTTTCAAATAAACAACCTAACTTTATAACTAAACCATCTAGAGAAAGCAGAACAAACAAAACTCAAAGTTAGTAGAAGGAATGAAATTATAAAGATCCAAGCTGAAATAAATGAAATAGAGATGAAGAAAACAATAAATGACTAATGAAAGTAAAAGCTGGTTCTTTGAAAATATAAACAAAATTGATAGACCTTTAGCCAGATTCATCAAGAAAAAGAGGTAGAGGGCTCAAAACAATAAGATCAGAAACAAAAAAGAAGTTACAACAGACACAACTGGAGTATAAAGGATTATCAGAAACTGTGCATGTATGCTAAGTCACTTCAGTTGTGTTCGATTCTTTGTGACCCTATGGACTATATTACGCCAGGCTCCTCTATCCATGGGGTTCTCCAGGTAAGAATACTGAAGTGGGTTGTCATGCCCCCCTCCAGGGGATCTTCCAGACCCAGAGATTGAACCCATGTTTCCTGTGGCTCCTGCATTGCAGGCGGATTCTTTACCACTTACCCAGTGGGGAAGCTCCTTTAAGAGATTACTACAAGCAGCTATATACCAATAAAATGGACAACTTGGAAAAATGGACAAATTCTTAGAAAGGTACAGGCTCTCAAAAGTGAACCAGGAAGAAACAGAGAATATGAACAGACTAATTATAAGAAGTGAAATTGAAACTGTGATTTAAAGAATTGTAACAAACAAAAGTCTGGACTTCATTTTAAAATTTAGTTGGTACTTTTATTTAAGTGATGGAACAAGTTTGGTGATTATAATTTACAGCTCTAGGAAGTAAATTCTTTCAAATGTTGGTGATCAGCTTCTGTATATTTTTTTAAACCACATACCATAGATTTATGTAAGAATAGTTTGTATGTGATATCCAATTATATTACCAAGTAGAAAATTTCATCTCAAAATCTCTGCAATGTATTGAATATATAAGTTAAAACTGAACTAACATTATCATATGATTATATATGATTTTTGTATTTATGGAAACTTTTTGAAAACTGCCAAACTATCATAAATATCCAGTTGCTTTTATATGAAATGATAAGTCCTGAATAGAGATATGTTAGAGTTAAGTTTATTCAAAAAAGGTGGAAAAAAGAGAGAGAGAAATCAAACTATGTGGATACCTTGAAAACATTTTGTTGGGAAGTTTATTAATGCATCTCTTAGCATTAGTATTAAACTATTATTGGCCAATATTATTTTCAAGTTAAATGAAACTGGTAATGTGTATAGAAAATTCTTTTTGAATAGTGTACTTTATCACTAATCTGATAATGCTTTAATCTTTGCTTAATGATTCAAAATCTTCAGATTTAAAGAACGTGGATTTGGTCCGGATATTCAGAGTTGGTTTGCCTGAGTGAGAGGGTATAAACATTTGCAAATGCTTCTGGGTACTATAAGCTGGTTGGTGAAAACAAGACAACCTAATGAACCCAGCATTAGGGAACAGTTTACCTCCTGCCCCAACCTGCTTAGTTCTCGTTTGCTTACTTTCCAAGCAGGGGATCTATTACGTAAATATTAGATGCTTTAGGGAAAAAAAAAAAAATTCCATACAAAGAACTCCAAAAGAGCAAAAAACTTGGTCTTTCTCTTCAAGGTTTTAGTGGCCTTAGATTCCATGTTTTGTTTTGTTTTCTTTTGTTTTTGTATATTTGTTCATTTTAGAAGTAATTGCAAAGAAGATATTAACCCCTTATTGGTCATATTATTTTCAAATATTTTCCCCTTCAGTAGATTGTCTTTTTGTTTTGTATATGGTCTCCTTTGCTATACAAAAGCTTTTAAATTTAATTAGGCCCCCTTTGCTTATTTTCCCTTTTGTTTCCTTTGCCTTAGGAAAGTGAAAGTGTTAATTGCTCTATCTTGTTCAACTCTTTGCAACCCCATGGACTGTAGCCCACCAGGATCCTCTGTCCATGGAATTCTCCAGGCAAGAATACTGGAATGAGTTGTCATTTCCTCCTCCAGAGGATTTTCCTGACCCAGGAATCAAACCCAGGTCTCTTGCATTGCAAGCAAATTCCTTACGACCTGAGCCACCAGGGTAGCCCTTGCTTAGGAGACAAATCAAAAACAATATTGCTATAATTTATGTCAAAGAGTGTTCTATTTATGTTTTCTTCTAGGAGTTTAACAGTTTTACATTTGGGTCCTAAAAATGCCTTTTGAGTTTATTTTTTTGTATGGTGTGAAATTTGAAGTGAAACGTTCTAATTTCATTCTTTTACTTGTAGTTATCCAGTTTTCCCAACATCACTAATTAAAGAGATTGTCTTTTTTCCATTGTATATTCTTGCCTCCTTTGCAAAGATTGTGTGTGTGGAGTGTGTGAAGTCGCTCGGTCATGTCTGACTCTTTGCGACCCCATGGACTGTAGCCCTCCAGGCTCCTCTGTCCATGGGATTCTCCAGGCAAGAATACTGGAGTGGATTGCCATTTCCTTCTCCAGGGGATCTTCCCAACCCAGGGATCGAACCTGGGTCTCCTGCATTGCAGGGAG
The DNA here is from genome assembly GCF_000754665.1 of Bison bison bison. Taxonomy (NCBI): domain Eukaryota; kingdom Metazoa; phylum Chordata; class Mammalia; order Artiodactyla; family Bovidae; genus Bison; species Bison bison. The sequence goes on along the minus strand of NW_011494670.1, from coordinate 2,635,195 downwards.
ACGCTTTATCCTCTGAGCCACCAGGGAAGCCCACCTTGCAAAGATTAATAGAACACAAATGCATGGGCTTTTCCTATGCTCTCTTTTTGTTCCATTGATCTATTATATATTTTTGTGCCAATACCATACTGTTTCAATTATTGTAGCTTAATAGTATAGACTGAAGTCACAGCATATGATACTCCTGCTTGGTTCTTTGTCAAGATTGTTTTGACTGTTGGACTCTTTTGTGTTTCCATACAAATTAAAAACTTTTTTTGCTCTAGTTCTGTGAAAAATATTCTTGATATTTTGATAAGGGTTGCATTGAACCTGTCAATTGTCCTGGGTATTCTAGTCATTTTGACAATATTAATTCTTCAAATCCAGGAATGTAGGATATCTTTTCATCTGTTTGAGTCATTTTGTTTCTTTAATCAATGTAATAGATTTTTGAATACAAGTCTTCTACCTCCTTAGTTGGATTTATTTCTAAGTATTTATTCTATTTAATGCAATGGTAAATGGGATTGTTTCTTTTCTTTGTCCTTCTGCTATTTTGTTGTTAGTGTATGTAAATGCAAAAGATTTCTGTATATTTATTTTGTATCCTGCAACTTTACCAAATTCATTGATGAGCCTTAATACTTTTTTGGTGAAGTTTTTAGGATATGCAGAGAATCATGCCATCTGCAAACAGTGACAGTCTTACTCCTTCCTTTTCAGTTTGGATTCCTTTAATTTATTTTTCTTCTTTGATTGCTATATCTAGGACTTCCAGTGCTATGTTGAATAAACTGATGAGAGTGAGCATTCTTATCTTGTTCCCAATCTTAGAGGAAATGCTTTTAACTTTTCACTGTTGATGTTAACTGTGGGCTTATCATATATGGCCCTTATTATATTGGGATATGTTCCCTGTATACCCTCTTCTGGAGAGATTTTAATCATAAACAGATATTGAGTTTTGTCAAAAGATTTTTCTGCATCTATTGATATGCACATATGGCTTTTATTCCTCATATATTTGGTAGAATTGACCTCTGAAATCATCTGGTTTTGGGATTTTGTTTGTTGGGATTTTTTTAAATTATTAATTGAATTTAATTACTGTAATTGTTTTAGTCAGGCTTCCCAGTGGCTCAGACAGTAAAGAATCTGCCTGCAATTCAGGACACCAGATTCAATTCCTGGGCCAGGAAGATCTCCTGGAGGAAGAAATGACAACCCACTACAATATTTTTGGCTGGAGAATTCCATGGACAGAGGACTCTGTCGGCTACATTCCATGGGGTAGCAAAGAGTCAGACACAACTGAGCAACCAATACACAATTGTTTTAGTCATATCTTCTATCTCTTCCTGCTTTAGTCTTGTGAGATTATACATTTCTAGGAATTTGTCCATTTATTCTAGTTGTCCCTTTACTGTATACAAACAACTGTTTATAGTTATCTCTTATGATCCTTCATATTTCCATGGTGTAGGTTATAACTTCTCCATTTTAATTTCTGTTTTTATTGATTTGCATCATATTTCTTTTTTCCTTGATGAATCTGGCTAACAGCCTATCAGTTTTACCTTTTCAAAGAATCAACCTTTAGTTTCTTTGGCTTTTTTATATTGATTTTTAATCTCTATTTCATTTATTTCTGCTCTGAACTTTATTATTTCTTTTCTTATACTAAAGGATCTTGTTTGACCTTTGATGTGTAAGATTAGGTTGTTTAAGAATTTTTTGTTTGTTTGTTTCCTGTAAACTTCCCTCTTAGCACTGCTTTGCTACATCTCATAGATTTTGGATAGTTGGTTTTTGTGGTTTTCAATGGATACTTTATGAAAAATTTTTTTATTGACTTGAGTTCAGTTCAGTTCAGTTGCTCAGTCGTGTCCAACTATTTGCAACCCCAAGGACCAGAGCATGCCAGGCCTCCCTGTCTTACAAAGTTATAATAGTTTCTGGTATACAGTATAGTAATTCAGTTGTGTTTTCCATATTCTTTTCCATTATGGATTATTATAGAATATTGAATATATTGTAGTTTCCTGTGCTACACATAGGACTTTGTTGTTCACCTGTTTTATATATAGTACTTTTTTATCTGCTAATTCTAAATTTCTGATTTGTTCCTCTCACAATCCCTTTTCCCTTTGGTAATCATACATTTATTTTCTATGTCTGTGAGTCTTTTTCTAGTTTATAAATGTTTATGTATATTGTATTTTAGATTCCACATAAAAGTCATAATTATCCTTGTCTTTCTGACTTACTTTAGTTAGTATGATAATATCTAGGTCCATCCATGTTGCTGCAAATGGCATTATTTCATGATTTTTTATGGCTGAGTATTAATATTCCATTGTGTATATGTACCACATTTTCTTTATCCGTTCATCTCTTAATAGACATTTAGGCTGCTTCCAGGTCTTGGCTATGATTAATAATGTTGTTATGAATGATCAGATGCATGTTTTTTCAAATTATTGTTTTTCACCAGATGTATGTCTGGGAGTGGATTTGCTGAATCATATAACAAGTCTACTTTAGCTTTTTAAAGAGCCTTCATACTGTTTTCCATCGTAGCTGCACAAATTTACATTCCCACCAACAATATAGGAGGGTCCTCTTTTCTCCAAAACTTCTCCAGCATTTGTTATTTATAGACTTTTTAATGATGATGGCCTCTCCAGGTACCTTTTGAGTTCTTCTTTGATTTCTTCAGAGATCTATTGGTTGTTCAGTAATATGTTGTTCTGCATCAATATGCTTGCATTTTGTTTTGTTTTGTTTTTCTGTAATTTTTACTTGTAGTTGATTTCTAGCCTCACAATATTGTGTTTAGAAAGACACTTGATATTATTTCAGTTTTTTAAATTTACCAAGGCTTCTTTTGTGACCTGCTATGTAATCTATCCTGGAGAATTGTTCATGAGCATTTGAAAAGCATGTGAATGTCCTGTATACATATAAAGTCCATCTGGTATAACATGTCATTTATGGCCAGGGTTTTCTTATTGATTTTCTGTCCGTATAATCTGCATTGATGCAAGCGGGTTGTTAAAGTCTACCACTTGTATTGTGTTACCATCAGTTTCTCCATTTGTGCCTGCTAATAATTTGCTTTATGTATTTAGGTGTTCATATATTGGATTCATATATATTTACAATGGTTATATATTATTTTTGGAATGACCACTTGGTAATTATGTAATGCTGTTCTTTGTCTCTTGTTGCAGTCTCTGTTTTCAGTTCTATTTGGTCTGATATAAGTATTGCCATTCCAGCTTTCTTTTGATTTCTATTTGCATGAAATACCTTTACCTGTCCCCTCTGTTTCAGTCCGTGTGTATCTTTAGATTTGAAGTAAGTCTTTTTTAGGAAGTATATATATAGCCCTTTTTTCTGTGCCCATTTGGCCACTCTAGGGCTTCCCAGGTGGTGCTAGTGGTGAAGAACCCACCTGACAATACAGAAGACGTAAGAAAAGCTGGTTCGATCCCGGATCAGGAAGATCCCCTGGAGGAGGGCATGGCAACCCACTGCAGTATTCTTGCCTGAAGTCATACCATGGACAGAGAAGCCTGGAGAGCTACAGTCCACAGGGTCACAAAGAACTGGACACAACTGAAGTGACCTAGCAGCAACAGTAGCAGCAAACCACTCTGTGTCTTTTGATTGGAGCATTTAGTCTATTTACATTTCAAGTAATTATTGATAGGTACATACAACATTTTGTTCATTGTTTGGGGATTGTTTTTATAGTTCTTTTTCATTCCTTTCTTTTTCTTTCATACTCTTCCTTTATGATTTGATGACTGTCTTTAATATTAGGTTTAAGTTCCTTTATCTTTTTGTGTGCATATTTATCCAAAATGTATCAGTTCATACAATTCAAACTCAAAAAAAAAAAAAAAAAACCCCATTAAAAATAGGCAGAAGACTTGAATAGACAGCTTTCCAAAGACTAGAAACAAGTGGCCAACAAGCATATGGGGCACTCAAAACTGCTAATCATCAGAAAAATGCAAATTAAAACCACAATGAGATATCATCTCACATCTGTCAGAATGCCTATTATCAAAAAGACCACAAATAACAAATGTTGGCAAGGATGTGGAGCAGAGGAAAACATTGTACACTGATGTGGAATGCAAATTGGTATAGCTGCTGTGGAAACAGTATGAAAGTTCCTCAAAACAGTAAAAATAGAAACCATCACATGATTCATCAATTCCAGTCTTGAATATACATCCAAAGAAAATAAAAGTACTAATTCAAAAAGATATATGCACCCCAGTGTTCATAGTAGCACTATTTACAATTTCAAGATATGAAAGCAACCTAAGTGTCCATCAACAGTTGAATGAATAAAGAATATTTTGGAGATATATAAATATATCTCCAAAATAATATTATATTTTGGAATATATTCAACCATAAAAAAAGAACAAATTTTTGTCATTTGCAACAATATTTATGTACCTGAATGATATTATGTTTAGTGAAATAAGTCAGAGAAATACAAATACTATAAGTTATCATTTATATGTATAATGTCAAAAACGAATGAATATTAAAAAAAAAAAACAGAAAGAGACTCAGATATTGAGAACAAGTTAGTAGCTATCATTAGGAGGAGGAATGAGGTGATGCATGAAAGAGGTAGGAGATTAAAAGTTACAGAGTACAGTGTATAAAATAAATAAGCTACAATGATATATTGTACAACCCAGGGAACATAGCCAATATTTTATAATTATTATAAATAGAGTATAACCTTTAAAATTGCTAATCTCTATGTAGTACACCCATAATTTATATAGTTATTGTATATTAACTATGCCTACATTAAAAGACATGAGGAATTATATAAAAAACATTAAAACTGTTTAAGAGTTTGCCACATTAGATGGTGAATGTTCCAGTATAAGAAAGTTTTAAACAATAGTGGACAAGGAGGACATAAAAGAAATTACTTAGATGGTGAACTCGATTACATGCCCTTCAAAACCCTTGTCTACAATGTCTTTATGGCTTTACATCTACCTTCTGGGCATCCCAATGCCAAGCAATAAGAGCCTGATGAGAGCCACAGAGTTAATTTGTTTGTTTGTAAAGAAGAAAGGAAAGAAGAGTTATAGAGGAGAGAGGAACTTGGGTTGGGAAAACTGAAAAACACAAATTGAATTTAAGGTTAACTACAGTTTATTTTTATTAATACAAGAAATAGTGCACACACACATTAATATATTATAAATTTAAAAATTGCACTGGTTCTGCTCTATACTGACCTCCCAAAACCAGTTGTATCAGGTTATCCTGTTGATGATCCTGTCCTCTGAAATGGTTCCCTTACTTCTACCCTCTTCTCAGATATCATGTACAGTGAGCCTGACAAACCAGTTAAGGTGACTTGCAGAGGTGAAGGCTGCTGGTGTACACTGAGAGATCACCCTTAGTCGGTACAAGGATTCATCCAGTGATTCCCCAGTGTAGGTTCAACAAAGCACTTATTGATCTCCCAACCACTCTATGTTAATAGCATTAATGGGAAGGTTGGCTTTTTTTCATGTTCCACCAGATACACTCTGGAACACACACTCCACATACCACATATCACATAGACTGTGACATACATATTCCCAATTTCTGACTAGATCCTAAACTGTGAGACTCACATATCCTTTGCAATTACTCCAGTTTTGTCTAAATTCTGTGCCATTGCCTTTATTGTTGTTTATATGTTGTACATATGATTATGCCCTCACTTTACTCCTCAAGTCTACATTTATTCTCTTTCCCTCAGGAACTAATTTGGCTAGTATCTTGAATGAAGACCTGTGTCTTTCTTTTGGCAACAAGGCCAGAAATGGCTTTGAATAGTGACAGGATTAGCTTCCACTATTCCCTACCATTGTATTTCTGTTCTTCTACCCCCTCCCTACTTCCATCCATTTCTAGCCCTCTCTGCTCTACTGGTGCCCTTAACATCTTGCAAGCTCCCTTGACCTCTGGATTCTGATTAGAGTTGAACAAGTGCATGTACTAGTAAGTACTGGCTAGTTCAAAAGGTGAGACATAGAGGAATCAGCTCTGTGGTTCAGACAGAGGCTACCTCTTTTTTTTGTTTAATTTATTTTTATGATTGAAGGATAATTGCTTAAGATAATTTTGTTGTTTTCTGTTAAACCTCAACATGAACCAGTCATAGGTATACATATATCCTCTCCCTCCTTAGGATGCTGTCCTCCCATATCTCTGACTCCCACTAGGTCCTGGAAATTTCTTTTCCTCCCCTTCCTCTGCAGGTGGTTAGTTTCCTTTTGTTTTTGTTAGTTCTTGAGAGTCTCTTGAACTGCAAGGAGATCCAATCAGTCCATCCTAAAGGAAATCAGTCCTGAATATTCATTGGAAAGACTGATGCTGAAGCTGAAACTCCAATACATTGGCCACCTGATGTGAAGAACTGATTCGTTTGAAAAGCCCTAGGCTGGGAAAGATTGAAGACAGGAGGAGAAGGCGATGACAGGGGATGAGATGGTTGGATGGCATCACCGACTCAATGGACATGAGTTTGAGCAAACTCCAGGAGTTGGTGATCGACAGGGAGGCCTGGCGTGCTGTGGTCCATGGGGTCGCAAAGAGTTGGACATGACTGAGTGACTAAACTGAACTGAAGTGGGTACCTTATATCCCTTTTTGATTACCTCATTTGTGCTCACATCTCTATTAATAGATCCTTCATTAAATTATCTTCAATAGTACCTTCTGCTTTCTGTTGGCATACTAACTAAAACTTATCTTCAGAACTCCTATTGCCACCCAAATATCCATCAACTGGTGAAGGGATAAACAAATTGTGAGACTGTATGTACATAAAACAAAATGATATTCAGCCATAAAAAAGGAATGAAGTACTGCTACAACATGGTTGAATCTGGAAAACATGCTAAGTGAAAGAAACCAGGCACAAAAGTTTATATATTACATAAGACCATTCATAACAAATATCCAGAATAGGAAAATCTATAGTGATACACCCAAATCAGTTGTTTCCAGGTGCTGGGAAAAGGAAAAAATGGGGGAACTGCCTAATGACATAGGGTTTCTTTTAAGAGTGATAAAATGTTTTAGAACTAGATAAAGTTGTGGGACATTATGAATGTACTAAGTGCTACTGAATTGTTCACTGTAAAATGGTTGATTTTATGTTATGTGAATTTTATTTTAGTTAAAAGAAAAATGGAACCTAAGAGAGACAGAATTCTCATTGTAGGAATGTGGAAACTCTTCCTTCCCATAATAAACAAGTGGATGGAAATGCTTGCTTCAATTCTAACTCCCTGAGTACACATGGACCTCCCCCCATGATTACATCCTGCCCTTTAATGCTAACGCTGCTGTTATGCATGTCTTCATCTTCCTTTATCCTATTTACTGTCCCATTTACACTCACTTTTACATTATTTACTTCTGACTTTCACATCCTGAAACACATCTGCTGAAGTTTATTTTCTAATATATCTTTGTTCTAACTTTGATTCAATGCGTATTCCAAGGCAAAATTAATATGCTCATTTTTCCCTTGGAAAATCCATTGTAATCTCATTCTTCCTGGCTACTTATTATTGGGTTGCTAAGAGTAGATCCACAACTACTTGTGGGAAATTTATTACATAGGTCAGCCTGCCAAAACTAGACCTTTCATCAAACGCATGCAAATGTATTTTTAAAAAGCCACATCCTTTAGCTTTCTTATTAATTCAGAATAAACAACAATGTTTTGACTTTACAGAAAATGATGTTGAAAATCTTATAGGCATTATTCCCTGGAAGTATTTTTTAATTTGATTCAAACATTAATAAAAAAAGTTAATGCCTACAGTTTCCTATTTTTCAGAACTTTTTGTTCTTTTTTGTTAGATTTTCCTTTCTTTTTCATTAAGATTCATTAGTAAGCCTTGTGCTCTTTTTCTCATGTTGGACTCTCAGCTTTCTTGAATTAAAGCCATTGACTTCTGTGGCATAATCATGTGATAGAAAGGATAGCTTATTCAACATACTTTTGAAACATATTCTAAGGGCCAGGTACAGCCCTTCACATTTTTGCTACCAAAATGAATGTCTTGATCTTGGCTTCAAAAAACTCATAGCCTAGTAAAAGAAGCAAGTGAATAAAGAAATGTCTATTATAGGGGGTTTTATATATAGAGTTTCTAACAGGCAAAAACAGTGTGCAATAGAATTGCCTAACTCTACGAAGCTAGCATGGAGAAGAAAATGGCAACCCACTCCACTATTCTTGCCTGGAGAATCCCATGGACTGAGGAGCCTGGTGGGCTACAGTCCACGGGGTCACAAAGAGTTGGACACGACTGAGTGACTATCACTTCATTTCACATGAAGCGAGTGAAGAGGGAGAAAGAAGGTTATAAGATGAATGGATTAAAGAGAGAGCACAAAAGTGCTTCAAAAAGGTGATAATGTGTTATTGAGCCTTGAATTTGAAATAGTTTTCCAGGAGTATAAGAAGGAGAAAGGCACTCCAAACTTAAGGAACTTCATGCATAGAAATTCCATGGCATAACATAACATGTCATATTTCAGAGCTGGACATAGTTCAGCAAGACCACTCAAACATTAAGTGAAAAAAAGGGTAAATAATGAAGCAGAAAAATTCATAATGGTTTGGTTACAAGGAATTTAGGTGCTGTAATAAAGGGTTTGGACCATGTCATTAGGTAAAGGAAAGCCATAAAATGATCTTTAACCCAAGAGTAAACAGTTTAAATTTGTAAAATATGAACAATAGGTATAAGGAAACAAATACAGGTCATTAAACAAAGAGGCTCTTAGGATGGTTCAGGTGAGTAATGATGAAGGCTGGACCTAAGGCCCTGGTTATGGGGACAGATAAGGTAAAACTAAATAATGAATGCAAAGGTCATTGAAGGAATGGTGAGTGATGGGAAATGAGAGACACTTATAGAAGGAGTCATAGAAATTCCCAGATTTCTTACTTGGTTAATGGCATCACATTCATAAGGTTGCTCAAGATAATGATGTCAAAAGTGAAGCAAATTTGTGTCAAGAGCAATGCAAGTTCATTTTTAGAGCTAGAGAGTTTGGTTCAGTGGAATATTTAGGTAGAACCCAATAGGTTATTATATATACAGGGCTTCAGTTCAGGATAGAGTTTAGAGTTTCTTTTAGTCATTTAGTCATTTTCTCCACTCTGTTAGAGACATGAATATGTCTGAGCTCTCAATTCTGGCTTGGGTCTTAGGGATTCAGGATATGTATGGAGTGAGAGAAACTAGACCACTGATTTTGGAATATGAAGCTCAGGACTTTGAATTGTGTCTAGGGATTGTGTCTAGGAATAAAAAACGATAAAATTATCAAAATATAATGCAGTTCAACCAAAACATTAATTTGAAGGTGTCTAACAGAGAAGCTGAGTCTAAGTACAAGGACACCATACCAAAGCAGCAGAATTCAGATGGGAGGCACAAGTCACAGAGCTTCCCTGAGCCACCAAAGTATTTCCCCAGGTTATTTTAAAACCAAGTTAACAGATGGAAACAGAGACAGAGGAAGGATTAGCTCCCTAGAATCTTAAACAGTAGGTTTGGTATTCTTTCTTCACTTCCCTGGTGGCTCAAAAGATAAAGAATCTGTTTGCAATGCAGGTGACCCGTGTTCAGTCCCTGAGTTGCGAAGATCCCCTGGAGAAGGGAATGGCTACCCACTCCAGTGTTCTTGCCTGAAGAGTTCCATGGACAGAGGACCCTGGTGGGCTACAGTCCACGGGGTCCCAAAGAGTCAGACACAACTGACAGGCTAACACTTTCACTTTCACTTTGGCGGGGGGAGGGGGGGATTCTTTAGTATAAATTAATAGTAAAATAATGAAAGAATAGTTAAGTAGGAAATGGCAATCCACTCCAGTAGTCTTGGCTAGAAAATTCCAGAGCTACTATCCATGGGGTTCTAAAGAGTCTGACATGATTGAGTGCACACACACACAATGAAAGAATAGAGTGAGGAATGTAGAGAATCCATAACAAAATGCTAGAGAATATGAATATATGTGACTTTTATTTTGGATCCTCTGAAAAGCAGACACCGATATGGAATAAGACATGCAAGAAATGTATTGAGGCAAATCCCTTTGAAAGATAAAAGGTGAAAGCAGGACAGGGTAGGTAGTTGTAGACTAGAAATTTTGTTTGTCCAGAGAAAGCTTGTCCAAATGATGGAAAGTTCCTGAGACAAAACATCCATCTAGAATAATGGGTCATGCTTAACAAGGCAGTGGGAGGGGGGACTCAGTCAGGTCAGAGAAGGGGATGAGAGTGGGCAAAGAGTGTGCAGAGGCTGCAGCTGGGGCTTTTCAGCCAGAAATCCACCTCACAGCAGGGAATCTCATAAGTGCATTTTTGTGGCTGCCCCAATAATAAACCAGGGGATTAAAGACTCTTAGGAAAAAAAAGTCACAGTTAAGATTAGAGTCAGGAAAAAGTGATACATTTGAATACCTGGAAAGAAAAAGGATTTAGGGAGGAAGACATAGTCATGTAATGCAGGATTTGAAATTCTGAAAGGTGTTTGATAAATCTTTTCTCTCTTTCACCACATATTATATCAGAAGGTATTCCTAATCCATATTTTGGTGAGAAAATCTATTTTTATATATTTCTGTTGTCAGTGAAAATCTAACCAGTGAATTTTAATATTCTAAATAGAAATAACACAATTTACTCTTCTCTACACCAGATGCTCAAGTCACAGAATACTGATTTTATAAGGGTCTGCTTCCAAACAAAAATTTGGAAAGAACTTTCTATATGTCCCTCTTAAAATCATAACATATTCACATATTATTAGCATATCTGGTGGTCATGGAAGTGTGGCCACTCAGATCTCCTTTGAAAAGAACCAGCAATAGCAGAGATAATGGACTGACAGCCCTCAGCTACCAACATTCAGATCCATTGCAGCATTCACTTTGAAGACAAACCTGCCACAGGGCTGGGGCCCAGGCAGTGACTAAGCATGGCAAGAGTTCTAGAGATGGGTCATTGTGACCCAGTGTAGGATTCTGTTTGATCAAGACTTTCTCTCAACTGTGCTACAGTCTGAAGCTCTTTCTACCCAGTCCTACTTCCTTCCCTCTCACCTTTCATAGGTGATTTGAAGGCTCCTCCCACTTTTGTTCTACTCCATCACTTTTTAGCCTTTATAGCTTTTTATTTATTTATTTTTTTTAGCCAAAATTATCTGTTTTGCACATTTGATTCCTTTTTGGTATCTACTTCTCAAAAACCTCAAACTAATAAAATGCATTAAAATCTTTAAGTCTGAGAAGTCTTTACAGGCAAAAAAAAATT
>NW_011494670.1:2622882-2623723 GCF_000754665.1 Bison bison bison | reverse complement strand
AAAAGATGATACTGTGAAAGTGATGCACTCAATATGTCAGCAAATTTGGAAAACTCAGCAGTGGCCACAGGACTGGAAAAGGTCAGTTTTCATTCCAACCCCAAAGAAAGGCCAAGCCAAAGAATGTTCAAACTACTGCACAATTGCACTCATCTCACATGCTAGTAAAGTAATGCTCAAAATTCTCCAAGCCAGGCTTCAGCAGTATGCGAACCATGAACTTCCAGATGTTCAAGCTGGATTTAGAAAAGGCAGAGGAACCAGAGATCAAATCGCTTGCATCGATTGGATCATCAAAAAAGCAAGAGAATTCCAGGAAAACATCTACTTCTGCTTTATTGATTATTCCAAAGCCTTTGACTGTGTGGACCACAACTACTGTGGAAAGTTATTCAAGAGATGGGAAAACCAGACCACCTGATTTGCCTCCTGAGAAGTCTGAATGCAGGTCAGGAAGCAACAGTTAGTACTGCACATGGAACAACAGACTGGTTCCAAATCAGGAAAGGAGTATGTCAAGGCTGTATATTGTCATTCTGATTATTTAACTTACATGCAGAGTACATCATCCAGAGTACTTTGGGCTGGATGAAGCACAAGCTGGATTCAAGACTGCAGGGAGAAATATCAATAACCTCAGATATGCAGATGACACCAACCTTATGGCAGAAAGCGAATAAGAACTAAAGAGCCTTTTGATGAACGTGAAAGAGGAGAATGAAAAAGTTGGCTTAAAACTCAACATTCAAAAAACTAAGATCATGGCATCTCTTCCCATCACTTCATGGCAAATAGATAGGGAAACAATGGAAACAGTGACAGGCTTTATTTTCTTGGGCTC
>NW_011494670.1:2619782-2622782 GCF_000754665.1 Bison bison bison | reverse complement strand
TTTAATTTTATTTAAATCAGTTTATTTAAAATTTTCCTGTCCTTTTCTTACAGGACAATTGCCATATCACAGAACTAGTAGAACATATTAAGTTCATCATTCTAATTTATTTAACCTTCTCAATTTTCTGGAATGTAATCAACTTTATCTTCCTACCTTTTGTCTTCTTAATTTCTTGATGTAACTCTTCAATTATATTTCAGGTCCATACTCCACACACTGCTGTTTGTTGAACTTAGTTCTAATAGAATTATTAAGTAGTTTCTCAGTTGAAATCAGTTCAGTTCAGTCGCTCAGTCGTGTCCAACTCTGCGACCCCATGAATCGCAGCACACCAGGCCTCCCTGTCCATCACCAACTCCCGGAGTTCACTCAGACTCACGTCCATCGAGTAGTTTCTAGATATCATTTAAAAACTTGAATTCAATTTTAGCTGATTGTTGCTGCCTTGAAATCAACACTAATTCTACAGATCAACTTTTAGTTAGTATGTAATCTCCCTACACCTCTGGAATTTTTTTCAGATTTTTCTTGGTAAAATTGAACACTGATCATGTTCCTGTACTTAAACAGTTCTCAAGCTATGCATAATTGCAAATTATCATGTATGTAGAGGATATCCTAATCTATCTGGGACCAGCATGCTGACTGAGTATAGCCAAAAATTGAATTCCTAAAACATACATATCAGTTGTATACATATTCAACAGAAAGTCATTGAGAAAATTCAATATACCAGCCATACCCTGCAGTATTATTTGGACTGTTTCTACTAATTCTCAGAGAAACTTAAATAGAAGGTATTACAGATCCCTGTTCAAGATCAAAGGATTCATTCTTCCACTTGCTTAAAGTGGAGCCAGCAAACAGCTCCCAAACATCATCTTCTCAGTTGCTTTAGTTAGAGTCACCCAAGATCATGTTCTCTTCAGGGGAAATCTAATGATTGACAACCATGCGGGAGTAAAGCCTGGCTTCCTCATCCTAGCTTGTGATACTCACAGTGCTGTTCTAGATTCAAAACTTCCCATGGGCCTCTGAGACTGCATGCAGCCTAACTTCTCCCTCAGTTCAAGCCTGCTTCTTTCTCTTCTCTTTTAGAGATGGTGATTCCAAAAGCACTCCATAAAAGTACTCCATGCTCATTTGCAACTCAATCTGCTTCCAAGGGACCCCATCCCATAACCTCCACCCAGTAACAGTTGGTATTGAACACGGTTCAAGAAAACAGAGATGATGGTGGGATTTTGTAACCAAATCATTTACCACCTTACCAATAATGAGGATCCATCACTGGGAAGTGGAGCTCAGATAGCCCTTAACACTGGTAACAATATAATTATTAACATTTTTTATTAGGGGTAAAATGGAATGATAAATCTTTGGACAATAATTCACTAGCTAGTATAATATAAAAATATTTGAAATATGGAGAAAATAGAAACTATAAGGGCTGTCAAATCGAGTGGCTGTCGCTAAGCTCAATTAACCTTTGGGAAAGATAGAAAAAGGCTGAGAGTTAAGTGTGAAAAAGCTACAATGCCTCCTATGTGACATATGAAAAGGTTCTCATATGCTCTAACTGGAGGGTAGAGATAGCTGGGATGAGCCCAAGAGCCTAAACATAAAAATACCAGAACTCCAAAGCAAGTCACACTTGTGGCCAAAGCAACTCCACAATAGTGGTTAAAGTGTGGAAACTTGACACATGGAGCAGGTATACCTGGTTTTGTGCATCTGCAAATCTGGAAACTCAGTTTTCCTTGTAAAACAACAAACACCTAGCCTACTTTAAAATGTGCCCTCCACCCTTGTCATATAGGCCAACATAACACAACCAGAGAAGTGTTGGTCTATGTGATGGTTAATTTTACATGTCAACTTGACTGGGCCACAGACGGCCTAGACATTTGGCCAAAAGTTACCCTGGGCGTTTCTGGATGAGATTAGCATCTGAATCAGTAGACTGAGCAAAGCAGATTGCTCCTTCCAACATGGATGGACACCAGACAGTCTGTTGGGAGTCTGGACAAACAAAAAGGCAAAGAAAAGGAGAATTCACTTTCTTTCTGCCTGATTGTTTGAGCTGGGATATCAGTCTTCTGTCCTCAGACTGGGACTTACATTATCAGTTATCCTGGTTCTCAGGCCTTCAGACTTAAATGGAAAGGCAGGCTTTCCTGGTTACAGATTGTAGGGCTTCTCAACTTCCATAATCACATGATTCAATGCTTTATAATAAATCTGTTTATAACATGTATATATCTATATATTTATCGACCTATACTTGCCTAAAGGTGTAAGTGTATTAGTCACTCAGTCGTGTCTGATTCTTTGCAACTCTATGTACTGCAGCATGCCAGGCTACTCTGTCCAAGGGATTCTCTAGGCAAGAATACTAGAATGGGTAGTCATTCCCTTCTCCAGGGGATCTTCCTGACCCGAGGATTGAACCTGGGTCTCCTGCATTACAGGTGAATTCTTTACCATATGAGCCACCAGGGAAGCCCCTATAGGTATAATATATATTAAACGTGTTTTATATATATGTATATATATGTGTGTGTATACATATGTATATATAATTGTATATAATGCATGTATAAACCAATGCATATTTGTTCTCTTTCTCTGGAAAACCCTGATTAATGCAATTCAATATGGTAGAGAAGGAAGTATAACTCCAAATGAGCTCTCTTCAAGAAAATTAGAGATACCACGGGAACATTTCATGCAAAGATGGGCTCGGTAAAGGACAGAAAAGGTATGGACCTAACAGAAGCTGAAGATATAAAAAGATGTATGTGGCAAGAATACACAGAAAAACTGTACAAAAAAGATCTTCATGACCCAGATAATCACGATGGTATGATCACTCACTTAGAGCCAGACATCCTGGAATGCGAAGTCAGATGGGCCTTAGGAAGCATCACTATGAACAAAGCTAGTGGAGGTGATGGGATTCCAGTTGAACTATTTCAAATCTTTTTTTTTTTTTTT
>NW_011494670.1:2594348-2619682 GCF_000754665.1 Bison bison bison | reverse complement strand
AAAGTTGGCTTAAAACTCAACATTCAAAAAACTAAGATCATGGCATCTCTTCCCATCACTTCATGGCAAATAGATAGGGAAACAATGGAAACAGTGACAGGCTTTATTTTCTTGGGCTCCAAAATCACTGCAGATGGTGACTGCAGCCATGAAATTAAAAGAAGCTTGCTCCTTGGAAGAAAAGCTATGACCAATCTAAACAGCATATTAAAAGGCAGTGACATTACTCAGCCTACAAAGGTCCATCTAGTCAAAGCTATGGTCTTTCCAGTAGTCATGTATGGATATAACAGTTGGACTACAAAGAAAGCTGAGCACTGAAGAATTGATGCTTTTGAGCTGTGGTGTTGGGGAAGCCTCTTGAGAGTCCCTTGGACTGCAAGAAGATCAAATCAGTCAATCTTAAAGCAACTCAGTCCTAAACACTCACTGGAAGGATTCATGCTGAAACTCCAATACTTTGGCCACCTGATGCAAAGAACTGACTCATTTGTAAAGACCCTTTACAAATGGGAAATATTGAAGGTGGGAG
Source organism: Bison bison bison (assembly GCF_000754665.1). NCBI lineage: Eukaryota > Metazoa > Chordata > Mammalia > Artiodactyla > Bovidae > Bison > Bison bison. Next base: position 2,619,150 of record NW_011494670.1, on the reverse strand, counting down.
GAGACGGGGACGACATAGGATAAGATGGTTGGATGGCATCACCGACACGATGGACATAAGTTTGAGCAAGCTCCGGGAGTTGGTGATGGACAGGGAAGCCTGGTATGTTGCAATCCATGGGGTCACAAAGAGTTGGACATGACTGAATGACTGAACTGAACCATCAGGGCCAGAAGAGTGTGCAAGGCATTGGATTTTGCCCTCATAGAACTTACATTCTAATGAAGGAAGGCAGATAAGAGAAAATAAAAATGCCAATGAGGTAAATTATATAGTTAGATGGTAACAAGTTTCATGGAACAGAAAATAAAAGAGGGTAGGTAGACTGAGAATTCAGTATAAGCAAACACAATTTTTAAAAAAATGTGTTTTATCTTCACTGACATAAGATTTAAACTACTAGTCCAAGAAGTTGAGGGCATTAGTGTGAATATCTGAGGAAAGCAATCTGGTTAGGTGGAAAGACACTGAAAAAGTCCGAGAGTGAGACGATGCCTGGCATGCTAAAGAAAAGCAAAGAAGAATGAGAAAGAATATCCTAGGAAAAACAGACTGAGAAGGTGGTGTACTGGAAGCCAAGAGAAAAAAGCATCAGATAGAAAGAGAATTGATCAGCTGTGTCAAATTCTACTGCCTGCCAAGTTAAATAAAGACTGAGAATAGATTAATAAATTTAGCATTACATAAGTTCTTGGTGTTCTTGCAAGAGCAAAGAGTTATGGAGGCAAAAGTCAAATAGGAATGGATTTAAGAGAGAATGGGAGAAAAGTAATTAAAAGCAGGAGAGGCAATAAATTCAAGGATTGTGTTTTTTTTTTTTGCAAGTATAAAGTGAGAATTAATATAGCACTTGGGGGTGGATTGGGGGATGTAAGCACAAGAGAATTTTTTATTTCATTTTGTTTTTTTTGGCCATTTGATTTTTTAATCTGGTTTCTTAACTCAAGGAATAATCCGTTGGAGGAGGGAGAAAATTAATGATGTAAGAGAGAAAGGAAGAATTGTTGGAGCAATGTTTTTTGGGTAAGGGATTGGATTTAACCCCTAAATGAAGAGGTTGGCTTTAGATAAGAACAGAATATTATTCAGCTGAATAAAAATAACTTTGCTTATGACAGAAGAAGACTCTTGAGAGTCCCTTGGACTGAGAGGAGATCAAACCAATCAATCCTAAAGGAAATCAACCTTGAATATTCATTGGAATTGACTGATGCTAAAGCTGAAGCTCCAATACTTTGGCTACCTGATGTGAAGAGCTGACTCATTGGAAAAGACCCTGATGCTGGGAAAGATTGAAGGCAGGAGGAGAAGGGGGTGATAGAGGATGAGATGGTTGGATGGCATCATCGACTCAATGAACATGAGTTTGAGCAAACTCTGGGTGATAATGAAGGATAGGGAAGTGTGGCATGCTGCAGTCCATGGGATCGCAAAGTGTCAGACACAAATGACAGACTGAATAACAACAACAATAATTAGAATCACTAAAATTTCATACCACAATGTAGAAACATAATAGTATTTATATTAATTTATATATGATAAAGTATGAAATTTTTCTCAAGTAGACCTCACTAAGACACCAATGAAGAATTCCTTAAAGAGACGTGGTAAAAGAAATTCTTTACATAATATGATATGATCTGTAACATCTTTATTCTTGAAATCTCAGATTCAGTTGATTTTATGTATTTCATTTTAACAATAATAGACATTTTTTTTCTGAAAGAATTCTTAGTTTGGTCGCAGGTTCCTCACTCTGTGCTTATTAATCCTCACCTGATTAGGAAATTTCAATTTATGAATAGGATCTGTAGAAATGATATTTTAAAAGTTGGCTTTTACCCAGTAGATTTTGGAATCTCTTCATGCATGGCTATGCTCACTATCTTCTTCAGGATCTGATCTGCCCATTGTAGCTAGTTTAATAAATTAATATTAAAATTAATGTTAGTCTCAAATTCAGTCATGCAAGAAATGTAAAAAAAAAAATATTTTTATATGCATCAAATCTGCTTAAATTTAATTCCAAGCTTCCATCTCAGTGAACTAGGAGGGCATTCAATTTCAGTCCTAAAAGGTACCTTTTCCTTACTAGAGACTTCTTTCCTCCTACCTTATCCCTTTCCCTTTTACTCTCCTACCTTATCTCTTCCCCATCAAAAAAGAAAAGAGAACAATATGGACTCCAGTTCTTCATCTACTAATAGTGACAATGTTATGCTCATTGTCCAGTTTCACAGAGATCTCTTCTAGCTCAATTTCTCTTTGCACAAGTATCCTTGCTGGGATGGGAATGCCTCACCAATGAGGTGCACACGTGCATACCACACAGCAGTTTTCTCTGAGGTCTGGTTACCTCCTCAAGGCATTGCCACAAAATATCACCAATTGATGGTTGATGAATTCAGCTGTTTTCTGGGGTCCTGGAATCTATCCTCCAGTGCTCATTTCTCCAGGCCTCCAATTTATTCTTCCTTTTCTTCAGGCTTTCACTTTTACAAAATATGGCAACAAGGCTGATTTTTCTTTTAGTAGCTTCTGCTTATGTCTATAAACAATCCCTGAGTAAAGAGACAAAGTAGGTTCTAGTCAATTTCTTCAAATGAGATGTGGAAGAAAAAGAGAGCATAAAATAAAATAATATTGCAAAAAACTATCCTGCCACAAATTATAGCTTTCTCCAGGAAGGTATTAACTTTTATAATGAATTTGAACTGAAAATAAATTCACTGTCCTTGGAAAGAAATATGGACTGCATTTTAAATCCTAACTAACAGTTTGACATTTCCACATTCCTAGGATTTTTCCTGTGCAAGACTTTTCATATCTACTTCCCTCCCTGGTGAAAGAGATAGGGTTTACTCTAATTATATTTTATTCAGTGATGTCACTACGTTATTATAATTCACACTCCAAAATAGACCCATGTGGATGGTCTATAAACATGTTTTCCCTCAACTAATAAAATATAAACAATACTGCCATTTATTTATACCTATCTATCTGTCTATTGTGTGTGTGTGTGTGTTACTCCCTCACTCGTGTCCAACTCTTTGCTACCCCATGGACTGTAACCCACCAGGCTCCTCTGTCCATGGGATTCTCCAGGCAAGAATATTGGAGTGTGTTGCCATTTCCTTCTCCAGGGGATCTTCCCAACCCAGGGATCAAACATGGGTCTCCTGCATTGCAGGAGGATTCTTTACCATCTGAGCCAACAGGGAAGCATTACTAAATAATTTGTGACCACATTTCCACAGACAAAACCTTTAAGGGACTAAACTCTCCTTAACAGGATTTTATCATTAATTCAAAAAGAATATTCTTTTGATCTCCTTATCTATATTGATGATTTTATTACTGGGTGCAAAAAGTATAACACCTTGAGCTACTGATAATTATTATATTATCATAGCCTCCATCAATCAAAAATTTATGACTTTAGCCTTAATCATATCTAGGTACCAAAAATTTGACTGTTTACACATAAAGTTATACCTTTTGCCTTTTATTTTTTAATCAGTTCTTAGCTTCAATTTGGAAAGGAAATATAGTTGTCTAAAGAGATTTGGGGAAATCATTCATGTTCAGAATAATTTGGAATTTAAGAAATAAAAATGTTAAAATATTTAAATTAAAAAAGCATTAAAATAATTTTCCATTCCTGGTGAAATCGAGGGTAATCACCAGTTAGACTTATTAAATTATAGCTTTCTTCATTATAATAATCTGTAAACTGCCTTCATTACTCAAGCTCAGTTTAATTGTTTTGTTTTTTACAAAAATTTGCTTGTCCTCTAAGTATCACGTAGCCTAAACGATAAGATGTTTTTGCTGAGGAAGTTGAAGTCAGTTGTGTTCACTTTAAGCTCAATCAGGCAATGACTGGTTGGGACAACTAACCCTAGAACCGTGCACATACAAGTGTCAACTGGTGACCTTTAAATATCAAAGGAGAAAAAAACTCCACCCTCAGTACGTTAATGATGCCATTTCCAACATTCCCGCCAGGAAGAAGTTAAGTCGCCCCTGACCTGTGGCCACAGGACCGGAAAAGGTCAGTTTTCATTCCAATCCCAAAGAAATGCAAAGCCAAAGAATGTTCAAACTACTGCACAATTGCACTCATCTCACATGCTGGCAAAGTAATGCTCAAAATTCTCCAAGCCAGCTGTCAACAGTATGTGAATTGTGAACTTCCAGAGTTCAAGCTGGATTTAAAAAGGCAGAGGGACCAGAAATCAAATTGCCAACATCTGTTGGATATTAAAAAGCAAAAGAGTTCCAGAAAAACATCGACTTCTGCTTTATTGATTATGCCAAGCCTTTGACTGTGTGGACCACAACAAACTCTGGGAAATTCTTCAAGAGATGGGAAAACCAGACCTCCTTACCTGCCTCCTGAGAAATCTGTATGCAGGTCAAGAAGCGACAGTTAGATCTGCACATGGAACAACAGACTGGTTCTAAACCGGGAAAGGAGCGTGTAAAGGCTGTATATTGTCACCCTGCTTATTTAACTTATATGCAGAGTACATCATGCGAAATGCCAAGCTGGATGAGGCAGAAGCTAAAATCAAAATTGCTGGGAGAAATATCAGTAACTTCAGATACACAGATGACATCACGCTTATGGTAGAAAAAGAAGAAGAACTAAAGAGCCTCATGATGAAAGTGAAAGAGGAGAGTGAAAAAGTTGGCTTAAAACTCAACATTCAGAAAACTAAGATCATGGCATCCAGTCCCATCATTTCATAACAAATAGATGAGGAAACAATGGAAACAGTGACAGACTTTTTTCTTGGGCTCCAAAATCACTGCAGATGGTGACTGCAGCCATGAAACTAAAAGACACTTGCTCCTTGGAAGAAAAGTTATGACCAGGCTAGACAGCATACTAACAATCAGAGACATTAGTTTGCCAACAAAGGTTCATCTAGTCAAAGCTATGGTTTTTCCAGTAGTCATGTATGGATGTAAGAGTTGGACTATAAAGAATGCTGAGTGCTGAAGAATTGATGCTTTTGAACTGTGGTGTTGGAGAAGACTCTTGAGAGTCCCTTGGACTGCAAGGAGATCCAACCACTCCATCCTAAAGAAAATCAGTCCTGAATATACGTTGGACGGACTGATGCTGAAGCTGAAACTCCAATACTTTGGCCATCTGATGTGAAGAATGGACTCATTGGAAAAGACCCTGATGCTGGGAAAGATTGAAGGCAGGAGGAGAAGGGGCCGACAGAGGATGAAATGGTTTGATGGCATCACTGACTCAATGGATGTGAGTTTGAGTAAACTCCAGGCATTGGTGATGGACAGGGAGGCCTGGCATGCTGCAGTCCATGGAGTCGCAGAAAGCTGGACATGACTGAGTGATTGAACTGAACTGACCATGGCCCTGCCCATCAAAATAAGGCCCAGTTTACCCCTCAGTCAGTCTCTCCCATCAGGAAGCTTCCATAAGTTTCTTATCCTTCTCCGTCAGAGGGCAGACAGGTTGAAAGCCACAATCACAGAAAACTAACCAATCTGATCACATGGACCACAGCCTTGTCTAACAGTGGAACTATGAGCCATGCTGTGTAGGGCTACCCAAGACAGATGGGTCATGGTGGAGAGTTCTGACAAAACGTGGTCCATTGGAGAAAGGAATGATAAACCACTTCAGTATTCTTGCCTTGAGAACCCCATGAACAGTATGAAAAGGCAAAGAGATAGGACACTGAAAGATGAACTCCCCAGGTCAGTAGTTGCCCAATATGCTACTGGAGATCAGTGGAGAACTAACTCCAGAAAGAATGAAGAGACGGAGTCAAGGCAAAAACAACACCCATTTGCGGATATGACTGGTAATGGAAGTAAGTACAGTGCTGTAAAGAGCAATGTTGCATAGGAATCTGGAATGTTAGGTCCATGAATCAAGGCAAATTGGAAGTGGTCAAACAGGAGATAGCAAGAGTGAACATCAACGTTTTAGAAATCAGTGAACTAAAATGGACTGGAATGGGTGAATTTAACTCAGATGATCATTATCTACTACTGTGGGCAAGAATCCCTTAGAAGAAATGAAGTAGCCATGAGAGTAAATAAAAGAGTCCTAAATGCAGTCCTTGGATGCAATCTCAAAAACGACAGAATGATCTCTGTTCGTTTCCAAGGCAAACCATTCAATATCACGGTAATCCAAGTATATGCCCCGACCAGTAACGCTGAAGAAGCTGAAGTTGAACAGTTCTATGAAGACCTACAAGACTTTCTAGACCTAACACCCAAAAAAGTTGTCCTTTTCATTATAGGGGACTGGAATGCAAAAGTAGGAAGTCAAGAAACACCTGGAGTAAAAGGCAAATTTGGCCTTGGTGTACAGAATGAAGCAGGGCAAAGGCTAATAGAGTTTTGCCAAGAAAATGCACTGGTCATAGCAAACACCTTCTTCCAATAACACAAGAGAGGACACTACACATGGACATCACCAGATGGTCAACACTGAAATCAGATTGATTCTATTCTTTGCAGCCAAAGATGGAGAAGCTCTACACAGTCAGCAAAAACAAGACCAGGAGCTGACTGTGGCTCAGATCGTGAACTCTATATTGTCAAATTCAGACTTAAATCGAAGTTCCCCATGCCTCAGCCTTATTTCACAGATATCTGGAGCCTCTTAGGGAGGTACATTTGAGATTTGTTCTCCCATCTTATCAATTGGCTGCCTCATGAGTAACCAAACCTTTTCTCTAGGAGGAAACTTGGTGTCTCAGCCTTTGGGTTGCTGCCTGTCCTATAAATGAAACTGGTCCAGGTGATGCTAGTGGTAAAGATCCCGCCTACCACTGTAGGAGACCACGTTCAATCCTTAGGTCAGGAAGATCCCCTAGAGCAGGGCATGACAACCCACTCCAGTATTCTCACCTGGAGAATCCTCAGGGAAAGAGGAGCCTGGTGGGCTGTAATCAATATGGTCGCAAAGAGTCAGACGTGACTAAAGCGACTTAGCACGCACAGCAACACTGGGAAAGGGCAGAATTACTTCTCTCACAGTTTCTCCAGCTTAGTTGTAGTAGTAGTACTAGTGGTTGTAAGTAGGAGTAGCATCAGCAGTATATTTCAGGTCTGGGAAGGGAAGAAAGAGGGAGAAGACAGACCACCTGCAGAACATTAGTCTCCCAATGAAAGTTTTTGTTTAGAATGACAGGTATATTGACTATAAATAATGGTTGATGACGTTTATAAAAAAGCTTTGCATGTGTATATGAGCTCTTGCTAATTTGAGAGACTCCAAAATATATAAAATCTATCCTGGTGTTTATCAATTATAGTTGGTGATTTGTAGTGAAATAGAATCCCCCACCTAACATATGTACACTTGCATTCCTTTGAGGAGTCCTTATTGTGCTTGTTTTCTTACATATTGTAATAAAGAAGAAAGATGGGGGGCGGGGTAGAGTATAGGTGTGTGTAGATAAGGTGATATAAGCAATTGGATAGACTAGGAAATACTTTCCAAAGCAAGGAATGGAAAATCATGGTGCTTTTATAAGTATGTAAACATATAGAAGTCAAATCTCATACAAATATTTTAAAGTGTACTGGATTGTTAATCACAGTGTGCCAATAAAACATGACACAACAGATGTGCTTCTGGCAGATGCTAAAAAAAATCTGTTACTTTGTAGAACCACATCCTCCATAGTTATTGGTTAATTATATCCATGCCTATTGATGGAAATCACAGACTCCAGCTTCCCTAGAGCTTCAATTATGGTAATTAGTTGAATCTATAGACAAGCTGAGTTCACTGCACGTGTGTGTACCCTCAACACACACGGGTATACACATATCATTATATAATTTGAAAGCTTTCCTTTATGTGTTGGATTACAAATTTATCAAATTTGTAGCAAATTATGAAAATATACAATTACTTTCTCATTAGTTAAAAAAGTATTTTCTTCTGTTATTTGCCTTTCTGTTTCTTTATATCCTTCTAGTATACTTATAAACCTTAGAGAGAAGGATAAGATTCAGGCATAGAGGTCTGAAAAATATTACCACTCAGGTTTATAAGGATTCTAAACAGATTTTACAATAATTCTTTGTACTTTTCTATGTATAGTTTTAAAATTTGAAAGAACTCTTGTCTTATCTTCTTTCTTTTTTATTTGATGTGCCAATACAAATGTGTATATACTTTTTTATATCCTTTTATGCTTCAGTTTTACATATTGCTTTTTTTAGGTGTGAAGTTAAAAAAATGATATTTTATAGCATAGGCAAACAAAATATCCTTGATCTGGAATTGAAGTTAGTTGAGATGAAAATGACTGGACAAGCATCTGTATCTGGGAAATGTGCTTGCAGCTTAAAATGTTTCATAACTGTTTCTGGCATCTGCATCATAAATGATGTCAGTTAAAACAGATTTATGGAAATTCTACTTCCCTCCACATTCAGCTTTATGTCATTCTATATTCATAACAGACTTGTTAGAAATGGTCTAAGGCCATATGAGTACCAATCATGGTTAGGAAAGCTTACCAATTCATTTCATTTTCAATTCTAACTTTGACTAAAACCTAGTTTAAAACTAGGATGACTGAAGTTATAGAGATATATATGCAGATATTTAGAGTATCTTCAATAGAAGACATATTTGACCCCTTTAAGAAGCAGGTTTTATATTCGTCATGATGTTTGGTACCATTCAATTATGTCAAGTCTATGAATGACTTCACAGCCTTTATGTATATCTATATTATACATTTAGATACTTATGAAAAGTCTGGAGAAAAAGTAGGTTAAAAACATTATTCCAGTCTATTGATACCCTTTGGGCTGCCCCCAAGTCAAAATATGAATAATTGAATATATTGGTTAATTTTTTGCTGAGAAGTACTTAAATACTAGAGAATCTCACAGAATAGACAAAATTGAAAAATCAAGAAGATGATGTAATCTCAATGACCTAGAATAAATATTATAAGCACTGATGACTATAGTAAATGATCCTTTAGTCTAGCAGAATACATGATATCCCATGTATTTTGTTTCAAGAGACCTCAACATCCTCAGCCTCCAGAAAAACAAATCCTAACCTGCTATCACTTTAAATGCCAGTATTTAGTTTATTGCTTTTAGGTAGGGTCATGATATGGCATGAACTATAATACATGAAACATATCAAGTTGAGGAGTATAAGCTCAGACCCATTCTTTCTTGTGCTTATTTGCAGATCATCCACACTAACTTCTACTTCACCCCAACTGCCCAGTGGGAACTTTTGTATGCCATAGGATTCTAAAGAATTGCATTAGGGCATTGATTCCAAAAGACCATGCCATTGTATCTGTGTATTTGATGGCAAGAGAAATGACCCAAACCAAGCCTACTCTTTATTATAATACTACAAATGAAAAGCTATGGACAGAGGTTCATAACATGGTACAGTAGGCAGTGACCAAAACAATCCCAAAGAAAGAGAAATGCAAGAAAGCAAAGTGGTTGTCTGAGGAGGCTTTACATAGCTGAGAAAGAAGGGAAGCAAATAGCAAGGGAGAAAGGAAAAGATACACCCAACTGAATGCAGAGAACCAGAGAATACCAACAGGACATAAGAAGGCCTTCTTAAATGAACAGTGCAAAGAGTAGAGGAAAACAATAGAATGAGGAAGACTAGAGATCTCTTCAGGAAAATTGGAAATATCAAGGGAATATTTCATGCAAGGATGGGCACAATAAAGGACAGGAACAGTATGGACCTAACAGAAGCAGAAGAAATTAAGAGGTGGCAAGAATACAAAGAATATACAGAAAAGGTCTTAATGACTGGGATAATCATGATGGTGTTGTCACTCACCTAGAACCAGACATCTTAGAGTGTGAAATCAAGTCAGCTTTAGGAAACATTACTGCAAACAAAGCTAGTGAAGGTGATGGGATTCCAGGTGAGCTATTTCAAAGCCTAAAAGACGATGCTATTAAAGTACTGCACTCAATATGCCAGCAAATTTGGAAGTCTCAGCAGTGACCACAGGACTGGAAAATATCAGATTTCGTTCCTGTCCCAAAGAAGGGCAGTGCCAAAGAATCTTAAAACTACAGTACAATAGCACTCATTTCGCATGCTAGTAAGGTTATGCTCAGAATCCTTCAAGCTGGGGTTCAGCAGTATATGAACTAAGAAATTCCAAATGTACGAACTGGATTCAGAAAAGGCAGAAGAACTAGAGATCAATTTGCCAACAATCATTGGATCATAGAAAAAGCAAGAGAATTCCAGAAAAATATCTACTTCTGCTTCATTTACTATGCAAAAGCATTTGACGGTGTGAATCACAATGAACTGGGGAAAATTCTGAAAAGGTGGGAATACCAGACTGATTACCTTAACTGTCTCCTGAGAAACCTATATGCAAGTCAAAAAGCAACTGTTAGAACTGGATGTGGAACAACTGACTGGTTAAAATTGGAAAAAGAGTACATCTGCATTAACTTTTATGCAGAGAACATCAAGTGAAATGCTGGGCTGGATGAACCACAAGCTGGACCAAGATTGCTGGGAGAAATACCAACAACTTTAGATATGTAGATGATACCAATTGCAGAAAGTGAAGAGGAACTAAAGAACCTCTTGATGAGGGTGAAAGAGAAGAGGGAAAAAGTTGGCTTAAAACTCAACATTCAAAAAACTAAGATCATGGCATCTGATCCCATCACTTCATAGCAAATAGATGCAGAAAGAGTGGAAACAGTGACAGATTTTATTTTCTTGGGCTGAATTCATTGTGGATGATGACTGCAGCCATGAAATTAAAAGACTTGCTCCTTGGAAGGAAAGCTATAACAAGCCTAGACAACACATTAAAAAGTAGAGACATCACTTTGCCAACAAAGGTCCATATAGTCAAACCTATGGTTTTTCCAGTAGTCATGTTTGGATGTGAGAATTAGACTATAAGGAAGGCTCAGAAGAACTGATGCTTTCCAATTGTGCTGCTGGAGAAGACTCTTGAGAGGCCCTTGGACTGTAAGGAGATCAAACCAGTCGATCCTAAAGGAAATCAACCCTGAATATTCATTGGAAGGACTGATGCTGAAGCTGAAGCTCCAATACTTGGGCCACCTGATGCAAAGAGCTGACTCATTGGAAAAGACCCTGGTGCTGGGAAAGATTGAAAGCAAAAGGAGAAGGGAGTGCAGAGGATGAGGTGTTAGATAGCATCACCAACTCAATGGACTTAGAGAAAACTCCAGGAGACAGTAAAGGACAGGGAAGCCAGGATGCTGTGATCAATGGAGCCACGAAGATTTGGACAGGACTTAGTGACTGAAACAACAACAACAAACATGATAGTCATGCTTAAAGACTCTAAGAAACCAAATTCAAGGGACTAGAAAACCTTGAAGAATACTAAGAAAAATATGAACAGTGAAAAAGTAGAAAACTTAAGATCTATAGACAATGAGAACATCTGACTAACATGAGGCTTTGGTTGAAGACTGCAATGTCTAGGGAGTAGCTTGTTATAGACATTTGCTTGGTAAAACACAAATCTCACTATTCCCCTAACCCTCTGATGTGTCTTTTTTTTTTTTAATAAAAGGCTAATTAAATTATTCATTTTAATAATGTAAATAAGGTAAAATAAAAAGATAAAAATGTAAACAACAATTAACATTTATTAAGTGCTTACTATGTCTCTTTTTAACATTTTACAAATTTTAACAACTGCTTTACTTGAATTATTTCATTTCAGTCCAGTTCAGTTCAGTCACTCAGTCGTGTCCAACTCTTTGTGACCCCATGAACCACAGTACACCAAGCCTCCCTATCCATCACCAACTCCTGGAGTCCACCCAAACCCATGTCCATTGTGTCGGTAAAGCCATCCAACCATCTCATCCTCTGTCGGCCCCTTCTCCTCCTGCCTTCAATCTTTCCCAGAATCAGGGTCTTTTCAAATGAGTCAGCTCTTCACATCAAGTGGCCAAAGTATTGGAGTTTCAGCTTCAACATCAGTCCCTCCAATGAACACCCAGGACTGATTTCCTTTAGGATGGAGTGGTTGGATCTCCTTGCAGTCCAAGGGACTCTCAAGAGTCTTCACCAACACCACAGTTCAAAAGCATCAATTCCTCGGTGCTCAGCTTTCTTTATAGTCCAACTCTCACATCCATACATGACTACTGGAAAAACCATAGCCTTGACTAGACGGACCTTTGTTGGCAAAGTAATGTCTATGCTTTTTAATATGCTGTCTCAGTTGGTCATAACTTTCCTTCTAAGGAGTGTCTTTTAATTTCATTGCCTCAATCACCATTATTTCATTTAGACCTTGTAATAGTCTATATGGTAAAGGTACTATTATTTTCTTTGTGGTGAAGAGAAAATTGAGAAAGAAATAATAGAGCATTCTGTTTAGACTTTCTTTAAAATTTTTTCTTTAAAAATTTTAGACCTATTCTTCATGACTCAGAGGTCCAAGACAATTATTTTGCTTCTAGTATTTCTTCTACTTAATACTTTCAACTAATATACAGACATATTTGTTAATATATTTTGATTCATTTTCATTTAACTATGAAAACATTTTAAGGTACTTATCAATTACATTCTCTTAGAGATGTTAATTATCAATCTCACTTTTAAAGAAGGGAATTTTTACAGTTGTTTACTTTTTTTTTCTGTTGTTCCTCGCTCTATTTTAAGAAAAACAGGATTTGAACACCAGTAGACTGATTTTAGGTTTAATTCTAATACTGCATGGATTTGAATTATATTTAAATAGCAAAAGCCTTCCACAAAACCTAAAATGTTAACAAAAGATAGCTTAAAATCTGTGTAAATGTAAGAGTTAGAGGAGTTACCAATATATTATTTAGAGATAAAATAAATTAATAGGGATATAAATATATTTAAGTGTACAAAATTAAATAAACATTAAGAAAAGTAATGCAATGACTAAAACCAAAATGTGGAGGAAAGAGTAAGAAAAGAGAAGAAAAGGAATTATGCTAATTTTCATTTTGTCTGTATAGGAGAATTAATAAATAGATCCTCAAAAAGGAGAAGCTTAAAGTGTTTTTAAAAAGATAACCACTATAACAGAAAACGTTACTCTTCTTTAATAAAAATATCCATGAATGTTTAACATGCATGCAAACGTGTTCTTGCACATGTACATGAAGAAAAACAAATAGACCACAGGTGAGTTTTATAGACTTAAAAAGGAAAGGCACAAAATATTATCATAGAACTAACAGCAAACATTTCTATCATACCAGTAACAGAAGATGAGCTAAAATGCTATATTAAAATAAATAACCTTAGATTTTACCTCAAAGCAAAATCCAGCTTTAAATACTACATAAGAAACTTCCAAATAACCTGACTCAAAATAAATAGAGTCACAATTTTATTAGACAAAAAGATAAAGCAGAAGTTATGGTCTGCATTTCTGACAAGGTTGAAGTTAAGCAAAAAAATAATAATAATAAATTTAAAAAACAATAATCGTTCTGTAAGGAATGTTAAAGGATGCAGCTCACAGTAAAGTCATGCACCAAACATACAAACTGTTTAAGTAAATAAAAATATAAAAGGAATCTGAATGAAGATATCAAATGCATTAGTTATAATTAAAATACCATATTTTAACATTCCTGGATAAATTGAGCTGCATATATTATATTCATCAGTAATTGTTTGGTTGCAAGTGACAGAAATTCTACTTAAATTACTATAGGCTGGAAACAACATTTGTTAGAAGACATATAATCATGGCTAGGCTTGAGTGAAGATAAGAGCAAAACAGATATGCTGCCAGCACTAGCTTGGTCTCATGTCTATTTAAATTTCTGTGTCTACAGATCTGATCTTCCATGGAGGATACTCCAAGGATGAAATGTCACTGATGGCAACCTGAAAGCCTCCCAGGTCCTCTACCAGAGGGTAACAGAATTGCTGTCTTTTAAAATTCCTAAAACATCCTCAAGAACAGTTCTCAATGGCCCAGGTTTACTCGGGTGCCCATCCCTGGGCCAATCTATCCATGGCCCACCTAGGCAGTAGGCTCCTAATGAGCGGAGAAATAATCCCAATGAGCAGATAAGTAAGAAGTTTCAGAAGATGGCTGTTTCCATTTACCCAGCCAGTTCTGGTGATAAGACCAGGAAGATGACCTCCTAAAGGTGAGCACTATTTGAGACAAACAGCAGGTGTCTTGTGACTCTTTAAAATGTTTATCTCTGGCAGTACTTCTCAGAGCAAAAGGTTGAAAATAATTTGTTTAATAAAAAAATATATAGTACATCTATTCTACATCAGTGACTCAAACAATGCTTATGGAGAGTTTATCATAACAGAAGAAGCACTATTATATAAAGTTAGTGAAAAAAATTGTCATTATATCTAAAAATTAGTGAATTTAAAAAATGGGAAAAAGACCAAAAAAACATTAAAAATCAGGACTATATGTGACTTTTTTTCCTTTTTGATAATGTTTTCCATACTAAATATGTAATACTTTTATGACAGAGTAAATAATAAGCTTTTTTCTATTAAAAAAAAGAATCCTTACCTTGGCCAGTTCTTCCTTCCCTCACATATTTGGGAGGAGTCTTGGTGGGATCATAATGAAAATTAGACAAAGATTTTCTCAGATGAATAATCTAAGAGTCATGATATCATCGCAACTATGGAAGATATGGAGATTAAAGGACATCCTCATTCCCAATTCATATTTCTTTGATGTCTTTTATTATGTATTATGATTATAACTGCAGACTGCTTTGTTGAAGAATCTAAAAGTTCAGAGGAATAGAGAAGGGCACAAACCCTGTAAGATGTGAGATGGGTGGAAATTCCTTAAATCCCAAAAAGGAAGGGTCCTGGTTAATCTGAATAGTTTAAATAATGATATAAGACAGAAATCATGATAAATTTAGAAAATGGCAATTTAAGTGCAGCATAAACAGTGCGCAAGTGCTGTGAATTTAAACACTTTTCCTGGTGTGAAATTTTCTTGTTAAGTGATCCCCTACTGTGACTTGGTTCTTTTACCTTTCTTGCTGCTTGTTTAATGAGGAGTCTTGGAAAAGTGTGTGACAACATCTAAATGCAAAAGCATTTGTCTGGGTACTTAGTGCACTTGTTGTAGATTTATTGCTAATTCTTGTAACTTTCTGGCATCATCAGGCATATAACTCTGCAGCTGGAAATCTGCAGTTTACTTCTACACTTTTTTTAAACCTTCTGAGGCAGTCTTGAGTTGACAACAGAAAGGGCAACAGAGTTAGTTACACAAGAGATCTCAGTTCCCAGGACGATGATAACCTGGAGGAAGGAAACTCACAAGACTGCTGGCTTTTTGAGTAAAGATGTGAAGCAGGCATTTCTTAAACTATTCTGACTTATTCTAGTTAGAATCCCAACAACTTTCCCTGGTGTCTCAGATGGTAAAAAAATCACCTGCAATGCAGGAAACCTGGGTTCAATCCCTGGGTTGGGAAGATCCCCTGGAGAAGGACATGGCAACCCACTCCAGTATTCTTGCCTGGAGAATTTCATGGACAGAAAAGCTAGTCACTCAGTTGTGTCTGACTCTTTGGTACCCGATGGATAGTAGCCTGCCAGCCTCCTCTGTCCAGGCTGGCAGGCTACTATCCATCGGGTACCAAAGAGTCAGACACAACTGAGTGACTAGCTTTTACTACTTTCACTTTCAGAATCCCAACCTAAGTCAAATAAAAGTAATAAATAATAGAACAATCTGACCCAGAAAGAAAGCTGAAAAATATTTAAGTAATCCTTTCCTGTATTTTTCTATTAGTAAAATATATAATATTAACATAACGAACATAGTATCTGTACACATACTCACGTATTTGCCCACACATAATCATGTCCATATGCACATTGTGTGTATATTCCTTAATAATGGGAAAAAATGGCTTTTTAAGAGTAAGAATATATCATTTTATATACAAAGAAAAGTGGTTTCTATTTTCTTCATCTCAACATGTAGGTGAACACTAATATGGAAATAAGCCTTCCACCCCTAATTCTCTGTGTTTATGTAACAATAAGAATTAGTCTTCTGTGTGTCTCTTTGATGAACATCTTGGGCTCTGTTCAGTAAGCAAGGATCAATACCTATTTCTGGAGGTATTTGCTTAAAGATTTGAGTAAAAGCAATTTAAGAAGCCATGGAGAGAATCTTTTTGTCCACATTATGCGTCTACTGCCCATATCCTCATTGTAAAAATCTGTCTTCATCTTTCTCAAAAATTAACCTGCACGTTAACTCTCTTGTGAATCCAAGCCCCGGCATTTCCATTTTTGTCATCTCACTAAGATTTATGCAAGCACTGTACTTAAACTAAATGTTCCACAGACTTAACGGACTAGCCACATTTAATTACAGAATGGAGGAAATTAGAGTCCAAAGAATTGCACTTTGCCTCAAGGTCATCTAAGTCCCTCTTGGTGTTTTATGTTGTGGTCCTCAGTACTGTATGGGGCACATACACACACATACGTACCGCACAATTATTCAAAAAACAAAATGCATCTGTTTTCTTCCAGAACAGCCTGAAAAAGAGGAACCACTGTCCTTTTTAGATTGCTGCCACCATGCAATAGACAAAATTATAGGAAATTCAAATATATGTTTATAAATAATAGGTACTACAGCTCTACTGGTGTAAGTCAATCTGAAGGAAATATTCTTAGGGCCTCAAGATCTGCAGGTCAGAATGAGTCCATGTTAGGAACTTTGGGGACACCAAATGTGTAGATGGGATACAAAGCTAAGAGTTTCTTTCTTATTTTCAAGCTTTTAATAGATTTTTGTTATTACCCTTATTGGGATTCTCAGATGGCACTAATGGTAAAGTACCTGCCTGCTAATGCAGGAGATTTAAGAGACATGAGTTTGATCCCTGGGTAGGGAAGATCTCCTGGAGGAGGGCATGGCTACCAACTCCAGTAATTTTGTCTGGAAAACCCCATGGACAGTTGAGCCTGGCAGGCAATGGTCCACATGATCACAGAATCAGACACTACCGAAGTGACTTAGCATGCATTACTACTATTACCATTATTATCACTATGTTTAATATTTCATTTAATATTTACAATAGCTATAAAAATAGACATTACTATCCTAATTCTTCATATACAGCAAAAGATATAAAGAAACAGATCCAAAGTCACAGAGTCACCTATCATCACAGCCAGTAAGTTCTATGACAGAACTTTTAAATTTTTGTGGTTCTAAATGTAGAAAAAAATGCAAACACATTAGTATCCTTGTGTATTTTCATGTGATCTCTTGCCTTCCATTGGAATATTCCCTTTATACCTGTTAGGAATATATTCAAATTATCAGTCATCTATTTATTAATTATAATCATTGATGCTGAAAGAAAATACACATCATTTTTCATCTCAAAATATTTAGAATTAAGATGTGGAAATAAAATAATTACTTTAAGAATTAAATAATTTTATAGAAACTATTCAAAACACTTTAAAATGCCAAAGACATCAGGTTTATCATTAATTACTGAATTAATTATACAAACAACCAATCTGACAGGAATTCAGAAGCAAAACCAAAAGACAGAATTAATATTTAATTTTCCCCTATATTTATACAAAATTAAGTCATTCATTCAGCAAATATTTTTGAGCACCACTATGTGCCAGGCACATACTAGGTAATTTAGAGACAACTATTAATACAAGATTGGCTGCCTGCAAGGAATTTGCCATCTTAATTTCTCTCTGTGATTTTTACAACATAACATGAGAACTACTATAACTGCAGTAAGTAACCAATCTAGTCCCAGAGTATTAACAAAAAAATAGGTATCAATTTTGCACATGAATCCAGATTCATGTGGATGAACTTTTTACCAGTTAAAAGGCCTTTCCATGTATAAGATAGCTAGCCTTTCACTGAATATTCTTACACTGTCATTTTTTGATGTCCTTGTTCATACTACTCATTAAGCATACAGTACTTTTTCTTCCATTTATAATGGTCTAAATCCTACCTGTCTTAAGAAAAATTGTCAAACATTTCATATAAATGTAAATTGTTATAATCTTTCTAGACATCTATTGGCCAACATATATATTTCAGGTCCTAAAGAATATTTCAAAATTTTGACCTACTTTCAGGAATGGTGAATATATAAGGAAAAATGTGTACAAAATTGTAAGTCATAATATTATTTACAACAGTGAAAAACTGACAATAATTTAAATACATGAAAATAGATAATCTTAGTTTCAAATACTATTCTATACACACCTATTTAGACTTAAGTCAATTTTTATTTTAAGACAGAAAGAGAAATTATTTAAGCAGTGATGTTCATACAGCTCAATGCATAGCCAACACAGAAGTATAGGTCCTAGAAAAGTATTTGAGGGAAAAATCTGCCCCCCATTCCTGTACTTGACCACTTGGTGGGGTCATCTTTTATGGTGAATGTGGTTTATGAAAATTCTGAACTTAGCTTAACTAAATCATTTATTATTCATTCAAAGAAATATTGATCAAGAGTAAATTTAACCCTTGGTAATTTTTTACTTACTTTCTAAATTGTTGATTTTATGATTTAAACCCTCCAATCCCAAAGAAAGGTAATGCCAAAGATGCTCAAACTACCGCACAATTGCACTCATCTCACACGCGAGTAAAGTAGTGCTCAAAAGACTCCAAGCCAGGCTGCAACACTACGTGAACCATGAACTTTTAGATATTCAAGCTGGATTTAGAAAAGGCAGAGGAATCAGAGATTAAATTGCCAACATCCACTGGATCATGGAAAAAGCAAGGGAGTTCCAGAAAAACATCTATTTCTGCTTTATTGACTATGCCAAAGCCTTTGATTGTGTGGATCACAATCAACTGTGGAAAATTCTGAAAGAGATGGGAATACCAGACCGCCTGACCTGCCTCTTGAGAAATTTGTATGCAAGTCAGGAAGCAACAGTTAGAACTGGACATGGAACAACAGACTGGTTCCAAATAGGGAAAGGAGTACAGCAAGGCTGTATATTGTCACCCTACTTACTTAACTGATATGCCAAGTACATCATGAAAAAACAGTGGGCTTGATGAAACACAAGCTGGAATCAAGATTGCAGAGAGAAATATCAATAACCTCAGATAATGCAGATGACACCACCCTTATGGCAGAATGCGAAGAACTAAAGAGCCTCTTGATGAAAGTGAAAAAGTTGGCTTAAAACACAACATTCAGAAAACTAAGGTCATGGCATCTGGTCCCATCACTTCATGGCAAACAGATGGGGAAACAGTGATAGACTTTATTTTGGGGGGTTTAAAAATCACTGCAGATGGTGACTGCAGCCATGAAATTAAAAGGCACTTGCTCCTTGGAAGAAAAGTTAAGACCAACCTAGATAGCATATTAAACAGCAGAAACATTACTTAGCCTACAAAAGCCATCTAGTCAAAGCTATGGTCTTTCCAGTAGTCATGTTTGGATTTGAGAATTGGACTCAAATGAAGAGAGATGAAGAAAGCTGAGCACCAGATAATCGATGCTTTTGAACTGTGGTGTTGGAGAAGACTCTTGAGAGTCTCTTGGACAGCAAGGAGTTCCAACTAGTCCATTCTAAAGGAAATCAGTCCTCAATATTCATTGGAAGGACTGATGCTGAAGCTGAAACTCCATTACTTTGGCCACCTGATGCGAAGAACTGACTCATTTGCAAAGACCCTGATGCTGGAAAAGATTGAAGGCGGGAAGAGAAGGAGATGACAGAGGATGAGATGGTTGGATGGCATCACCGACTCAATGAACATGAGTTTGAGTAAACTCCAGGAGCTGATGATGGACAGGGAGGCCTGGTGTGCTGCAGTCCATGGGGTCTCAAAGAGTCAGACACGACTGAGTGAATGAACTGATTGTGATGCAACTCCATGGCCCATAAATATGACAGAATAGAATATAGCCATTAAAAGTATCATTGTAGAAAAATGAACAAAAATACCTTGGTTTATATGTTATTGTGTAAGAAAAATATTTTCTATACATGACATTAAAACAAAAGGATATATTAATTTGACTACATAAATATAACAATAAAATTGTAACTTCAAATAACAATAATATTTAAATGCATGCAACTATCTGTAGAAAAAGTTAAATATGTAAATGAAATTGTTATTGCTCTTAAAATGTAAATTGTTTGAAAGTTAATAAGAAAAATCATACATCCTTAAAAACATGGGAAGAGCAGAAACAGGTCATTCACAAAATTACACTCATATACAACAATAATCAGGAAACATGGGAAAAAACATTAATATTAATAAGACAAATATTTTAAAAATAAAAAGGTTTTTTTAAAAAGTGATATTACAATACTTGTGAGGATGTGGCACAAGGATCATTATCAAACCTGCTTATAGAAATGTAATTTTTTAGATCAATTTCTCAAGTATTCAGTTTAGTTCAATCACTCAGGCGTGTCCGACTCTTTGTTACCCCTGGACTGCAGCACGCCAAGTGTCCCTGTCCATCACCAACTCCTAGAGTTTACTCAAACTCATGTCCATTGAGTTGGTGATGCCATCCAACCATCTCATCCTCTGTCGGGCCCTTCTCCTCCTGCCTGCAATCTTTCCCAGCATCAGGATCTTTTCCAATGAGTCAGTTCTTCACATCAGGTGGCCAAAGTATTGGAGTTTCAGCTTCAGCATCAGTCCTTCTAATGAATATTCAGGACTGATTTCCTTTAGGATGGACAGGTTGGATCTCCTTGCAGTCCAAGGGACTCTCAAGAGTCTTCTCCAATACCACAGTTCAAAAGCATCAATTCTTCGGCACTCAGCTTTCTTTATAGTCCAACTCTCACATCTATACATGACTACTGAAAAAAACCAAGTATCTCAAGTATTAGGAAAGCATTTAAAGCTTTTTAAATTTTAAATACACAAAAATATTGGGCTAATAATTGTATTATTATGAGGATTTGACCTAAGGAAGTAACACAGATATGCACAAAGAATTTACTATTTACATTTATGCCATTGTTTTAATACCTGAAATTTGAGGAGGAAGAGGAAACTAATGTCCAAGACTAGCAACTTGCTTGAGTAACAGATTTATCCTAGAAATGAAGGACAATACAAACTTTAAATTGGAAAAGAATAGTTAATGTTTTATTATGGCTAATATTCTATTCTCTCTCTATATATATATTTTTATATGTAGATAGATAGAACTCTCTCTTTATCCATTCATCTGCCCATGGATATTTACATTGTTTCCATGTCTTGACTATTGAGAATAGTGCTGCTGTGAATATGAATGTATTATATTTTAATTATGCTTTTCTCTAAATATAAGCCCAGGAGTGGGATTGCAGCATCATATGGTAGCTTTGGTTTTATTTAAGAAACCTCCATACCGCTCTCCATAGTGGCTGTCCCAATTTGCATTCCCACAAACAGTGTGAGAGGGTTCTGTTTTCTTTACAGCTTCCAGCATTTATTATTTGCAGATTTTTTGATGATGGTCACTCTGACCAGTGTAAGGTGATACTTCATTGTAGTTTTGCTTTGCATTTTTCTAATAATTAGTGAGGTTGAGCATCTTTTCATGGGATGTTTTCCCCATCTGTATGTCTTTTTTGGAGAAATATTTATTTAGATCTTCTGCTTATTTTTTTATAGGGTTGTTTGGTTTTTGTTTTTCTTGGTTTTTATGTTGGGGGAGTATTGAGCTGTGTGAGCTGCTTGCTTGTTTTCGAGATTAATCTCCTGTTGGTCACATTATTTGCAAATATTTTGTCCCATTCTGTAGGTTTTATTTTTGTTTTTGTTTTTCTTTTTGTTGTTGTTGTTTTGTTTTGTTTTGTTTTTTGGTTTCCTTTACTGTGCAGAAGCTTTTAAGTTTAATTAGATCCCATTTTTTTGTTTCTTATTATTTACGTTAGCCTAGGAGGCAGATCCAAAAAGATATTACTATGATTTATATCAAAGAGTGTTCTGCCTATGTTTCCCCCAGGAGTTTTATAGTATCTGATCTTGCATTTAGGTGTTTAATCCACTTTTAGTTTATTTTTGTATATGGTATTAGAGAATATTCTAATTTTTTTTTTTACATCAGTTCAGTTCAGTTCAGTCGCTCAGTCGTGTCTGACTCTTTGCATGGAGCTGTCCAATATTCCTAGCACCATTTATTGAAGTGATTGCCTTCTCCATTGTTTATTTTTCTTCTTTTCTTGTAGATTAATTGACCGTAGGATTGTGGATTTACTTATGGGCTTTCTGTCATGTTCCACTGATCTATATTTCTGTTTTTGTTCCAGTGCCATACTGTTTCGATTACTGTAGCTTTGTAGTGTAATCTGAAGTCAAGGAGCCTGACTCCACCAGACCCATTTTTTCTTTCTCAAGATTGCTTTGGGTAATCATGGTCTTTTGTGTTTCTATACAAATTAAAAAACAAAATTGTTCTAGTTCTTTGAAAAATGCCATTTGTACTTTGATAGGGATTTCATTAAATCTGTGATTCCCTGGTGGCTCAGATGGTAAAGCATCTGGCTACAATGTGGGAGACACTGGTTCAGTCCCTGGGTCTGGAAGATCCCATGGAGAAGGAAATGACAACCCTCTCCAGTACTCTTGCCTGGAAAATCCCATGGACAGATGAGCATGGTAGGCTACAGTCCATGGGGTTGCAAAGAGTTGGACACAACTGAGTGACTTCACTTCCTTTTCTTTCTTTCATTAAATCTGTAGGTTACCTTGGTAACATAATCATTTTGACCATATCAATTCTTCCAATCCAAGATCACAGTATAGCTTTCCATATGTTTGTGTCACCTACAGGTTATTTTGTCAGCATGGTATAGTTTTGGGAGTACCAGTCTTTTGCCTCATTATAAAGGTATATTCCTAGGTGTTTTATTTTATTTTTAATGTGATGATAAATGGAGCTGCTTCCTTAATTTCTCTTTCTGATCTCTTAGTGTGTGGAAATGCAGCATATTTAATTTTTTTATTTTATTTATTTATTGACTGTGCTGGGTTTTTGTGGCTGCTCGCAGGCTTTCTCTAGTTGTGGCATGTGGGGGCCAAACACTAGCTGAGGTGTGCAGGCTTCTCATTACAGTGGCCTCTCACGCTGGGGAGCACAGTTCTAGGCACGTTGTGACACTCAAGCTTTGTTGCCCCAAGGAATGTGAGATCTTCCCAGACCAGAAATCAAACCCCTGTCCCCCATATTGGCAGACAAACTCTTAACCACTGAACCACCAAGGAAGTTCCTGCAGCAGATTTAAATAGACTCATTGACATAGAAGGAAAGATCTCCTGGAGGAGGGCAAGGCAACCTACTCCAGTATTCCTGCCTGGAGAATCCCATGGACAGAAGAGCCTGGCGGCCTATGGTCTGTAGGGTCACAAAGAGTAGGACACAACTGAAGTGACTTAACATGCATGCACATAGACATAGAAAACATACTTAGAGTTATCAAAGGGGAAATGAATGGAGGAGGGGTGAATTAGGGGTTTGGGACTAATATAAATGCACTAATATATATGGACATCACCATATGGTCAACACCGAAATCAGATTGATTATATTCTTTGCAGCCAAAGATGGAGAAGCTCTGTAGAGTCAGCAAAAGCAAGACTGGGAGCTGACTGTGGCTCAGATCATGAACTCCTTATTGCCAAATTCAGACTTAAATTGAAGAAAGTAGGGAAAACCACTAGACATTTCAGGTATGACCTAAATCAAATCCCTTATGATTATCCAGTGGAAGTGAAAAATAGATTTAAGGGACTAGATCTGATATAGAGTGCCTGATGAACTTTGGACAGAGGTTCGGGACATTGTACAGGAGACAGGGATCAAGACCATCCCCATGGAAAAGAAATGCAAAAAAGCAAAATGCCTGTCTGAGAAGGCCTTACAAATAGCTGTGAAAATAAGGGAAGCAAAAAGCAAAAGAGAAAAGGGAAGATATTCCCATTTGAATGCAGAGTTCCAAAGAACAGCAAGGAGGGATAAGAAAGCCTTCCTCAGCGATCAATGCAAAGAAATAGAGGAAAACAAAAGAATGGGAAAGACTAGAGAGCTCTTCAAGAAAATTAGGGATACCAAGGGAGCATTTCATGCAAAGATGGGCTCGATAAAACAAAAATGGTATGGACCTAAAAGAAGCAGAAGATATTAAGAAAAGGTGGCAAGAATACACAGGAGAACTGCACAAAACAGATCTTCATGACCCAGATACTCACGATGGTGTGATCACTCAACTAGAGCCAGATCTTGGAATGTAAAGTCAAGTGGGCCTTAGAAAGCATCACTACGAACAAAGCTAGTGGAGGTGATGGAATTCCAGTTGAGCTATTTCAAATCCTGAAAGATGATGCTGTGAAAGTGCTGCACTCAATATGCCAGCAAATTTGGAAAACTCAGCAGTGGCCACAGGACTGGAAAAGATCAGTTTTCATTCCAATCCCAAAGAAAGGCAATGCCAAAGAATGCTCAAACTATCGCACAATTGCACTCATCTCACAAGCTAGGAAATAATGCTCAAAATTCTCCAAGCCAGGCTTCAGCAATGAATGAACCATGAAATTCCAGATGTTCAAGCTGGTTTTAGAAAGGGCAGAGAACCAGAGATCAAATTGCCAACATCCGCTGGATCATGGAAAAAGCAAGAGAGTTCCAGAAAAACATCTATTTCTGCTTTATTGACTATGCCAAAGCCTTTGACTGTGTGGATCACAATCAACCT
>NW_011494670.1:2593846-2594248 GCF_000754665.1 Bison bison bison | reverse complement strand
ATGGTGACTGCAGCCATGAAATTAAAAGACGCTTACTCCTTGGAAGGAAAGTTATGACTAACCTAGATAGCATATTCAAAAGCAGAGACATTACAAAGATCCATCTAGTCAAAGCTGTGGTCTTTCCAGTAGTCATGTATGGATGTGAGAGTTGGACTGTGAAGAAGCTGAGTGCCAAAGAATTGATGCTTTTGAACTGGGAAGTTGGAGAAGACTCTTGAGAGTCCCTTGGACTGCAAGGAGATCCAACCTGTCCATCCTAAAGGAAACCACTCCTGGGTGTTCATTGGAAGGACTGATGCTAAAGTTGAAACACCAATACTTTGGCCACCTCATGCGAAGAGTTGACTCATTGGAAAAGACCCTGATGCTGGGAGGGATTGGAGGCAGGAGGAGAAGGGG
>NW_011494670.1:2593295-2593746 GCF_000754665.1 Bison bison bison | reverse complement strand
GCAGGTCAGGAAGCAACAGTTAGAACTGGACATGGAACAACAGACTGATTCCAAATAGGAAAAGGAGTACATCAAGGCTGTATATTGTCACCCTGCTTATTTAACTTATATGCAGAGTACATCATGAGAAACAGCGGGCTGGAAGAAGCACAAGCTGGAATCAAGATTACTGAGGGATATATCAATAACTTCAGATATGCAGATGACACCACCCTTAATGCAGAAAGTGAAGAAGAACTAAAGTGCCTCTTGATGAAAGTGAAAGAAGACAGTAAAAACGTTGGTTTAAAGCTCAACATTCAGAAAACTAAGATCATGGCATCTGATCCCATCACTTCATGGCAAATAGATGGGGAAACAGTGGAAATAGTGTCAGACTTTATTTTGGGGGGCTCCAAAATCACTGCAGATGGTGACTGCAGCCATGAAATTAAAAGACGCTTACTCCTTG
>NW_011494670.1:2562850-2593195 GCF_000754665.1 Bison bison bison | reverse complement strand
TCATGCGAAGAGTTGACTCATTGGAAAAGACCCTGATGCTGGGAGGGATTGGAGGCAGGAGGAGAAGGGGACGACAGAGGATGAGATGGCTGGATGGCATCACCAACTTGATGCACATGAGTTTGGGTGAATTCCAGGAGTTGGTCATGAACAGGGAGGCCTGGCATTCTTCGATTCATGGGGTTGCAAAGAGTTGGACATTACTGAGTGACTGAACTGACTGATATATATACATATATATATATGTAATAGATAACCAACAAAAACCTACTCTATAGCACAAGAAACTATACTCAAAGTTTTGTAATAATTTAAAAGGGGGGAAAAAAACTGAAAAAGAATAGATATATGTATGTATGTGACTGAATCACTTTGCTGCACACCTGAAACAAAAACAACAGTGTAAATAAATTATACTTATATTAAAATTTTTAAAGATTGGTGCTAATTACAAAAAAAGAATAATTAATGGTTTTTAAATTATTATTAAAGAAACTAAAAGGCTTTTATGAAACTTTAAGCAGTTGTTAATGATTGTCTTATATGTACCTGGAACTCTTCCTAGAATATTTTTAACCTCACAAAAGTTCACATTTGTTGTAGAAAACAGGCAGTAAATGGTAGTTAGACAAATAAATGAAGATTATAAAGGTGATGAATAGAGAGATAGATGAAAGAAAGAAATTGATGCTGTGGTGCTGGAGAAGACTCCTGAGAGTCCTTTGGACTGCAAGGAGATCAATGCAGTCAATCCTAAAGGAAGTCAACCCTGAATAGTCACTGGAAGGATTGATGCTGAAGCTGAAGCTCCAGTATTTTGGTCACCAGCCGACTCATTGGAAAAGTCCCTGATGCTGGGAAAGACTTAGGGCAGGGGAAGGGAGCGACAGAGGATAAGATGGCTGGACGGCATCACCAATGCAATGGACATGAACTTGCGCAAACTCCAGAAGATGGTGAGGGACGGCGAGGCCTGGCATCCTGCAGCCCATGGGGTCACAAATAATCAGACATGACTGGGCACCTGAACAACAATAAAAAAGAGATAGAGCTAAGTGATGATAAGTGAAAATAGAACCAGAATATGACAGAGTAACGGTGGGGAGGTGCAAGCATTGAAAAGTCTCTTCTTTCCGTTCTCCCTCCCTCCCTTCTTCCTTTTTTCCTCTTTTCTTCACTTACTTTCTCTTCTCTCCTTTTATTTGCTTAGTGGTCTCCAGGAATAGCAAGAGTGTGCAAGGAGGAGTAGGATGAAAGAGCAGATTCTGGTGAGAATTATATACCTTGGTAACTTTGAAATTTGCTATGAAGCCAAAGGAAAAATTTTGGAGAGAAAAGTGAAATTGATCTGATTTGCTTTTTAATGATCTGATCTTCAGTTTAAATAAATTTTAAGTCACTATGCTGGCTGCAAAATGAAGATAAAACTAAATTCCATTGGTGAGGGAAGAATCCAGGAGACCATGAGAAATAGAGATATTTTATCTATGCTTTCTTTCCTCAAATATTTATAGAATACCTAATTTTCATCAGATTCAGGATTATAGCAGTAAATAAAAGATTAAAAATTGGAGCCTACATCCTAATGGAAATCCTAATGGAAAGAAACCAACAGTAAAAGACAAAAGTATAACATATAGTACGTTAGGTAGCAATAAATCCAGTAGAATAAAATGAAGAGGAGCTACAGATGTCTAATATGCAGTTTTAAATTGAATGGGCAGCTTTATTGCTAATTTTGATGCCTCACTATTGGCATTTAAATAAAGGCCTGAAGGAGATGAAATGGTAAACTGTGTAGATATCTGCTGAGGAGCCTACCAGGTAGATGGACACAGCAGTTGCTAAGACTGTTCATAATAGAGTGACTGGTGTGTTCAGGAGCAACAAAGAAAGAAGCCAGTGTCCACAGAGCAGAGGGAGAAAAAGAGTAGAAGGAAGGACAGACATAAAAGTGAGAAGAAGGAAGTAAACTGAGTCTTAATAGAGCACTCATAACTTCTTTGGCTTTTACTCTGTAGGAGAAGAGGAAATTTTGGAGGGATTTGATTGGGAATAACATGATCTGTTTTACCCTTTAAAGGGAGCACTCTTGTTGCCTTATGGAGTCTAAATCTTGTTGCCCTATTGAAAATAGAATAGGGGGGCAGTGGTAGAAACAGGGAGAAAGGTTCAGAAATTACTACACTTATCCAGATTGTTGTTATTATTGTTCATTCTCTAAGTCATGTTCAACTCTTTTAGACTCCATGGACTTCAGCACAAGTGGCTTCCCTGTCCTTCACTATCTCCTGGAGTTCACGCAAATTCATGTCCATTGAGTCAGTGATGCTATCTAACCATCTCATCCTCTGCAGCCCCCTTCTCCTTTTGTCTTCAGTCTTTATCAGCATCAGGATCTTCTCAAATAAGAGAACATTATACTTGGAACTGAGGTGACAACCTCAGTTGAGGTCCTGCATATATTTTAATGGTCAAGCAGATAAGATATTTGACAGTTTGGGGGTACAGTATGAGAGTAAGAGAGAAGTATGACTCAGGTTTTTTGGTCTGATTAATTAGAAAAGTGACTCAATGTCTAGTCTGTTTACCGGAAAAATTAAGGGCTATTTACAGAGACTGGGAAGACTGAAGAAAGCAGGTTTACAAGGGAGGGTGGGCAACATCACAAATTTGATTTCAAATATTTTAAGTCTAAAATGACAATTGACCACAGATGGGATTCAGATGACAGGTCCAAGTGGAAGATGAAAATTTGGTTGTTACAAATTATATAGGCTGTTTAAAACCAAGAGAATATGTAGAGTTAGAGAAAGGAGTAGGTCTGAGGAGCATCCAAGGTCAGGGATGTAGGAAGAAGCAGAAAAGGAAGCTAAGAAGAAATGGCCTGTAATGGAGAAGGAAATCTAGGAGAATGTGGTGTCATTGAAGCCAAGAGAAGAAAGTTTCAAGGAGAATCCCATGAGAGGAGCATGGTGGGCTACAGTCCATGGGGTCGCTAAGAGTCGGACACGACTGAGTGACTTCACTTTCACTTTTCACTTTCATGCATTGGAGAAGGCAATAGCAACCCACTCTAGTGTTCTTGCCTGGAGAATCCCAGGGATGGGGGAGCCTGGTGGGCTGCTGTCTATGGGGTCGCACAGAGTCGGACACAACTGAAGTGACTTAGCAGCAGCAGCAGCAGTGAGTGATCTACTGAGTCCAATGTTGAATTAGGTTACATAAGATAAGAACAAAGAACAGACCATAAGATATAGCATGGGGGTCATTGGTGCACTTGAGAAGAGCAGGTGGAGTGGTGGAGGCAAAAGCAAATAAGATGGGTTTAAGAGGGAATGAAGATATTCTGGAAAATAACAGGCTTATATTCTTCAAAAATGTTAAAATCAAGGAATACAGGCTGGGATTAAAGTCAATTAAAGGGATAAGATAAGTAAATGAAAAAGGTGATAATAGACCAGAAAAATTTTTCTTCTTTTGCTCTATAGAACATTAGTAGAACAATTCATGATGTCTGAATAAGGTAACTAAATCATAATAATTTTTATCAATATCATCTTCATGATTCTAATAGTTGTGCTTTTTTGTGGAAAAGATATTGGTTTTGAAGAAATATATGCTGAAGTATCTATGGTTAAAAGGGCATTATATCATGAACTTTATTGTTTTTTTTTTCCTTTTATTTTTTAGCAACTTAAGTCATTCAGAGACAAAGAATGAAAATTGATGTAGTAAAACAACATTTGAGGAATCTGAGTAATGAATATGTGAGAATTGTTTGTTCTATTTCTGAAACTTTTCTGTAGTTCTGAAGTATTTCAAAATAAAATGAAAATGAACAGTTAAAATATTAAAAAGTAAAAGAAATAAAGGGAGAGGACAGGGGGAAATAAAGGGAGAATCAGCAGAGTAATTTGGGTGCATCTCTTTTTCCCTTTAATAACTTTCTAATTTGCCTATTCTTTAAATAAATTATATCTTATTTTACAAGTATTTCTTTGTTTTTATGCACCTAAGTCAGTGGATCTTTCTTTCTCTTAAAAAAAAAAAAAAAATTCCTTTTGACTTGAAACTAATGATAAAGGGTATGTTAAAAAAAAAAAAGTGAATATCTCCTTGATTTTCTGAGCAAGACTGAATCCTAAATAATATGATTTAATTCTAGACCTTGAAAATTGCTTTTTTTAATCTTAGAGTTTACAATAAATTTATTGAACTTTTCTGTTCTTCAATTTAATAAGATTGCATGTTCTCTATATAATTAATTCCTTCATTGCTCTGTATTTGTTCATCAGTATTAATAAAAATCTCCCCATCATTCTGTGTAGTGAAGCCATTCTCAGTATTTCGGAAATCTAAAGTTATAGTCATAGCCCGTGAAATACACAAATCCAGAGCCAAGCTGATAACACCCTCTAGGGAGACAATTTTTAACTCTGTAGACAAGGACTTGAATCTAAGTTCTTATAATTACCACAGTTGCCCCTCTCAGCCCTGGAAATAGAGATACAGTGTTGAGTGAAGGCAAAGATTTGTAATCAGAAAAAAAGATGAGAAGTTTCTAAAGAGGTTGGGTGTTTTTCTAAAAGACTGCTGCTGCTGCTAAGTCGCTTCAGTCGTGTCCGACTCTGTGTTACCCCATAGATAGCAGCCCACCAGGCTCCCCAGTCCCTGGGATTCTCCAGGCAAGAACACTGGAGTGGGTTGCCATTTCCTTCTCCAGTGCATGAAAGTGAAAAGTGAAAGTGAAGTCGCTCAGTCGTGTCCGACTCTTCGCAACTCCATGGACTGCAGCCTTCCAGGCTCCTCCGTCCATGGGATTTTCCAGGCAAGAGTACTGGAGTGGGGTGCCATAGATAATTCAGACAAAAGGGTGAAGAATGAGGGAAGAATTTTAGTAGAGGGATACCCACTGGAATTTTAACACTGATAATAACTAGGTGTAGTTCATCTGAGAGGAAATGGGATCTCCTGAGGAGACAGAATTGAGTGACCTTGATCACGAGACTAGGCAAAGTATGATTATTCTTCCCAATAGAATGAAAGCTAAGCTCCATTTCATTAATTTGCTAATGGCTTTCCTTCTGCTGTATATATGTCTTCCTACCATATTGTTCATGACAGTGTATGCATATGGGCAGGCATATGCCCATGTCTGCCTCATTTAAAGGTGATTCTCATCTAGTCTCCCCTATCATTGATAAGTATGCCCCAGGACTTAGTCCTATAGTATAAAACTCCCGTACACATCTGCTCTCAATCTTCTTAATTTTGTCAAAGATTTTACTTCTCTATATCACTCTGCCAGCTGGCCAGATAGCATGAATCTGGGATGAAAGTTAGAAAGACTTCCTGTTTCCTGGTATAAAGGCTGGAAAAGCATAATCAAAACTGAATCAAAATTTCAGCTCTGCCATTTGTTCATTGATGTTAAGCTACCTCCATTAGTTTCTATCTTCTTTCTGTAAAATGTGTGGGTAAGGATACCAGAGAGGTTTGTTGAGAATAAAAAATGAGATGATTTATAAAGTGGTAATAGTAAATAGCACATAAAAACTCAATATAGTTAGCCAGAAATAGTGACAGTAAGAGCAGTAGTTGTATTTATATGAATGCAGTACCTATTAGTACATTTTAGGATTCTTAATTAGCATATATATATATTTATGAAATAAAGTTCTAGCTGACATCTCATGCTTAGGCAATAGAAACTTTGCTTTAAAACTAATAGTTAAATAATTTTGCAGAGATTAGATTTCTCTTCAGGGAGACTATGGATAGTTTAAGCTATTAGTAAAGAGCACACTCTCAGTTAATCAAAAGAAAAAGTGTGAGATGCTTAAAATATAAAGTTGGGTTGGATTTTCAACTGTTTGCTACTAATGCAGGTAACCATGTACTGATACTAACTTTACATTGTATCTGTGGACTCTGTGATAATCAGCTAGATTGTTAGCATAGAGACCCATTAACTGGTAATGACTCAGTCCAAGCCTGACTCAAAGGCTTTCACAAAGATACTTGAAGATTATGAAATGCAAAATATACCCCAAATCCCTCTTACCAGTTCCAGTCTTCTCACACTATAATCACCATAACTTTCAACTACAATACAATCTATCTTATATACATGAACTCTGTACTCATTTAATTTTTTATCTACTTCAACACCTGACCTTCAGCATGGGTGAATATATGTTTTTCCATCTTGGCACTTCTCAATCCTCCTAAATTTATTTTTAAGATAATTTCATGCCTTGCATTCAAAAGGGATCCAGAGACTGTGTGCATGTGTGTAAGTAGGCATACTAACTTAACCAGCCAGAATGAAAAGAAACAAAGGAAACACAAATGTGTGGCTCCTCAGAGGTGTTCTACCTTAAGAAGCCTTTTCCAAGTGAATGGGTGAGAGAATGCTGCTAAGCTGCTAAGTCACTTCAGTCGTGTCCAACTCTGTGGGACCCCATAGACAGCAGCCCACCAGGCTCCCCAGTCCCTGGGATTCTCCAGGCAAGAACACTGGAGTGGGTTGCCATTTCCTTCTCCAATGCATGAAAGTGAAAAGTGAAAGTGAAGTCGCTCAGTCGTGTCCTACCCTCAGCAACCCCATGGACTGCAGCCTACCAGGCTCCTCCATCCATGGGATTTTCCAGGCAGGAGTACTGGACTGGGGTGCCATTACAATTTGACAATTATCTGCCCCTTTCTCAGTTCACTGTCATTTTAATTTTAGACCTCTTAAAATTATTAAGATTGTAAGTAACACACAGACACAGCCATATCCAGAAAAGTTTGAAGAAATGATAATTCTCTTTTTAAAGAAAAGTCATTGAATGTTCTACAGAAATCCAGTTTTGACACTAGTCTTTACAAAACCAGACTTAGACACAAGACATGCTGGCATTGCCAGGAACATAGTCCATTGAAGAGGATTAAACCTAGAAATAAACAAAGATTCACTAACTCGGGGGAGGGGTGTAGTCTCAGGAAAAATTAGTTGGAATAGTAGAATAGTTTTTCCTATTTTGAAAATAATTTGTACTAGGTCATCTATCCTGTAAGCAAGTCATGAAAGTAAAGAATTATTAAGCTTTGGTCTCCCTCAGTGCCAGCAGGTTTGCTGATTATCCTCATTCTATTAGAATACCGATGATGTTCTCATCCTAAATATAGGGAATGGGTAAAGTAAGATAATTATTCTTTCAGAGGTACATGGTTGGATTTTTGGAACTTCAACAAAATCAGCCTATGAACAAAATTTTTTTTTAAAAAAAGCAATATTCAAAATTTTGAAGACCACAAAATAACAACAAAAAAAGTGACAACAGTTAAAAGAAACATAGTATGTTTCATGGCTCAGTTGTGCATAATATAATCTGTATTATCTAAACACTATATAATGACTTTCTCCAAAATTTTTTATATATTTATATTTGGAGGATACAAAAATTAAACATGTGCATGTATGCGGTGGTGGGAGCAAAAACAGGTGGTTGGGAAAATGAATGGTGAAAGATAGTCATTTCCTAACAAGAAGTATATACACTCATTTCTGTTCAGTTCAGTTCAGTCGCTCAGTCGTGTCCGACTCTTTGAGACCCTATGAATCGCAGCACGCCAGGACTCCCTGTCCATCACCAACTCCCGGAGTTCACTCAGACTCACGTCCATCGAGTCAGTGATGCCATCCAGCCATCTCATCCTCTGTTGTCCCCTTCTCCTCCTGCCCCAAATCCCCCCCAGCATCAGCATCAGAGTCTTTTCCAATGAGTCAACTCTTCACATGAGGTGGCCAAAGTACTGGAGTTTTAGCTTCAGCATCATTCCCTCCAAAGAAATCCCAGGGCTGATCTCCTTCAGAATGGACTGGGTGGATCTCCTTGCAGTCCAAGGGACTCTCAAGAGTCTTCTCCAACACCACAGTTCAAAAGCATCAATTCTTCAGCCCTCAGCCTTCTTCACAGTCCAACTCTCACATCCATACAGGACCACAGGAAAAATCATAGCTTTGACTAGACGGACTTTTGTTGGCAGGGTAATGTCTCTGCTTTTGAATATGCTATCTAGGTTGGTCATAACTTTCCTTCCAAGGAGTAAGCGTCTTTTAATTTCATGGCTGCAGTCACCATCTGCAGTGATTTTGGAGCCCCCAAAAATAAAGTCTGACACTGTTTCCACTGTTTCCCCATCTATTTCCCATGAAGTGATGGGACCGGATGCCATGATCTTCGTTTTCTGAATGTTGAGCTTTCAGCCAACTTTTTCACTCTCCACTTTCACCTTCATCAAGAGACTTTTTAGTTCCTCTTCACTTTCTGCCATAAGGGTGGTGTCATCTGCATATCTGAGGCGATTGATATTTCTCCCAGCAATCTTGATTCCAACTTGTGTTTCTTCCAGTCCAGCATTTCTCATGATGTACTCTGCATATAAGTTAAATAAGCAGGGTGACAACCTACAGCCTTGACGTACTCCTTTTCCTATTTGGAACCAGTCTGTTGTTCCATGTCCAGTTCTAACTGTTGCTTCCTGACCTGCATACAGGTTTCTCAAGAGGCAGGCCAGGTGGTCTGGTATTCCCATCTCTTTCAGAATTTTCCACAGTTTATTGTGATCCACACAGTCAAAGGCTTTGGCATAGGCAATAAAGCAGAAATAGATGTTTTTCTGGAACTCTCTTGCTTTTTCCATGATCCAATGGATGTTGGCAATTTGATCTCTGGTTCCTCTGCCTGTTCTAAAACCAGCTTGAACATCAGGAAGTTCACAGTTCACATATTGCTGAAGCCTGGCTTGGAGAATTTTGAGCATTACTTTTACTAGCACGTGAGATGAGTGCAATTGTGTGGTAGTTTGAGCATTCTTTGGCATTGCCTTTCTTTGGGATTGGAATGAAAACTGACCTTTTCCAGTCCTGTGGCCACTGCTGAGTTTTCCAAATTTCTTGGCGTATTAAGTGCAGCACTTTCACAGCATCATATTTTAGGATTTGAAATAGCTCAACTGGAATTCCATCACCTCCACTAGCTTTGTTCATAGTGATGCTTTCTAAGGCTCACTTGACTTCACATTCCAGGATGTCTGGCTCTAGGTCATTGATCACACCATCATGATTATTTGGGTCATGAAGATCTTTTTTGTACAGTTCTGTGTATCTTGCTACCTCTTCTTAATATCTTCTGCTTCTGTTAGGTCCATACCATTTCTGTCCTTTTTTGAGCCCATCTTTGCATGTTCCCTTGATATCTCTAATTTTCTTGAAGAGATCTCTAGTCTTTCCCATTCTGTTGTTTTCCTCCATTTTTTTGCATTAATCGCTGAGGAAGGCTTTCTTATCTCTTCTTGCTATTCTTTGGAACTCTGCCTTCATATGTTTATATCTTTCCTTTTCTCCTTTGCTTTTTTTCTTCTCTTCTTTTCACAGCTATTTGTAAGGCCTCCCCAGACAGCCATTTTGCTTTTTTGCATTTCTTTTCCATGGGAATGGTCTTGATCCCTGTCTCCTGTACAATGTCATGAACCTCATTCCATAGTTCATCAGGCACTCTATCTATCAGATCTAGGCCCTTAAATCTATTTCTCACTTCCACTGTATAATCATAAGGGGTTTGATTCTGGTCATACCTGAATGGTCTAGTGGTTTTCCCTACTTTCTTCAATTTAAGCCTGAATTTGGCAATGAGTTCATGATCTGTGCCACAGTCAGCTCCCGGTCTTGTTTTTGTTGACTGTATAGAGCTTATCCATCTTTGGCTACAAAGAATATAATCAATCTGATTTCGGTGTTGACCATCTATCTGGTGATGTCCATGTGTAGAGTCTTCTCTTGTGTTGTTGGAAGAGGGTGTTTGCTATGACCAGTGCGTTTTCTTGGCAAAACTCTATTAGTCTTTGCCCTGCTTCATTCCGTATTCCAAGGCCAAATTTGCCTGTTACTCCAGGTGTTTCTTGACTTCCTACTTTTGCATTCCAGTCCCCTATAATAAAAAGGACATCTTTTTGGGGTGTTAGTTCTAAAAGGTCTTGTAGATCTTTTGTTACTGTGTATGAAATATCCAAACTTACCAATTCTGCATAACTTATTCAATTTCTTCACACCAAATTGCCACAATCCTTGTTTATTACCATATAGCTTCTGAGGGTCAGAAGTCAAGGTACCCCTTGGGTGGGTCTTCTGCTCAGGGTCTCCCCAAGCTGAAGTCAATTGTTGGCTATGCTGTATTCTCATCTAGAGGCTCAACTATCAAAAGAGTCACATCTTAATTCCCTTAATATCTTAGTGGAATTCATTTCTTGTACTGCTGAATTCATAGCAACTTCATTCTTCAAATCTATCAACACACATGCACACACTCATACAACTGGGAGTAGTGGGAGGAGAAACACTTCCAATCACATACCTCTAGACCATCTTTTAAAAGGCTTTCCTCATTAGCTCAGGCTTACACAGCATAATTTCCTTTTTGAATAACTCACCTGATTAAGGGTCTTAGTTACATACAGATACACAAAAATTCCTGTACTCTTGCCATATAATGTATCATAATTGCAAGAGTGATATTCTTTAAGCTTTGCCATATTCTATTGGTTAGAGCAAGTTGTACATCCCTCCTAAACTCAAGAGGAACTGATGTGGATCGCACAAAGGTGTGAATGTCAAGAGACAGAAATCATGGTTACCATATTAGAATCTTACCTTTCATTGTAGATAAGCCCTAAAACTAAAAAAATCAAGAAATAGCAGTATAAGTGTGTGAGTGTGTGAGTGTGTTTTAATATGGAGATAGAATCTAAAGAATCAGCTAAAATATATATAAGTGGTTGCATTATAGGAGATACAAGAGATATGGGTTCAATCCCTGGGTCTGGAAAATCCCCTGGAGTAAGAAATGGCAACACACACCAGTATTCTTGA
The DNA here is from genome assembly GCF_000754665.1 of Bison bison bison. Lineage (NCBI taxonomy): Eukaryota > Metazoa > Chordata > Mammalia > Artiodactyla > Bovidae > Bison > Bison bison. Next base: position 2,582,277 of record NW_011494670.1, on the reverse strand, counting down.
CTAAAAACTCCAGACAGAGGAGCCTGGTGTACTACAGTCCATGGGGTTGCAAAGGTTCTGACACAACTGAGCAACTGAGCATAGCAGCACAGCGTGGCATACCACTATAGAGTAGTGGGTAATTTATTTTGTAGTTAACTCTTTAAACTAAGTGGAGGCATATATTATTTATTTTAATTGGATTTTATTTTTAACAGATAATCTGTTTTTCATTCGCTCAGTCGTGTATGACCCTTTGTGACCCCATGGACTGCAGCATGCCAGGCTTCCCTGTCCTTCACTCCCTCCCAGACCTTTTTTAAACTATGTGCATCAAGTCGATGAAGCCATCTTGTCCTCTTTTGTCCTCTTCTCCTTCTGTGTTCAATCTTTCCCAGCTTCAGGGTCTTTTCTATTGAGTCAGGTCTTCGCATCAGGTGGCCAAAGTATTGGAGCTTCAGTTTCAGCATCACTCCTTCCAGTGAATATTCAGGATTGATTTCCTTTAGGATTCACTGGTTTGATCTTCTCGCACTCTCAAGAGTCTTCTTCAGATAATTATGGGGTCACAAAAAGTTGGACACAACTGAAGTGACTTAGCATGTATACCCGTACATACAGAAGGTGTTTAAACTTCTCTCCAAAAATAAAAAGAAATGGAGGCATAAAATTTGGGCTTGAAAGCAATTCCTGAGAAAAGATCTGGGAGTTTTTGTTGACTATAAACTCAAAGTAAGTCAATAATGAGATATTGTTGTTATGAAAAAACAAATATGATCTCAGGCTTGCATTCATAGAAATATGATGAATAAATGGGGGGGATCCCTATAGTATTCTTCATTGAAAATTTCATATTTGAAGTTGTGTTCATTTCTAGGCCCCTAATTTAGTACTGTTTTACTATTATTAGAGCACTGACGGTTGATTTTTATTATAGAATCAGTATATCGTCTCTGTGGAAAAGTTTAGAAAAGAAAAAAATTTGACAATACAAATACTTGAACATAAATATCATAAACATTTTGGTGCTCATCTTTTAAGCTTTTTTCTCTACACGTACACATTGGTGCTAGAGAAGACTCTTGAAAGTCCCTTGGACAGCAAGATAAAGCCAGCCAATCTTAAGGGAGATCAACCCTGAATATTCACTGGAAGGTCTGATGCTGAAGCTGAAACTCCAGTATTTCGGTCATCTGATGTGAACAGATAACTCATTGGAAAAGTCCCATACGCTGGGGAAGATTAAGGGCAGAAGAAGAAGAGGCCATCAGAGGATGAGATGGTTGGACAGCGTCACTGATAAAATGAATGTGAACTTGGGTAAACTCAGGGAAATGGTGAGGGACAGAGGCCTGGTGTGCTGCAGTCCACGCGGCTGCAAAGAGTCAGACTGGACCGAACGACTAGACAACAACACACATTGTATGTCATACTGTACTATGTATGTCATACTGTACTCTACATGTCATACTATATGCGTACTTTGGATTTTGCTTAATTTATACTATATTATAGAAAACTTTGTTTTCAGACAAAACGAAAGGCAGTGTAGTTATTGCATTGAGATAAACAAATATGTTAGTGGAATAAAAGACAGAGTTCAGAAATAACCCTACTTATATGTTGTCACCAAATTTTCAGCAGAGATAAAAAGTCAATTTACTGTACAATAGACATTTCTCCAATAACAGTTTATAAATGGCCAATAAATACATGAAGTGGCAGTCAACTTTAATAGGCCTCAGGGCAATGCAAGTTACAAAGGGATATTATTTCATATCCATTAGGATAACTATAATCAAAATATAGATAATAGCAAGTGTTGTTGAGGATGTGAAAATATGGAACCCTCATACACTGTGAGACTTTATGTTCTTGGGCTCCAAAATCACTGCAGATGGTGACTGCAGCCATTAAATAAAAGAATGCTTGCTCCTCAGAAGAAAATCTTTGATCAACCTAGAAAGCATATTAAAAAGCAGAGACATTGCCAACAAAGGTCCATCTAGTCAAAGCTATGGTTTTTCCAGTAGTCATGTATGGATGTGAGAGTTGGACTATAAAGAAAGCTGAGTGCCAAAGAATTGATGCTTTTGAACTGTGGTGTTGGAGAAGACTCTTGAGAGTCCCTTGGACTGCCAGATCAAGCCAGTTAATCCTAAAGGAAATCAGTCCTGAATATTCATTGGAAGGACTGATACTGAAGCTGAAACTCCATTACTTTGGCCACCTGATGCAAAGAGCTGACTCATTTGAAAAGACCCTGATGCTGGGAAAGATTGAAGGTGGGAGGAGAAGGGGATGACAGAGGATGAGATAGTTGGATGGCGTCACTGGCTCAATGGACATGAGTTTGAGAAAGCTCTGGGATTTGGTGATGGGTAGGAAAGCCTGGCGTCCTGTGGTCCATTATCTGACTCTTGTCACAATGAGTCTGATATGACTGAGTGATTAAACTGAACTGAAACATCATTAATCATTAGGGAAATTTAAGTTAAAGTCATTATGTGATACTACAATACACCAAGTAAATTTTTTAAATGTAAAAGACTGGCTGTACCAAGTAATAGCAAAAAATGAAGAGAAGTCTCATGTACTGCTTATCAGAAGAAAAATTTTAGAGCCACTTTGGAAAAATATTTATCAGTTTCATATAAAGTAGAAAATACAATCCTTCTTTTATTTATCATCTAATGATGCATAATAAAGAAATGATTATGCCTTATTATATTTGTCCTTGGTTTCAGGGACAGATTCTCTAAATATTGGATTTCCCTGGTAATAGTAGTGTCTTTGTTATCCGTGATGGGCTCTGATCATACCTTCTGAGGTTATGCTAATAAAGTGACTCACTGTGGGCTCCTAGATGATTTCAGGATGGAGGCTAACTTTGCCAGAAAGACCAACCTTGTGATTTGAGGACTGAGGTTTTTAGAGCCATGTGATATCAACCCAAACCCTCAGCCTCCAGGGAGTGGACAGAAGATGAAGATTGAGCTTAATCATGTAAACAGTGATTCAACAATCATTCTTACATAATGAAACTCCAGCACCAACTTTGAGTACCTGAAACTCAGGTAAGTTTCTCTGATTAGTGAAATATATCCATATACTGGAAAGCTGACACATCTCAAGGATGTGAAAGCATTGAGACTCTCCCACACCTCTCCCTGCATGTCTCTTCTTTTGGCTAATTTTGACTTGTATCCTTTTGCTGTCATAAAACTGTAATTGCATTTATAGCATTTTCCTGAGTTCGATGAGGTGTTCTAAAGAATTACTCTCTAGAACAGTGGGAACACTGAGTTTGTGGGGAATTGTTCAAAAGTGTTTGTGGCATGGGAACCCTCAATTTACTGCTGGCTGAGGGCAGTCTTGTGAAGATTGTACCTTTAACCTGTGAAGCTTACTACCTGACTCTGGATAGTAAGCATCAAAACTGCACTGTGCTCAAGATAATTGAAAACATATCCACATAAAATTTGACATAAATGTTCATAAGTGGTTGTACCTAAAATAGCCCCAAATTGGAAAAAAAAAAACAAATATCTATCTGCAATGGAAAAAAAATGCAAAGAATAAAGAATACATCCATTCAATGTAATATGACCAGTTAGCAAAAAAAAAAAAAAAAAAATTAATAACTGATACATGGAACAAATTAGCAAATCTCAAAGGCATTATACTAAATAAAACAAGCCAGACACAAAAGAGTAACATTGTATGATTCCATTTGCATGAATTCTATTCACAGAAAAATAGATCATTCGTTGCTGGGAGCTAGAAATGGATTTATATTTGTTTATTAAAAGGACTGAGGGGATTTTCTGGAGTGATGGAAATATTTTGTATCATGACTGCTAATTTAAAATGTATATTTGTCTTGTTAAAGGATGCTCTTTTCCTCTGTTTTACTAAGATTATAAAACCAGAAAAATGCATATTGAATTTTATCCAGTGCTTTATGGCAGTTATTGCAAAATCCTTTGATTTTCTTCTTTTGGTGAAAATTACTTTGCTATATTATTTTAGTTGATTGTTTACTTATCCTTGTCTACGTTTCCAAATAAATCCTATTTACTATTATTCTATCAATATTCTGTAGAATTAAGTTCGGAAATATGTTTTTTAGTTCCTACACACCTTCACTCTATAATTTATTTTTCTATAATTTCTTAAAGATTCAGAATGCAGGAAAATTCCATAGTCATGAAAATAAGTCAGATCTTTATTTTGTTCTCAGTGTTCTAGAAACACAGGTAATATTGGATCTTTAACGATTTGAAAGAATTTGCCTATGAAAGTTTTGCAACTCAGACTCAGTTGGTAAGATGAGAGGTTTAGAAATTGTGCTCTTCTTGGGAACCAACTTATCACTGCTGATTTTGAGAGATCAGAATCCAACTTGTTGAATTCATTGGGTATTCTCCTTCTCTGGACAAGTTGAAAGAGGCTGAATGATAGAGCTTTTATATAATCTCCTTTTTTGATTTATCCAGCCTGTTGTTATTCAGATACCTTTCTCATTAACAATCATATGGCTTTTAGTCATATGGCTTCAAAGAATCTTTTCTTTCAGAGACATGGGCACAACAGGACCTGGGTCATCACCACAGGGGTGGTCCACAAACATGATTCCTGAAGAGAAACCAAAGATTTCAGGGTAGCAAATGCTCCACCAGTGAGGAAGATACAAACTCTAAACCATGGGATTGAGCCTAGATGGCCAAGGAAAGAGCTTACCTGTTTTCCAGGTAAAGATGTGTTGGAGCAGATGGGACATCACAGAATCAGAACATAGGAGAATACAGCACAGGTCCAATAGAAAAAATAGAAAATGCAGAGATCAACAAATTTCTGCTCAGGCCATAGCTTACAAATACGAAGTGCTAGTCACTGAGTTTATTGTATATTTGCCTCATGATAGGTCAAATTCTGGGCCTTAGTATAGAAGGCTGCACATAATATCAGTGAAAAATTGTACTTACAAAATGAAAATTCTGCAGAACATTCAAGGGTAGTGATTGGTGATCATGAATGCACTTAGAATCCAAAGACTGGATTCAGAAAATCCAGAGAATGAGTTGGGTTTTCTGTTTTTTTTTGTTTTTTACTTTTTCTTTGCATTGATTTTCTGTCTATTCAATATCCTCTTGAATGGAAAACCAAAAGCTCTTTCTTACTTGGGTTCCCTCCCTCCTTCGCACTCTACCTACTTTCTGAGCAGCTTCCACACTTTGTCTTGGTTCAGCCTCTAATATTCCATGCTGTGGAATCTCTTAAACATATTGGCATGAGTCTTGAGACCATCAGACTCTCAGTCTATTTTAGAAGGGCACCATTCTTCAGTGTTGAACACATATAAGATAAAGCTCAATGTTTCTAAAGATGGTAACAATAACCCTGTGTACGAGACAGCAAAAGAGACACTGATGTATAGAACAGTCTTGTGGACTCTGTTGCAGAGGGAGAGGGTGGGAAGATTTGGGAGAAAGGCATTGAAACATGTATAATATCATGTATGAAACGAGTTGCCAGTCCAGGTTCGATGTACGATACTGGATGCTTGGGGCTAGTGCACTGGGACGACCCAGAGGGATGGTATGGGGAGGGAGGAGGGCGGAGGGTTCAGGATGGGGAACACATGTATACCTGTGGTGGATTCATTTTGATATTTGGCAAAACTAACACAATTTGTAAAGTTTAAAAATAAAATAAAATTTAAAATAAAAAAAAAAGAAATGCAAAAAATAAAATTGATTGCCTTCATTAAAAGATAAATTGACTTATAAAAAAATTTTAAGACTTTATTGAGCATTTATCCACTGAAATTGTTGTTATTTTTGAGTCACTAAGTCATGTATGACTCTTTTGTGACCCCGTGGACTGTATGTAGCCCACCAGGTTTCTTTGTCCACGGGATTTTTCCAGGCAAGAACACTGCAGTGGGTTGCCATTTCATCCTCCAGGGGATCTTCCTGGACAGGGGTCAAACCCATGTCTCCTGAATCTCCTGCATTGGCAGGCAGATTCTTTACCACTGATCTACAAGGATATTGGGTTTTGACCCATTGCTTAGGCCATCAGTCAGTCATGTCCAACTCTTTTGCAACCCTATGGACTGTAGTCTGTCAGGCTCTTCTGTTCATAGGATTTCCCAAGCAAGAATACTAGAGTGAGTTGTCATATCCTTCTCCAGAGGATCTTCCCAACCTAGGGATCAAACTCACATCTCCTGCATTGGTAGGTGGATTCTTTACCACCGGGCCATCTGGAAAGCCTTCCATTGAAAATGAGAAGAACAAAACGTAAAGTGTTGAGAAGCCAGGGAAAAGACAGAAAAAGTCCAAAGCAAAAAAAGGAAATTATTTGGTTACAGTTTAAAGCCTAGTTGGTTCTTTGTGATTGGTTTTCCTTAGTAGTTTTGATTTTATAAATTTAAAATGTCTACAGTCTTGAATTTCAGTTTGCTTACATAGACCATCTTGGTATTAGAGTCCCTTTAGTCTAATGGCCTCCTTGTTTCATCAGTTTAACACCTCTCATTGCATAATCTTATTATCTTTTTATCAAAAAGACCTCTGCTTCACTAATGATCAGATCAGATCAGATCAGTCTCTCAGTTGGGTCCGACTCTTTGCAACCCCATAAATTGCAGCACACCAGGCCTCCCTGTCCATCACCAACTCCTGAAGTTCACTCAGACTCATGTCCATTGAGTCAGTAATGCCATCCAGCCATCTCATCCTCTGTCGTCCCCTTCTCCTCCTGCCCCCAATCCCTCCCAGCATCAGAGTCTTTTCCAATGAATCAACTCTTCGCATGAGGTGGCCAAAGTACTGGAGTTTCAGCTTTAGCATCATTCCTTCCAAAGAAATCCCAGGGCTGATCTCCTTCAGAATGGACTGGTTGGATCTCCTTGCAGTCCAAGGGACTCTCAAGAGTCTTCCTATGCAATATTGCTCTTTACAGCATCGGACCTTGCTTCTATCACCAGTCACATCCACAACTGGGTATTCTTTTTGCTTTGGCTCAATCCCTTCATTCTTTCTGGAGTTATTTCTCCACTGATCTCCAGTAGCATATTGGGCATCTACTGACCTGGGGAGTTTCTCTTTCAGTATCCTCTCATTTTGCCTTTTCATACTGTTCATGGGGTTCTCAAGGCAAGAATACTGAAGTGGTCTGCCATTCCCTTCTCCAGTGGACCCCATTCTGTCAGATCTCTCCACCATGACCCACCCATCTTGGGTTGCCCCACGGGCATGGCTTAGTTTCATTGAGTTAGACAAGGCTGTGGTCCTAGTGTGATTAGATTGACTAGTTTTCTGTGAGTATGGTTTAGTGTGTTTGCCCTCTGATGCCCTCTTGCAACACCTACCGTCTTACTTGGGTTTATCTTACCTTGGGCGTAGGGTATCTCCTCACGGCTGCTCCAGCAAAGCGCAGCCATTGCTCCTTACATTGGACTAGGGGTATCTCTTCACTGCCACCCTTCCTGACCTTCAACGTGGAATAGCTCCTCTAGGCCCTCCTGTGCCCGCGCAGCCACGGCTCCTTGGACGTGGGGTTGCTCCTCCTGGCCGTCTGAAGATGAACAAATACGAAGGCTGCATTTTTCTGCAGTAATAATCATTTTAATTCCTCACCCTACTTTAAACTCTTCCAACTTTCTTTTCGTGAAGGCTTGCTACATTCCGTTCTTTCAGACATAGTGACTAATATGCAAATTCATTAAATTGAAGGACAAAGCAGAAGAGATTTTTTTTAAAAACGAAGACACTGGCACATACACACATATCTGGGTAGAATTCACTGTAAAGTTACTATGCCACCAACAATTTTAAGTGCAATTTAAAGAGTACAATCACTATCGTCACTCATCCCCATGACAATTGCTAAAAATAAGCATAAAACAAAACAGCAGGCATATTAGCCACAGCAATGGCATGTTTTCTCAGCTTTTATTATATAATTGGGAAATCTACAGATAAATCCTTTTCAGATTTTAGATTAGCATTAATGAATAGCATTGCTATTCTGAGTATATATTAAATGTAAAACCATTTTTATCTTCCTTCTTCTTAACCTTCCCCAGCACCTTCACCAACTAAATTGCTGATTTTGTTTAGAGTTTAATAAATATTATTTTGTTATTTGCTCTGTGAAAGCCTTCCCTTAAACAGGCAAGACATAAATCAGAAACTAAATATTTTGTTCATAGAAATAGTTTGAAAGCAATAATACATACTACTAAGAAACTCTTTATTAGGATCATTACTTTGGTAGTGAGAAAAACATAAAACAAACTATTGCTGTTATTTACCTTTGAGTCCCAAGCATTATATGCTTCTTATGCAGAAACACTTCCTCATCCAGCCAATCATCAATTAAAAATATAAAATCCACTAGAAATAAGTAAACTTTAAGGTTGAAAATTGGTCAAGCAGTTTGATGATCTCTCACTTATAAATTCTTTTTCTGAGTGCCTCAGGCTTAATACTATGTGTTAACATGAAGGTAGAGAAAAATCAAATTCAAATTCATTTTATGGCAGGACTACTAGTACAATAAAATTTAATGGATACCTTTTAAAGGTTTTGGTATGAGTCATTCTTGAAAAAATATTTCAATTTATTTTTCAGGCTTCTTTCTAAAAGACAGAAGGAAAACCCACTCTGTCCTCAAAAATCAAAGAAAATAGTTTAATAGGCAGAGTACTTGTTATTTGACCAAAAACCCCTCAAATTTCTACCAGAGCCAAGATAGAAAAGATCAATTCAACCTTTTAAAGAAGCAATGACTCAGAAAACCATCACATCAGTACAGGGCCTGCTGTTTAAACTGCCTAGATTTTACAAGGGGCTATTAGGTATACTTAAAGTTGATTGGCTCATAAATTGGAAAAGAAAAAAATCCCTTTGGTTTCTCAACAAAGGGAGATATTTCTGTGAGTTCTAGAAGGATTTCTCCTGGACAGGGGAATGAGGAAATTGTACTTCAATTCTATTTCTTCATCTCCTATCTTACTACTATGTTTGGTTCTTTCTTTTCTTCTTCATCTAGGAAAAAATAATTGGATTTATTACTACAGTCCTAATTCTTAAGAGACATATAAAGCAGTGTTTAATAGATCTTTTACATATATAGGCAGTTCCATTTTGCTGAAGAGGATAGGAAATATTTCTTCTACTTAAGTTTAATGTTCTTGCTGTTATTGTTCAGTCGCTAAGTCCTTTCGACTCTTTGCAACCCCATGGACTAGAGCACACCAGGCTTCCCTGTCCTTCACTATCTCCTGGAGTTTGCTCAAATTCATGTCCATTGAGCCAGTGATGCAATACCCTCTAGAATAAACGCAGGAATGAAAGATGGATATCAGGCATTAACTCTGAATGAGGTGTTTGTTGTTGTTCAGTCACTCAGTCGTGTCTGACTCTTTGCGACCACATGGACAGGAGTATGCCAGGCTTCCGTGTCCTTCACTGTCTCCCAGAGTTTGCTCAAACTCATGTCCATTGAGTTGCTGATGTCATTCAACCCTCTCTTCCTCTGTCATCCCCTTCTCCTCCTGCCTTCAATCTTTCCCAGCATCAGGTCTTTTCCAATGAGATGGCTCTTCACATCAGATGGCCAAAGTATTAGAGCTTCAGTTTCAACATCAGTCCTTTCAGTGACTATTTAGGATTGACGGAATTGATCTCCTTGCAGTCCAAGAGATTTTTCAAACACCACAGTTCAAAAGCAGCAATTCTTCACTGCTCATCCTTCTTTATGGTGCAACTCTCACATCCATACATGACTACTGGAAAAACCACAGCTTTGACTAAATGGACCTTTGCCAGCAAAGTAATGTGTGCTTTCTAAAATGCTGTCTAGGTTTCTCATGGCTTTCTTCCAAGGAGCAAGCGTCTTTTAACTTCATGGGTGCAGTTACCATCCACAGTGATTTTGGAGCCGAAAAAAATAAAGTCTGTCACTATTTCCATTGTTTCCCCATCTGTTTGCCAAGATTGATGGGACCAGATGCCGTGATCTTAATTTTTTTTAATATTGAGTTTTACATTAGCTTTTTCACTCTCCTCTTTCACTTTCATTAAGAGGCTCTTTAGTTCTTCTTCGCTTTCTGCCATAAGGGTGATGTCATCAGCGTATCTGAGGTTATTGATATTTCTCCCGGGAATCTTGATTCCAGCTTGTGTTTCATCTAGCCTGGCATTTTGCATGATGTACTCTACATATAAGTTAAATAAGCAGGGTTACAATATAAAGCCTTGGCGTATTCCTTTCCCAATTTTGAACCAGTCCATTGTTTCATGTCCTGTTCTAACTGTTGCTTCTTGACCTGCATAACAGAATTTGCAGGAGACAGGTAAGATGGAAGTGAAAATGTATATGTATCCCAAATATCTATTGCTTATTTAACTTATATGGAAAGTACACTATGCAAAATGTCACAAGCTGGAATCAAGATTGCTGCGAGAAATATCAATAACCCTAGATATGCTAATGATGCAACTCTAATGGCAGAAAGCAAAGAGGAACTAAGAGTCTCTTGATGAAAGTGAAAGAGTGCAAAAGCTGGCTTAACACTCAACATTCAAGAGAAGATCATGGCGTCTAGTCCCATCACTTCATGGCAAATAGATGAGGGAAGTGGAAATAGTTTCAGATTTTATTTTCCTGGGCTCCAAAATCACTGTGGACAGTGACTGTAGGCATGAAATCAAAAGACCTTGCTCCTTAGAAGAAAAGCCATAATAAACCTAGACAGCATATTAAAAAGCAGAGACATTACTTTGCCCACAAAGGCCCAGGTAGTTAAAACTATGGTTTTTTCAGTAGTCATGTACGGATGTAAGAGTTAGACCATAAAGAAGGCTAAATGCTGAAAAAGTGATGCTTTCTAACTGTGGTGTTGGAGAGGACTCTTGAGAGTCCCTTGGACTGCAAGGAGATCAAACCAGTCAATCCTAAGGAAATCAACCCTGAATATTCATTGGAAGGACAGACGCTTAAGCTGAAGCTCTGATACTTTGGCTACCTGATGCAAAGAACTGACTCACTGGAGAAGACTCTGATGCAAGGAATGATTGAGGGCAAGAGGAGAAGTGGCAACAGAGGATGAGATGGTTGGATGGCCTCACCAACTCAATGGACATGATTTTGAGCAAACTCCAGGAGATGATGAAGGAAAGGAAAGCTTGGCATGCTGTAGTCCATGGGGTCACAAAGAGTCATACAAAACTTAACAATTGAATAACAACAACAAATCCCAAATACTAGCTCAAAAAAGGAGAGAATTTGTTAGAGAAACAATACAATTGACCTTTGAACAATGCGGGGGCTAGAGGTAACAACCCCACTCAGATAAAAACCCACGCGTGACTTTATCATCTATATCCACCTACCCTCCAGTCTCAATTTTGATAGATAAAAATATACAATATTGTTTTTTTCTTTTCCTCCCCACAACTTTATATTTATATGATACTAGTTAGAATGTCATATATCATGTAGGAAATAGTAAATTTATCATTATAAATAGCACACTACACTCAAAGCAAAACAATTATTAACCATTTATGCATATAAAGCATACATCTACATTGTTTTTCCTTTGTGAAAAAAGTTTCTTTATTTTTCAGAATATTTGATTATGCAAATACCTTCAGCAACTAGATACTGTAATGAGTCATTTTTGGAGATTGAATAAGGCATTTGGATTGTGATTTGTATTTATATTTGTTTGAGTGTTTGTTTTAAAAAAAAAAAGCTAATTTATAGCCATTATGTTTAGAATCAAAGTTTGAAAAATCCTGAAAAGTTCTACTGAAACAACTGTTGTGTTCTGAAGTGGTGATAAGATGGTCTTCAGAACTGAAGATCTGTACCAATAACAACAGTAGCCTATTTTCCAAAAAAAAATCTTTCAGTAAAAGACTACAAAAAATATTAGTAGAAAGGAAAATACCTACTTTCCACCCTCTGATGTATTCTTAATCTTCATATAAAGAGCACAAAGATGACTCTTTTTATCACCACAAGAGAATTCTCATCCTCTCTCTCATGAGAAGGTAAATGTCAGATGTACTCACCCCTGAATTGTATATTTTGACTCCCTTTGTTAATCAACACTGAAATTTCTATTGATGTGGTACTATAGAAAAAAATGGTTAAACTAGGGAAAATATTAGCAAATTGGAAATCCCTAATATATTTGCAATATGTTTAAATTTCTCACCAGAGACTTATGTGAAATTCGTGTTGTTTGTTATAATTTACTTTTATGTTCTTGTTTCTATTCATCCCCTATTGACCAATGGATATTTCTCAGTAATTGAAAGGCTTTGTTCCTCCTCACACTCAAAACATGAGAAGAAAACAAATAGCAATTCTTTTTGCCTTTCTACCCAACAGAATGTATTCCCTTCTTTTTTAGAGATCTTGTTCCTGCTTGCTTACTTTCTAACTAAATGGCACGTGGGTTTTGATCACTGTATAACAGGGTTTATGTAAGGGTTAATACTCAGTAGGATAAAGAGTTGAATGCTCACATTTAATTCTAAGGACATGAACTCAGGAATATTATTAATGTTGTTAGATTTGCCATATCCCCAGTTTCTTTGTTTCATGTATAAATCTTTTCAATGATCTCTAAAATCTGTCTTAATACAATGCATTCATGATGTGCTTATTTCAATAATTTGCTTTATGGCCACCGAAATATTGCATGTTTTCAAATACAATAAAATTCAAAAGCATGACTTTTCTCATTATCTAAAACTAGTGAAACAACTACCTTTACAATTCTAATTGCTTATTGTTCCAAATTACACGTTCTACATTCTACTTAGGCAGCTAACACTTGACAGGAAATATTAAAGTCAAAATCATAAATTCTTAACTTTTAATATACATGAGTAGTAATAAACTAGTACAAGCATGTACAAGGACAAATCTTGGCTATTTTTTCCACTGTTCACATCCTCCTATGGCACCTAAGAAACTAAGGTAACCTATCTGAACTTAGTCCCTGTTAAATAATGCATGAAGAAAAATTCTGTATCAGTCTCAAAGAATGAAGCCAAGGTGGAGTGACTATATATAAATGTGTCTTCAATACCTACAAATAATTGAATAAAATTTTCTTACTTTTCTTCTCCTTTAGTCCAGATTTATTTGAAAGAGAAATGAGTTGACTAAACTAGGAATTATATAGTGAAAAACAATTATGTAAAACATATTCTTCTTATGTTGGTTAGCTACTGTTAGTTCATCATATATTACCTCTAGCATGTATGTATCGCTCACTGCACTGACATTCCCACCAGATGGCAATGTTAGGATTTAAGTTGTTAGAACAGGGACATCCCTGGATGCTCAGTGGTTAAAGCTCTGTTCTTCCACTCCAGGGGGTGCAGGTTTGATCTCTGGTCGGCCTGTTAAGATCTTACATACTGTGTGATGTGGCCCCTCCCCAATTTTTTAAAAATATTTAAGTTGTAATTTGACCAATTATAGACATGTATTTATAGGGAAAATGATTTCTGAATAAACTTGAATATTTCTTAATAAAATTAATTCCAATCCCCCTCTGTTGAATTTACACATGTTTACATTATTTTAAAAATAAGTTTGACATGAACTTCAAAGAAAGTGATTGCTGTCATACTAAGGAAATCACTTAATTTCATTGTTACTGATAGTCAGAAAAGCATCTTTTAAATTAACTCTTGAAAGCATTATGATATGCAGAATATAAAATAGGATTTACCTACAGTTTTATAATATTTAATAAAATCGAACCATAGATGCTATTTAGAGATTGCTTAAGAATATCATAAATAGGGAAACAAGGAAAATTCCCTGTGATATTTATATTAATGTCTAGAATATCATTGAAAAAGTGGAATATAAGGAAAAGAGGATTACTTATATTACACAAAATCAAAGTCAAGAAAAAACAAAAAGGAAGAGCAGAGAGTAACAGCTGCTCAAGTCTTTGCACTGGCATGCTACTCAAAGTTTATTTCTCTGGCCAGCAGGAAAGTTTCCCAACTAAAAAATAATGTTCTTGTTTCTTTGTTGTTTTGAGATTTTTTTTAATTCCTTGTATTTATTAAGCAACTTGATCTTTAGATAGGATTACAATTTACACAATCCTTCTCCAAGCATAGATCTGTAGACTGTGGTTGGTTCATAAACTATGTATGACCGATCAGTGACAAAATCATTTAGAAATTTACAATAAATATTCATGGCAATTTGGCATGGTAATTTTTGTCTACTGAATCTGAGAGTTAAAAACAGAGCATTATTTTGTATTTCTTTTTTTCAGTAATTCGTTTTAGTAATTTAATTTTGTATTTTACAAAATTATTAATCCAGAACAGATTAGTAGGGGAAGGGGGTGAAACTAGTCTTTTACTCCAGATGGTCTGAGAGACACTGGCTTATACCTTACACAGATATCTTTAGAGTGATTCCAGGTCTTTCTTCTTTACAGCTATGACTATGATGCAGAATTTCTTTCTTTTGGATACCACAACCTTTCCTTTCTGTTGGTCTAATATTGAACAGGTAAGTAGATCATATTTTACACTGAAATCATACAGCTAACAATGAGGTTTTATATTAGCCTGTGCCTTTTTCATTTCCTGGTCACTTAAAATCAAACTTCTTGGGTATTAAGAGTAGATAGAAGTCACATTAAGTTAGGTAATAAACCTAAGATGTAACCATCAACAAGCATTTATTAAGCATCTACTTAATATTCTACAAAGCATCAACTTAATATTCTACAATTCTCAGTCTTCAAAAGACTTGAAAACCCTGTTTGGGGTTAAGATAAATCCACTGGAAACAGTAAGAGGCCACGGGTTAAGTGACAACTTTTTGCTGCCAACTCTAAGTGGTGGAGGAATTCAGGTGGAAACCTTCTTTATCTGCATAACCAAGAAATGCCTCTACTTCACATGAATGTGAGTTCGTGTATATGACCTCCTGTCCAATGTTAGCATACAGTAGGTGCTCACTACTATTTTTGTTTTATTGTTTTAAAAAAGGAACCTGATCAGGGAATTTTTTAAAGGGGTAAATAAATTCATATAAGCACAAAAGGAAAAAATCTATATGAAAGATTTTGCATTTGCAAAGATATTCTTCTTTGATACTGTGAAAATTCGTGTCGGAGAACAGAGGTGAATAAACCCCAGCATGAAGATAGAACTCCACAGTTGGTGACATTTTGTTTACTGTGGTCTGTAACCTCTGGTCTCTAATACTACATTTTCAGCTACCTCTGTGATCAAGCTACTGTATACACCAATGCAGATTTCACTATTTCCCTATCTTTGAAATAAAAACATTTAGATTGATACATTAGAATAAGATTGGGCAATTATTCTCATTCTCCTTGAAAAAGAAAGGGTAATGATGTTTTTTTTTTTTTTTTTTTTTTCAGAAATAAAACTACTGATGTAAGTGATGACACAAGTAACCCAATCATTTGTTTCCTTCCAGTTAGTTTAACCAAAGTGGAAACTATGAAGTGGAGCATAAATAGTAATCATTATTTCCTGCCTTTCAGCCTTTCCCCGTCCTTCTGCCTGTAAGTCAGCAAAGTTCTAAGGCTTTCTAAACTTTCATCTTTTTCCTAGCTTTGTAACTTGAGCTTGATTGCTCCCTCTCTGCTGTGGAAGAAAACCATATCTGTAATCTTAAAAAAAAAGTTTGAAATAAAATCTTAAGTGACTTGGATCATGAAAAAAATGTAAGGCCTAATTTGTTTCTATTTATCCTTCCTTTTCATATTTTTCTCTGATAGAGTCCATCTTTGCACCTGAGTTTATTTCCCATAGGTAAACCAGCCAGGCATTGGCTCCGTACAAGATTTTCCTTTAAAAGCTAACAGGAGCTTCCACTACAAATAGATGCTTGTAATTGGATCTCTCCATTTTACTAATAGTGATTCCAGATGGCTGCTTCTAGAGGAAGCAAGAATTTCTGACTCCAAAATGATGTGGTAACAGAAACCTTCCCCCAAGTGCTCTTAAGTGGGAGAACCATATGCTTTAAACTTCTTGATTGATCAAGAAAACTTCTGGTGTTGGGTAGGTTCCTTTGTGGGAGCACTGTAGTTGGGCTCTTGCTGATGCAAAAACCTCCGTGAGAGAAATATGAAATGTATTTTTTCTCTCAGCACCACAAATGATTAACTGTCAGTCTTTGTGTATTCATAGATGAATGGATAACATGAAGTTCAAGTCCTAAAGTCAGCACACGGAGCTCTAAAGAAAGTTAGGCAAAGTTACCAAAGACATAAACACGTAACAGCAAAGGAAGTGAGAGGTGGAGATCAAAGCCCTCGTATAAATTTGATACCAGTTCCTGTTATCTCCTAAACTATTGCATAGAAAATACTGCCACCAAGTTTCTCATTTAAGGCTTATAAAAAACATGTAAGTTTGGACATACAGGTATTTTACCCCTATTTTATGGACGAAGAAACAGAATCTCTGAGAGGTTAGATGACTGACTAATGGTGACCAAGGCACGAATATATATCTATATGTTTCTCTTCTGAGGCTCTTTCCAGAACACCAGGCTGCCTCACTACATTAGAACCAAAGGAGAGATGAAGAGCGAAAAAAACTAGTAAAAACAGTTGTGACCAAATAATAATAAAGTTACATATAGTTTGTTTTTTTTTTTTGCATTAAATTTGGTGGTCTAAAACTTCCTATTCTCTCTGAAGACCTATTCTGAAAACCCACTGTCTATCTTTTGCTATGACCATAATAATTTGGTTTTTGTAAAAACAGACTCCTACAGTGAGAAGGTACAGCAGTGAGCAGAGAAAAGAAGAGGACCAATAAAGAGAGCATTAAGGAATGGGATCATTCATGGTTTACATGTGGATCCCCATAGGGGAATCTTCTGAGAGAATACATAAAGCAAAACAGAATTGTCTCACTAAGGGAAGGGAAACTGAAACATTACACACAAACTCTTGTCTCTTGTTGGCTGAGGGTTGCTCATGAGCCATTAACGGATCTGGGTCCACACTGCTTCGTACTGACTAAGCAGGCTCAGGAGAGAGAGAAAGCCCTCACAAAGAGAGAGACATAAAAAGCCACAGTGGACAGCGGCTCCAGAGAAATATGGAAATATGGACAGGGTACCAACAGCATCTGCTAAAATGACCTGGGAGGAAATTGACACTAAAGGTTTTGATGACTGCACAAAGAAGTCGATTTTTCCCCTTGCCTAAACATTGGTCATTGGAATACATATGCATATTGTATGTGTGTGTGGCATGCATGAAAGTAGATTGTTTTAATTTTTCTTTCTTTTCTATTCATTTCCTGCATTTCTTGCAATGTAGTGTACTATTTTTGTAGTTAGGAAAAAATTCTTCAATCAAAATTAGTAATATATTTCATATATATAAACATCATCTGGCATTTAGATCTAACATCATCTCTGAACATTTTGTTTACATATCTGTATCTCTTAAAGTAGCATCATTTGAACAATTTCTACTGCTGTAATTTGTCAAACAAGTCCATATTCATTATGTTTGCTCTGCCTTATTCTTATGAACTTAACCTTTTCTTTTCCAGGACAAACAAATGCATTCAGTATTTCTCCTGTAGAAGTTTGTTTTCTTTGCTACTGGACTTTTAAAAAACCTTTAAATCATTTTTGCAGATTTGTAATCACAAGTAAATACAGAGTTACAAATATGGGCTCACTAAAGCTTCATAATTGTGTTTTGTTTAAATGATAACTTGTTTAACTTTTCCCCCTAAATATATAAATGAACTAACCACAATGTAATTTATTATTATCCCTTCCATAAACCACAAGTGGTCTTAGCTTATTAATTCCATACTTAAATAAAACAATCAAAGGCAGTGTAGTTTGATGTTAAGTGCAATGAACTCAATCAGGAACTCAGCTTCCAGTGAAAGCAGCATTAACTCATATAAATGGGATCAGTAGATATGTAATAGCTTACTTCTTAGGGTAATGCTATACAATGCACTCACCACAGTTTTTTCCTAAGTGCTTTTAACTTCAAGGACATCTAGGAGATAAAGCAGAATTTTTCATAAAATATGTCATTCACATAGCATGGTCATATCAGCTTGCAAAATGTTTAGAACTCATGAAATACATAAGTGCTACCATATTAAACAGGCCATAGTGTGAGCACTAACCATACTTTTAGTTTCATTCTGCTAAAACAGTTGCAGGCCATTGTTTCCGCATAGGTCTCCATGCCTTATACCATGTAATACAGTCACCATGGTCTCAATTAAATGGAATTGAAAACAGTGCCTGACTACAGGCCGCTATTTTTAGGTGCTGGTAGAAGTCCTATAAAGATAATGACTAATTGATTAAAAAAACATTTATTTTTTACCTTATAGTTGTGTAAATTATGCACACACACACATGTGGACGCACACACACAGGGGCCTACGGATATCATAGAAACTGAAAAATACTTAAGACAGAGACAGTAAGCAGATGCAACAAAGGAGTAAAAGCCATGATGAAACAGAAACCACAATATGGAAGCAAAATAGATACAAACACAGAGAGAAGCAAAGACAGAAAAGCAAAGTGTCCAGAATGGCAAAATTCTACAGAGACTATTGGATCATGTAGGGTTTTTATTGTGTCCGGAGTAAGATTACATTTTTCTCTGGAACTAGATGACTTAAGTGCTGAGATAAGAAATGTCCCTGAGTAACTGATAAACCAATTCATATCATCACATTAGGAAAAAGCTTTTCTTGAAATCCAAGAGCATTCAATTAATTTAACTGTAGCTGTGAAAAGAAGAGAAGTGAAAAGCAAAGGAGAAAAGGAAAGATATAAGCATCTGAATGCAGAGTTCCAAAGAATAGCAAGAAGAGATAAGAAAGCCTTCCTCAGCAATCAATGAAAAGAAATAGAGGAAATCAACAGAATGGGAAAGACTAGAGATCTCCTCAAGAAAATTAGAGATACCAAGGGAACATTTCATGCAAAGATGGGCTCAATAAAGGACAGAAATGGTATGGACCTAACAGAAGCAGATGATATTAAGAAGAGATGGCAAGAATACACAGAAGAACTGTTCAAAAAAGAGCTTCACGACCCAGATAATCACAATGGTGTGATCACTGACCTAGAGCCAGACATCCTGGAATGTGAAGTCAAGTGGGCCTTAGAAAGCATCACTATGAACAAAGCTAGTGGAGGTGATGGAATCCCAGCTGAGCTCTTTCAAATCCTGAAAGATGATGCTGTGAAAGTGCTGCACTCAATATGCCAGCAAATTTGGAAAACTCAGCAGTGGCCAGAGGACTGGAAAAGGTCAGTTTTCATTCCAATCCCAAAGAAAGGCAATGCCAAAGAATGCTCAAACTATTGCACAATTGCACTCATCT
>NW_011494670.1:2562555-2562750 GCF_000754665.1 Bison bison bison | reverse complement strand
ATGCCAAAGCCTTTGACTGTGTGGATCACAATCAACTGTGGAAAATTCTGAGAGAGATGGGAATACCAGGCCACCTGATCAGCCTCTTGAGAAATCTGTATGTAGGTCAGGAAGCAACAGTTAGAACTGGACATAGAACAACAGACTGGTTCCAAATAGGAAAAGGAGTACGTCAAGGCTGTATGTTGTCACCCC
>NW_011494670.1:2558909-2562325 GCF_000754665.1 Bison bison bison | reverse complement strand
TTTATTTTTGGGGGGCTCCAAAATCACTGCAGATGGTGACTGCAGCCATGAAATTAAAAGACGCTTACTCCTTGGAAGCAAAGTTATGACCAACCTAGATAGCATATTGAAAAGCCGAGACATTACTCTGCCAACAAAGGTTCGTCTAGTCAAGGCTATGGTTTTCCTGTGGTCATGTATGGATGTGAGAGTTGGACTGTGAAGAAAGCTGAGTGCCAAAGAATTGATGCTTTTGAACTGTGATGTTGGAGAAGACTCTTGAGAGTCCCTTGGACTGCAAGGAGATCCAACCAGTCCTTCCTAAAGGAGATCAGCCCTGGGATTTCTTTGGAAGGAATGATGCTAAAGCTGAAACTCCAGTTCTTTGGTCACCTCATGCGAAGAGTTGACTTATTGGAAAAGACTCTGATGCTGGGAGGGAATGGGGGCAGGAGGAGAAGGGGATGACAGAGGATGAGAAGGCTGGATGGCATCACTGACTAAATGGACGTGAGTCTGTGTGAACTCCGGGAGTTAATAATGGACAGGGAGGCCTGGCGTGCTGTGATTCATGGGGTTGCAAAGAGTCGGACACGACTGAGCGACTGAACTGAACTGAACTGAAGGGTCAGAAAATAAGCCATGTAACTTCCCTAACATGATGAAGAAACACATGCGTATATATGATTTCATTTTATTTTTTAAAAATGCATCCCTATGCTAAAATTCAACAAAAGTCCATTTTTCATACTGATTTTTAGATATAAGACTGCACTTACTTGTAGACTTGAGTTGGAAATGTGGGGACTTACAAGGTGGATTTGACCCTTGATTAAATTCTTTTGACATCAAAACAAAAAAGTACAAAAGAGATATGCCTCTATTTGTAGAATTGCAATTTTAAGATATGAGTTGTGTTCTAAAAGTTCACAAGATAATATTGTCCCTGAAAGTTGAAAGTGTTGGTCGCTCAGTCATGTTCGACTCTGTGAGCCCATGGACTGTAGCCTGCCAGGAATTCTCCAAGCAAGAATCCTGGAATGGGTTGCCATTTCCTTCTCCAGGGGATATTCTTAACCCAGGGACTGAACCTGGTCTCCTGCACTGCAGGCAGATTCTTTACTCTCTGAGCTACCAGGGAAGAGCCACATATTGTCTGTCAGTTCAGTTCAGTTCAGTCGCTCAGTCGTGTCCGACTCTTTGCAACCCCATGAATCACAGCACACCAGGCCCTCCTGTCCATTATTAACTCCCGGAGTTCACACAGACTCACGTCCATTTAGTCAGTGATGCCATCCAGCCATCTCATCCTCTCTTGTCCCCTTCTGCTCCTGCCCCCAATCCCTCCCAGCATCAGAGTCTTTTCCAATGAGTCAACTCTTCGCATGAGGTGACCAAAGAACTGGAGTTTCAGCTTTAGCATCATTCCTTCCAAAGAAATCCCAGGGCTGATCTCCTTTAGGAAGGACTGGTTGGATCTCCTTGCAGTCCAAAGGACTCTCAAGAGTCTTCTCCAATACCACAGTTCAGAAGCATCAATTCTTCAGCACTCAGCTTTCTTCACAGTCCAACTCTCACATCCATACATGACCACTGGAAAAACCATAGCCTTGACTAGACGGACCTTCGTTGGCAAAGTATGTCTCTGCTTTTGAATATGCTATCTAGGTTGGTCATAGCTTTTCTCCCAAGGAGTAAGCGTCTTTTAATTTCATGGCTGCAGTCACCATCTGCAGTGATATTTTCCCTAGCTAGGTACAAATGTATGCTCCTAAACTTTTGGTTTTGATAAATGTTATTTCCTCAGTATTTTGTTGTTTTTGTTGTTTAGTTGCTAAGTAATGTCCAACTCTCTTGCAAGCCATGCATTATAGCCCTCCAGGCTCTTCTGTCCATGGGATTTCCCAAGAAAGAATATTGGAGTGGGTTGCCATTTGCTTCTCTAAAGGATCTTCCCAACCCAGGGATCAAACTCACAACTCCCGCATTGGCAGGATGGCTCTTTACCACTGAACCACCAAGGAAGCCATTTTCTCAGTATAGAGGTGTAGTTAATGCACTAATTTTGGTGCAGGGGTTTTGATTTCTGTCTTCATGTCTCTTGAGATTTTCTCTGTTTCTGTATTTAAGATTCTTTCACTCTCATTATTGATAAATCAGATTCTAAAAAAATATATCAATCTCTGGTTTAACATATTTTTGTATTTTTTTCTCCTTTTCCCCCCATCTTTATCTCTTTGTTGTCCTTTTTTTTTTTTTTTTAAAAAAAAAAGCAGGTAAAATACAGAATTAGAGAGAAACACTAAACAGAATGTTATGTTTACTTCTTGATTTTGACATTCACATAGTAGAAAGTAATAGCCTTGACACTAACTTATACTGAGAGAGAAGTTTGGAACTTATTCTCACATGTACAGAATGATACACATGTATATTCAACTTGAGGACTTAAAGCAAAGGGTAACAGAAAACCAGATAACAATGATTGTTTTGCTTTTGAAATATACTAAGCAGAAAGGAGAATGTGATGATGGTTTTTTTACTTTCAGAACATCTTTAACACTGTAGAAATAATTTTATGTTTCCTTTTTTACCTCACACATGTTATGAAATACAGGATGTCACTGTCAAAATTCGGAAATGAGTGCTGTGAGGTCACTAAGAAAAGGAGTGGATGAGCCAGGAATAAAATCGCTTAACACTTCATATCTCTTTCCTTCCTTTCTTCCTTCCTTCCTTTATGCCTACCAATATATTTTTTTTTTAATCTCTGGGAGAACCACTGGTTTTGCTGCAAGAAAAATGAATCCAGATAGAGATGATTATTCTAATTTAACTCTTTATTATGCTTTAAAAATGAATAGCATTTTCCTTTGTGTAACAGAAATTGATTACAATGATAACAATTGTTTGTATATATTTATTTGGAAAATGTCTTTTGGTTGACTCCTATGAAGTGTTGTTTTTAATTCTGACTCATAATCATACACAAAAGAAGCTATTATCTAACCCTTGTTCTAATACAATCATCTGAGACTAAGAAAGGAAAGAAATTTTCATTGAATTGCTAATACATGCCAAATATTTTCTCAAAGTAATTTACTACTTAACTCTTTATTCATGCTATGATAAATGTACTCTTTTTCTCACTTTTCCAGTTCACAAGTTGGAGATTCAGTTGTTCCAGGGGTGTGCACAACAATACAATGTCTTCTCGAAAAAGAGGTTTGTTTTTGTTTTTAGCGAATTAAGGCAATTTTTAGTAAATTAAGGCAAATTAAACTGCTCTGATTTTTTTTCCACTTTAACTATATTAAACAGGCCAATCCATTTGACATGGCCTCCCTTACCATTCACTCAAGTCAGAGCTCATGAATTGACAATATTTGTAGCATTTGAGAGCAAATATAAGAAAAGACAGACTGGTCATGAACTTT
>NW_011494670.1:2556706-2558809 GCF_000754665.1 Bison bison bison | reverse complement strand
TTATTTTAAATCAGAGTAGTTTTATGTCTTTGGACAAAAAAAAAATAATAACTCTCACATGCTCTTATAAGAACTATGTAGAGGTTGAGTCAAAGTCTTGTTAATTTTTTCTTTTTTTTTAAAGGGTTATTGTATTTTATTTTTTAATTAAATTTATTTATTTTAATTGGAGGCTAATTACAATACTGTAGTAATTTTTTTTTCTTTAACCAACTTAGTTTGGATAATCAAGCACTGTTTCCAAAGGTTTATTTTTTATTTGTATTTATGTAATGTTTGCTTGTTATGATTTTACACAACTATTTATAGAACAATTTGGAATAATTAAATCAAAACCAGAGATGAAATTTCAGATGACTTTAATTTCCCTCTGATTCCCAATTGAAACATGATGTTTTGAGGAAGCAGCCAAATAAGACACATGTTCTTCTGGGTAGCTGAATTAGAAAATGATCTTAAGAATAGACTAAGAATTTGGTAAAAGAGGAACAAAAGTAGGACACGTATAATCCTAAGAGACGAGATTCTCATTATCTTGCCTTCTCTTGGTCTAATTTTTTTCAGTATCTCTTTGACACGAACAATCCTTGTGAATAATTCATCCATATCACCTGAAACTGTAGTCAGGTGTACACATTCATTTAATCTGTGTTTGTTCTGTGAGTATTTCAAGAATAAAGTTAAAATAAGCAGTGTAACATTGTCAAAGTTTGATTCTTCCAACATTTAAATCATTATTGAGCACCTTGTTTGTGCTATGGACTGTCAAAAAGACACTGGGAATATGACGGTGTCTTACTAGTCTATTTAAGCTGCTTATAACAAAACCCTACAGACTTAGTGGCTTATAAACAACATAAATTTATTTCTCATAGTCTTGAAAACTGGAAACTCCAAGATTATGTTGCTGGAGGATTCAGTGTCTGGTGAAGACCCTTTTCAAGTTATAGACTGCTGACTTCTCTCTGTGCCTTCTCTGTGAAAGGGTGAGCTAGATCTCTGGAGCCTTTGTAAATTGTCATTTATTAAATTCATGAAGACTCTACCCTAATCACCTCTCAAAGGCTCTAGTCCCTAATACTTTCACATGGTACATTAAAATTTCAACATATAAATATTCAAGTATTCTAACATATACAAATATTCATTCCATAGCAAATGGTGACTAAAACCAGAATATTCCTCTTTTATAGATTTTACAGCCTAGAGGGAATGATGAACTAATACAATAACAACACAAGTGAATGTAAAAATGTAAATAGAGCAAGTGAAAAAAGAAGTGTTATCTGGAAATTTCTATAAAAGAGTAATTTGGCCTTTTTAGAAAGATCAGGGAAGGCTTCCATGAAGAAAAGATTATTGTGCTGAAGAAACTGAAAATGGAGAAAGGTTAAATAGATAAAGAGGGAAGGAAGATAGATCCTTGCTACAATGAAGAAAAAAAAAATCCTATGGTGACAGAGAACAAGACAAAGAGAAGGTGCAGAAAGTCTCATATGCCTGGAGAACAAAGATAGAGGCAGACTGTGGTGTGAGATAAGACTAGAGAGGTAGGCAGGCCAGTACCATGCAGGGCCTGGTGGGCTGTGAGGAGAAGTTTTGACTTTATCCTAAGAGCAATGGAAAGGTTTGCTTTTTCAAAGATGTGATATTAAACGTGCTTTAAAAAAAATCACTCTGGCTTTTCCGGTAAGCGGCCTGAGGTGACCCCTAAAAATGGTGCGCTATTCACTTGACCCAGAAAACCCCACAAAATCATGCAAATCAAGAGGTTCAAATCTTCGTGTTCATTTTAAGAACACTCGTGAAACTGCCCAGGCCATAAAGGGTATGCATATCCGAAAAGCCACCAAGTATCTGAAGGATGTCACTTTAAAGAAGCAATGTGTGCCATTCCGTCGTTACAACGGTGGAGTTGGTAGGTGTGCACAGGCTAAACAGTGGGGCTGGACGCAGGGTCGGTGGCCCAAAAAGAGTGCTGAATTTTTACTACACATGCTCAAAAATGCAGAGAGTAATGCTGAACTTAAGGGCTTAGATGTAGATTCTCTGGTCATTGATCACATCCAAGTGAACAAAGCCCCCAAGATGCGGCGCAGGACT
>NW_011494670.1:2540021-2556572 GCF_000754665.1 Bison bison bison | reverse complement strand
AAAAAAAAAATGGAAAAAAAATAAAAAAAAAAAAAAAAAAAAATCACTCTGGTAAAATCTTCAAGAGTTAATTATAGAGTATCCTGATTAGTAAAAGGTATACTAGTTAAATGGTGACTGTAATTAAGCAAGGGATTTATTACAGTACATTAAATGACTGGTGGTGGTAGAAATGGAGAGAATATGTTGATGGAACTTGGTTATGGGTTGAATGAGAAACCTGAGGGACAGGCACCTGTCAAGACTGTCAGACTGACTCTGAGTCTTCTGGCTTCTGGAAAAGGGTGGATGGTGAAGCCAATCACCGAGTAAAGGGATACTAGAAGAGGATCAGGGATGAATAGGTAAATTTGGTTTGGGATACATTGATTTTGAGATGCATTAAAGGAACAGTCAAGAGATCTCAATAAGCATTAGGTATATGACTCTAGAGTTTAGAGGAATATATTTTTATAGAAATATAAATGTGTAAGTTATCTCCATAAAATGTTCACTGAACCCAGAGTTGCAAGAAAAATTTACTTTGAGAATGAGAAGAGGAGCAAAGATAGTCTTAAATGTAAATATACCTTCAAAACTTACCATAGATACTTGCCAAATCACTTTTCTTTCTTTTTTATTTCTATTCTTTTTTGAACTTATTTTCCTTACCTGAAAATGAGTATCTTCCTAGGATTGTTTTTAGATTAATTAAGTCAGCATATGAAGTAACATGAAGTGATGGGACCAGATGCCATGATCTTAGTTTTCCAAAATCACTGCAGATGGTGATTGCAGCCATGAAATTAAAAGACGCTTACTCCTTGGAAGGAAAGTTATGACCAACTGAGACAGCATATTAAAAAGCAGAGACATTACTTTGTCAACAAAGGTCCGTCTAGTCAAGGCTATGGTTTTTCCAGTGGTCATGTATGTATGTGAGAGTTGGACTATAAAGAAAGCTGAGCACCGAGGAATTGATGCTTTTGAACTGTGGTGTTGGTGAAGACTCTTGAGAGTCCCTTGGACTGCAAGGAGATCCAACCAGTCCCCCTAAAGGAGATCAGTCCTGGGTGTTCATTGGAAGGACTGATGTTGAAGCTGAAACTCCAATATTTTGGCCACCTGATGCAAAGAGCTGACTCATTTGAAAAGACCCTGACGCTGGGAAAGATTGCAGGCAGGAGGAGAAGGGGACAACAGAGGATGAGATGGTTGGATGACATCACTGACTCAATGGACATGGGTTTGGGTGGACTCTGGAAGTTGATGATGGACAGGGAGGCCCGGTGTGCTGCAGTTCATGGAGTCGCAAAGAGTTGGACACAACTGAGTGACTGAACTGAACTGAACTGATGAAGTAGTATCCATGTGGCTTGTAAATAAAAGTTTAATAAATGGTAGAATGAGGATGCTGTTGATGGCAATTGGTGGTGGCTGTGCTGACATTATTTCCATTGACCAGATAGTTATGCATAAAAGCAACAAGAACTTTTTGGTTAAAGTGCTAATCCTTTGAGTTAAAATCTTTCTGAAAACTTTTTAGACAGTTCATCAAATGTTTTTAAACAAAGAAAACTGAAAATCATTTAACTTCTCATTGATGACTCAAGATCACCACTTCATTGCTATTTTTTTTTAATGGGTTATCATATTTTCAAAGGTAAAATATTTAAGCCCTAATTCTAATTATGTGATACTAGTGATAAAGAACCCATCTGCCAATGCAGGAGATGTAAAAAATGTGGGTTCAATCCCTGGGTTGGGAAGATCCCTTGGAATAGGAAATGGCAACCCGCTCCAGTATTCTTGCCTGGAGAATTTCATGGACAAAGAAGCCTGGAGGCCTATAGTCCATGGGGCTGCTTAGTTGGACACTACTGAGTGACTGAGCACTAATACTATTTAGAACCAAATTTCTATACTACTTTACATATCTTAGCAGCCTTAGTGTTCTGTGATGACCACTTCTAATATATT
This sequence comes from Bison bison bison, assembly GCF_000754665.1. Classification (NCBI taxonomy): domain Eukaryota; kingdom Metazoa; phylum Chordata; class Mammalia; order Artiodactyla; family Bovidae; genus Bison; species Bison bison. Next base: position 2,554,613 of record NW_011494670.1, on the reverse strand, counting down.
TTTTTTAATCTGCTTAAAATCAGATAACCAAGTTTATTAGAATTATTAACTAAAAAAAATGTAGATAAAGTACAACTTAATGGACTCTAGAAAAAGTGCATGGATTTTATGACATTTATTGGGATAGATGAGGAATCATAATTGCTTCCTTCTTGATTGTTTGCTATCTTTCAGATGACTGAGATTGCTGGATGGTATATATATATATATATGTGGGTGGGCCTGTATGTTAATTCACATACATATATTGAGTCATTTTTATTAATTACAAATTCTCTTTACTTGAAATTATATGTGGATATATACGTTATATATTTGGTTTAATTCACTTCTTTAATACGTTTTTTCACATCTATTAGACTAAACTATCTTCATATATTATTTCAGTTCAAACTCAAGAAGACATGAAACGTTTAACAGAAAAACACACATACATTATATCTATGCCTAGTTTTGTCAACAAAACAAAATTAAAATGCAATTAAAGATGAAAAATGTGGAGCATGGAAGAATATCCTATCCAATTAAAAGCAATTTTATGATATAATCCCATTTACGAAATGTTAAGGTTATGGGTTGGGGGAGGAAGGTAGGTAGGTATGTGTGTTTTGATAGTGCAGAAAGAGAGGAAGAAACAATTCATCAAAATACCAATGATAGTTATCCCAGGGTGGTAGAATTTCAGATTCTCCATTTATTATAATATTAATACTTTTATACTTATTCAGTTTATTGAAGATGGGCAATGTATTTAAGATCAGCAAAACTGGATGAGAAAGCAAAACAAAATTTTAGAAAGAACTGTAGATTTATAAAGTGTTTAGTGAGCAAGAGTTGACATTTAGAAATTAATAATCAAATACTCATTTTTATTATTTAAAGAAGGTCACTCATTATATGTATTTTCTTTTATTATATATTTTTTCAAAGTAAAACATATGCCAGGTTTAAAATGAAATAGTTTGGAAGGAAAATAAAAATCAACATTATATTGCTTCACTCTCATGACAAGAGGCAACTACTTTATACTTTTTTACATGTTTCTACTGTTTGTTACCTTCAGATCTCTAAATAATATGTTTTTACTATACTGGTTTATGTATCATGTGGACATTGTCCCATGATAAGCTGGAATTTGATTCCTTCAAAGTATCCCACATTCTCTTTTTCATCTGGCCAGTATTATTATTATAATATTTCTTATTTACCTTATTTGTTTTTTATAGATTTAAGTAACTTGTTTCAACCTTTCTTCCTTGTTACGTAAACAAGGTGTGTCACATTATAGGATGAAACTATTAATACTGTTACCTATCCTTTGTTCTATTTCCCACATCTACTCCACCTCCCAATCTCTTAATTTTAAAATGTCAAGTTTCAAAAGATTTAAATGCATTGTAAATCACATCAATTCTTTCTTATGCTTTGTCTATGAAAGAAAGTGAAAGTGAAGTTGCTCATTCATGTCCGACTCTTTGCGACCCCATAAACTGTACCCCACCAGGATCCTCCGTCCATGGGATTCTTCAGGCAAGAATATTAGAGTGGGTTGCCATTTCCTTCTCCAGGGGATCTTCCCAACCTAGGGATTGAACCTGGGTCTCTCACATTGTAGGCAGACGCTTTACCATATGAGCCACCAAGGAAATCCAATACTTTGTCTATAGGCTGACTCAAATATAGAAACAAATGAAAAATGTCTAAGTTCTTAAAGCTATGTATTAGTTATCTATTGCTGTGTAACAAATTATCACAAACCTAATGACTAAAATAACACAGTATTGTCTCACAGTTTCTGTGGGTCAGGAGTTTGGGCACAGATTATCTGGGTTCTAGGCTGCAGTCTCTCACGTGGCTACAGTCAAGTTATTAGCCAAGATTCTGGAGATCCAGCTTCCAAGTTCACATGGTTGTTGGTAGAATTCTGTCCCTTGCAGGTCTTAGGGTTGAGAGTCTCAGTTTCTTGCCAGGGTTTGACCAATGACTACCCTTAGTTGCTCATGGTAAGAGCCTCTCTGTAGCAGCTCACACCATGGCAACTTACATCATCAAAGCCAGGATGAGAGAGAGAATTAGCAAGACATACCTCACAATGTTCTATAATGCGACCTTGGGAATGACATCCTGTTACTTTTGCCCCTTTGTTATTAGTTAGAAGCAAGTCACAGTACTTGATTCAAGGGGATTGTTTTACACAAGACCATGAGTACCAGAAGGCAAAGATAATTTTGGAGTCTCTTCAAGTTTTTCCACCGCAAGCTATAATATATAATTTTGTTCTCTGCAGCATCTACTAATTTGATTATGTCCCTTTGTTTTATAATTTTTTCCAAAGTTTATCATTCTTTTCTCCTTTGTGTGGTCTATCTTTATTCTTCTCCCCAAAATGTGATGTTCAATCAAACTTTGTTTGGGGTTTTCATTTCCAGAGATCTTCCTGGGGACCTCTACTTCCTGCTCCTATTTGGACTTGGCAATCACTAGGCTTGCTGCAGCAAACTAGGATTGTGTTCACTATTTTTCTATGTCAATTCCATCTTTAACTTTTGCTACAGTCCCTTTTCAATCTACATATCTTCAGTCTATAAGTATTTTTTGGTTGCTACCATGTGACCAGGTCCTGTCCTAAGCTCTTGGTATCCAGTAGTAGAAAATGAAAGTAAAGATTCCTGTGCTTGTAGAACTTATATTCTTTTAGAGGGAGATGAAAAATATAAAAGTAAATGAGAAGACTAAATAGCTTGTCTGATGTTGATAGATACTTTTAAGGAAAATAAAAAAGTAGAAGGATAAAAAGGATAAGGATTACCTGTGCATCAGGAAGTGTTGGAAAGGTAGCCAGATAAATTTTAAATTCAGTGAGTAGAGAAGATCTCTCTGAGAAAAGGATATTTGAACATAGACATAACGGAGGTGAGGGAATGAGCCATATGTGTATCTTGGAAAGCTCTCTAAGCAAAGTGACTCGTGATACAAGGAGGCCCTACATTGAGGTAATGGTGCTTTGTACCGTGCCACACTGCCATCTCCATCAAAATGATGGGCTCAGGAATTACTGTCTGAGCCAAAGAAACTACTAAGTGTCTTTGTGGGATAATTCTGCCAAATGGAGGTGTTCCATACTAGGGTGGGACTTACCCAATCAGACCTTCTAAGGGAGAGTCTGACCGTGGCACAAAGAATGATTAAAGAGTTGGGTGGTTGAGAGGGAGCCAGCGAGGTCAGGAGGAAGCAGCACTAGAGTTAAAGTAGAAGCCAAGCAGTGGAGGAGCGAAAAGTTGAAAAATAAGCAGAACGGGGAGAAGCAGAGACAATAGAAATCTGAAACTAGAAGATGTTGAACTCCCAAGTTGCTTATAGTAGAGTAGGTAGGAGAGCATGAAAGTGAAAGTGTTAGTCACTCAGTCATGTCCGATTCTTTGCAACCCCATGGACTGTATAGCCCACTAGGCTCCTCTATCCATGGAACTCTCCAGGCAAGAATACTGGAGTGAGTAGCCGTTCCCTTCTCCAGGGGATCTTCCTGACCCAGGGATCGAACCCAGGTCTTCTGCATTACAGGCGGATTCTTTACTGTCTGAGCCACCAGGCATGAACAGTGTCCAAATCTCCCCAACTTCTGACAGATTTGTTTCCTCTATTTCTTCTGGTTTTTGCCATAAAACTCTGTTTTCTGAGGTAACTGAAGCTGTCTACACCTTGCGAATGAAGAGAATCACTAACAACAAAGCAGTTCTTTCTGCTTTCCTTAATTGCCTGGGTTCTTTATTCAATTATTACTTTTTCTTTAATGCAACTTAAAAAGCTCAAAACAGATTTAGATTTAGAGTATATACATTTTCAGCAGCATAAAAGTCAGTCTAACTTGTAACCATCCACTTGGCTTTTTCTATGCTGGGGGTATCTAAGAGGTGTTTCCCCCCATTCCCACCAAAGGATTCTGTAGTCCCTCTATCAAAGTGAATTTTAGTTTTTCAAATTAATTTCTCAGGCTCTTGTCTACTCTCTTGTCTGTGCTTGTGGTTGAGGTTGTGGATGTATGATATCTGTAAATTTCTCCTAAACTCTTAGCAAACATGTTTCCCACCCTCTTTCATTTTATTACTGCCTTGAACCTCAATCCATGAGAGCAACTGTGGGAGATGAGTGTGCACCTCCAACTTGGGCAATTGTCACTATAACCTCTCTTCTCTCTTTCTCCATCAGAACTTCAGAGCATGCTGATTGTGAATTTTCTACTCCAGGAAACTAATGTACTTATATCTTGCAGCACAAATTAGACCGGTGAGTATATGACTGCTGCACTTTAAATAGCCAATTGCTTAAAGACAGGAGCAATTACTGATTGCTAGCTGTGAAGCAATGCTTTACATTTGTACATTTAAATTGCTCTTTGTTCCAGTGGGATAAGTAAAATAAAATATCATTTCTTTTCCTGTTTTCTTTCTGGTAAATTTTTAGCTTTCATGTTACAATAGTTGGGGAATAAGTGCACCCAATAAAATGTGCATAAGTGTGGTAATTCAGCAGAAACATGCATGTTAGTTACTGAAGCTGGCTTTTAGCAGTCCACATTTTTCCTCATGAAAAGAACTGAATAAAATTATGATAACAGATTATAATACATACCACAATTATTCTGCTAAGCTTAGCCTCTGAAGTGCAAAAATGCCTATGAAATTTTAAAATATTTGAGTAATTTTTTACTCATTTTGAAGGATTCTCTCACCCATGGTTTCTTTTTTAAAAAAAGAATTTGGGTGATTATAAAGCAGTTTTTGCACTCATAAATTCCTTGATCTGTTAGTATTATATTGTTAAAACTCTTGTTGCTGCTACTTTATGCCCTGGATTTTCGGTAGTGATGGAATGACTTCCCTATTTGTTAATCAAAATCTTGAATTCTCCAGAGCATTAACTTAAATCATTATTTCCATAGTTGTAGAATTTCTATTGTTATAGACAGTGTACTTGAAATTATATCAACTCACTATGTGAAAATTATTGGCTCACAGGGGAGAAATTCTGTCAGGACCAAAGCCATATCCCAAGGACTATAATAAACCCTATTTTCACGTAGGCATATTTGAAGAAGTGAATAGGCAGAGGAGTAAGAGAATAGATGATGCTGCTGCTGCTAAGCTGCTTCAGTCGTGTCCGACTCTGTGCGACCCCATAGATGGCAGCCCACCAGACTCCCCCGTCCCTGGGATTCTCCAGGCAAGAATACTGGAGTGGGTTGCCAGTTCCTTCTCCAATGCATGAAAGTGAAAAGTCAAAGTGAAGTCGCTCAGTCATGTCCGACTCTTAGCGACCCTGTGGACTGCAGCCTACCAGGCTCCTCGGTCCATGGGATTTTCCAGGCAAGAGTACTGGAGTGGGGTGCCGTTGCCTTCTCCGAGAATAGATGATAGATGATCTAAATGAAGCTGAGTGCTTTAGAGTGATAGATTAATAATATAAAATTATCTGTGCTTGTTGAATCAATTGATTATATCCCCCTGGTAATGCATTGAAGGTTTCTGATTAAATATTTGCATGGATCACTAAGTTTTACACAATGGATAAAAACCGTTTCACAGAACTTCCTCTAACTTCAACATGTCATCTTATAAGCATAAAGTGGTGGGGCAAAAATATCTGATGGTCCCACACAAATCTCAATCACACCCATGATGACAACCCCAAGTGCGGGTCCCATAGAGAGTGGCCAATAGACTTCTTGGCTGCCCTGGTAGCTTGGACGGTAAAACGTCTGCGTACAATGCGGGAGACCCAGGTTCGATCCCTGGGTCGGGAAGATCCCCTGGAGAAGGAAATGGCAACCCCCTCCAGTATTCATGCCTGGAAAATCCCATGGACCGAGGAGCCTGGTGGGCTACAGTCCATGGGGTCACAAAGAGTCGGACACGACTGAGCAACTTCTTCCTAAGGAAACACATATTTAATATTGTTGGAATACCCAGGTTCTGCTGACTATTTGTTCTAGAAAGCGCTTAACAACTATTTTTAAATGAAGAAATGTCTGATTCTATGAGCTTATATGAAGCAGTCAATTACACAGACACCTGCAGAAATAGAGAAGGTATTCATAAAGGCAAGACAGAAATAGAGGTAAAGGTTGGATGTACTGATAGAAGCAGCAGCCTCAGAAAGCTTTCCAGAATTTTGCCTGATTAGCCTTTTACTTGTTCTACATAAGCAATGTTGAGAGAAAGGTGAGGTGAAATGTTCTGATCAGAAGAGACCATGTGAGCAAAGGTCCAGAGTAAAAGGAACTCTAGTATTCTAAAACTACATAGTCTATTCACTAAGGATAAGAACTTCCCTCTCTATTATATTACACCTTTCATATTATCTTAACTTCAAGTTATTTTCAGGGACTCAGGCAACACACAGAGAAAAATACATTGATTTGAACCTAAAATTTACAGATAATTCTGCCTTAAAAAATCCTTTAACATATACACACTGCTGTATATAAAATAGGTAACTAATAAGGACCTGCTGTATAACACAGGGAACTCAATACTCTGTAATGACACATATGGGAAAAGAATCTAAAAAGAGTGGGTATACATATATGTATAACTACACCTGAAACTAACACATTTAAGTCAATTATATGCCAATAAAAAGTATTTTTTAAAATACATGCCCATACAGGAGACTAAATTCAATATTTTGTGGTAAACCATAATGGAAAAGAATATGAATGCATATATATATATATAACTGAATCACTTTTCTGTACAGTAGAAATTAACTTTGTGAATCAACTGTATTTCAGTAAAATTATTTTTTTAATGTAAAAATTCCTTTGATTTATAACTGAAAAATGTTTAATCTGAAAAAGTTTATTTCTTGATCACTGCCCCCAATCCACCACAGCCAGGCCCCCCTTCAGTGCACACTTCTCTTGATCTTGTGTACCTACTTTTGTGGTAACAGAAAACACTTTACAGTCAATTTTCTCTTTTAGTTTTACCAATCCTTGCTAACACTGCTAGATATTTGAGGCAAGGTTTTTTGGTTTTTGTTTTTGTTTTTTTTTTAGTTTACTAGAGCTCATAAAAAGATCACCCCACCTAAGTGAATTCAAAGGTTTGCAGAAAAAATATCTGAGTAACTGGGCAAATTTTTAATAGTGCCTGGAGGAAATAAAACTTTGTTATGTTGAAATAAGAGCAAATACCAAGTAAAGAAATAGTGCATAATATAAACTTCTAAATAACTTGAAATGAACTTGGTAGTTAGCAAGGTAAGAAAGACTTTTAATATTTTTAAATGGGTGGTTGAATGGAAGAGGAGAAGAAAATTCTATCTTTTATAATGTTGATGCATGGAATCTATATATTAATAATATCTCTGATCTAGCCCACAAAACTTCTAGAGATGCTAGAATATGGTCAATATTTTCTCAATTTATAAAGTAATAATTTAGCAACACAAATGACACAAGGTCAACCCAATTGTGACATGAAAATGGAAACCAGAATTGCATATTCAAATTTACCACAGATTTTCTTGTATTTATTTTGTTCCCACTCCCACATTTTAAATCAGTACCAATATACTGAATTAGAATAACAGTTTAAGAATGATCACCTGAAAGACTGTTCTTCCTTCTTCACTAATTACACTGCATCTTTCCAGTTTTGCTAAGATACAATTGCCGTATAACATTGTGTTAGTTTGAGGTGCATAGCATAATTATTTGATATATGTATATATTGGGAAATGACTACCACAGAAGTTTGGATACTATCCCTCACTGGGCACAATTACAAGCTTTTTTATGTGATGAAAATTTTTAAAATCTATTCTCTTAGCAACTTTCAAATGTACAACAGTGTAATCTGTGGGGTACAAAAAATCAGACATGAATGAGCACCTGAGCACACAGCACACATTGTGAACTAGAGTGACCACGCTCTTCATTCCCAGAAATTACTCATCTTATGACTGGAGGATGGTACCATTTGACCACCTCACACTCATTTCCCCCACTCCCCCATCCCCTACCTGGCAACCAACAATTTATTCTCTATTTCTATGAGTTTGTTTACGATTCTGCATTTAAGTTAGTGACACAGTAATTGTCTTTTCTTTTAGACTTATTTCACTTAGCATAATACCCTCAAAATTCATTCATTTTGACACAAATGGCAGGATTTCCATCTTTTTGTATGGCTGGCTAATATTCCATTATATGTATATTCTGCATTTTCCTTCTTCATTCATCAGTTATAGGACAGATAACATTGTATATTTCTATACCTTGCCTATTGTACACAACCTTGTGATAAACATGGGAGTGCAAATATTTAAGATAGTGATTTTGTTTCCTTAATACACACACACACACACACACACACACACTGAGAAGTGGAATTGCAGAATCTTATGGTAGTTCTATTTTTAATATTTTAAGGAACTTCCATACTGGCTGCATCAATTTACACTCCCACCAACAGTGCACAAGTCTTTCCATTTTCCTACATCTTTGCCAACACATGTTATCTGTTATCTTTTTGATGACGGTCATTTAACAGATATGAAGTAGTATCTCATTGTAATTTTGATTTGCATTTCCCTGATGATTAGTGATGTTGAGCATCTTTTCTAGTATCTGTTGGCATACTTATCTAGTATTTGTATGTCTTCTTGGAGAAATGTCTATTTAGTTCTTCTGCCCATCTTTAGGTCAGGTTGTTCTTGGGTATTTTTTGTTGGGTTGTATGAGCTCTGTATATATTTTGGATGTTAACCCCTTATCAGATATGTAATTTGCAGATATGTTCCCATTTCTGTAGGTCACCTTTTCCTTTTATTAGTAGTTTCTTTTGTTGTGCAGAAGCTTTTTAGGTCAATGTAGTACCACTTATTTATTTTGCTTTTATTGCCTTACTTTTGGAATCAAATGCCAAAAAAAAAAATCATTGCCAAGGAGTTTACCCTCTGTTTTATTCTAGGAGTTTTATTGTTTAGGCCTTATATTCAAGTCTTCAGTTCTTTCTGAGTTGATTTTTGTGTATGGTGTAAAATAGAGGTCCAATATCATTCTTTGCCTGTGGCTTTCCAGTTTTTCCACCACCATTTACTGAAGAGACTATCCTTTCCTCAATGTATATTCTTGGCTCCCTTGTCATAAGTTAATTGACTATGTATGCATGGATTTATTTCTGGGACCTGTGTTCTGTTTCCTTGATCTCATTGTATGTTTTTATGTCAAATATTGTTTTGATTACTCTAGCTTTGTAATATAATTTGAAGTTAGTGAGGGTGATACCTCCAGCTTTGTTTTCTTTCTCATAATTATATCCTTGCATTGTGCAATTAATTCAATAGTAGAATTAGTGAGACTATATTTTACTTCATGGCTTTTCCCTTTAACATAAGCAATATACAGGCCATCTGATATAAACAATTTTTTCTTTAAGAAATAATAGATTGATGTAAGGAGAGTCTCTTGGACTTATCAGCATTTCCTATGTAGCAGACTCAATGGAAAAATAAATTAACACCTAGGATATTCTTGAGCAAATGACTCCTGTAATCCTCTATCATAAGGACTCTAGTTTTTTAATATTTGATTTTTGTGTTTTTTTAATATTATAATTTATTTAAAATAATGCATTTTAGAAGATGAAAAGTTACATTTTCATCTTAATTGCCTTACAAATTTGATTTTATTATATGCTGCACACATTAATCTTTTTTAATTATAATAAACCTAAGAGTTAAGACCTTACATTAGTTTTTTTTTTTTTTTTTCTTTTTAAATCAGAAAGAAATGGAAAAACTTGTTGGAAGAAACTCAAAAGTTTAGCGATGGATCCAAAATTCACAACCAGCTTTACTTGGAAAAAGATCTAAATCCTTTTCATTACATTACAATAAGTTTTAAAAATGAAAAATATGATGTATATAAGTTTGAGAAACATTTATCCTAATGAAACTACGGTTGCAAAGAATTTGCTTAAAATTTTAGTGTGTGTGTGCTGCATACTCAGTTGTGTCCAACTCTTGGCCACTCCATGAACTTTTACCCACCAGGCTCCTCTGTCCATGGGATTTCCCAGGCAAGAATACTGGAGTGGATTGCCATTTCCTTCTCCAAGGGCTATTCCCAGCCCAGGGATCAAAACTGCGTCTTCCCCAAATCCTGCATTGCTCATGGATTCTTTACCACTGAGCCACTGGGGAAGCCCAAAATTTTAAGATAGGGAGTCACAAAAAATATTTTAGTTACTTAGATGAACAAAAAACAGTAGATAGAAAATAAAGCTAGGAAAGAGGCTAGAAGTTTCATTATTTGGAAAAATCAAGGTGTTTCATACTTTCCTAGAGATGAGGACTTTATCCCACAATGATTGCTCCTTGCCCTCAGCTCTCACATTCCAATAGTGAAAGAGGTTTTTCATATGCATTATCTTTGATTCTGCTATGTTTGTGTATTACTTACAAGTATATTTATGGGAAGAAAATCTTTTCCTCTTCTCTCTTAAGTTCTGAACCAAAGTAAGCTGACAAATGATAGTTTAACAGAATGAAAGAAACATACTTTATTTTAAATGTTATATGTACAGGAACTGCACAGGAAAAAAAATGGAAGTCCCAAAATGCAGGTAGATTTGGGAACTTATATACTATTTTATTTAACAAAGGACAATAAATTGTGGAAAGTGATCAAAGGGAAAAAGGTTTTGGGCTTCTAAGACTGGTAAATTGTAAGAAAGTAAAGCTAATGGTAGATTAAGGTTACTTAGTAAAGTTTTTTATTCATACTCATCTTGGTTTCATCTCCACCTCTGATGATGTGTTGTTTTCCTATTTTTGTGCAGTTTCTTTTCACACCTTCACAAGTGGAATTTAGTATCTGCTTTTAGGCAGATGGGAGGACAGAGATCTCTTCCTGTGTCTGTTCTCAATTGCCTTTAGCTCAAAATAATCCTTATGATAAAATTGTATCTTTTTTGATAGCATATTCAGATCCCCTTCATACCTAAGTTTCCACATGAAGTTCAAATACAGTAATATTTTCTTACAAATCTACTCCATCCCTAAATATTAAACTCAGATGATGTTCTTTTTCCAGCTTGACTTTGCAGCATTCATTTCAAGAAACTTTCTTATGTTTTCAGTTGAGAAGTCCTTTTTATTCCTGGATTGAAGGCAAAGGTTTGGGTAATAACGACTGTATGTTCTAAAAGAAAAAGGAGTATAATTGAAGGCTTGGTTCACAAACTCTTAACTATTTATATATGTTCCTTTATAGAAAAAGTTTGCCAGCCTTTTGAGATTGGATTCACTCAAATGAGGTTCTCTCTTTGGAATTCAGAATGCACTTCAGAATGTTTAAAAACAGTAATAAACACAAAAACTTACATTAATCTCTCTTTCCTGAACTTAAGTAAAACTTGGCATGCTTTTTGGCATTGGGATATTTATGTGTTGTAGTATGAGTATGTATCATGCATGTGTCTATAAAATATAATCTCATTTTAGTTCTTCACCAGATTTCAGGCTTAAAGAAGGCAGAGAATCCTTTCATAAACTCATTTTATTTACCATGGATGATAATATTTTGATATTAGCCAAGATATTGCTTAATGAATACTATATAAATAAATGCTGAAAGGAAATGGAAAATTTAAATCAATTTTCAATCTTAGACAAAAAAAAAACATATTTAATGATCACGCATATTTTACTTCAAAGTGAAAATTTTTATCTTCAGCTCCTTGGAGCTTAAGAATTCTCAGTGAGATGAAAACTACTGTAAGGGGACAGAACTAGAACTGCAGTAAAAAGCCCCTGAGGAGACCTGACCCTGTCTCTCACCTCTTACACAACCAAGGCAAAGTGATACATCCTTCTGAACTTCTTTCCCCACGTGGCTTGAAATGGACAATATCTGTGTTTCCATCAAGTTCTGAAATCTGTGACTAGTAATGGCAACCTGTCCCACCAGTAAGTTGTGTTTCTAGTCATAAGTATTATTATTCAAAGGGATACTAGTTAGATTCCTTTTCTGCAAAATATCAAACTTGTTGACTGTTAACTTCTTGCTATGAGCGAGACGTTATGCCTCAGTGCTTCCTGGTATTCTCACTTAATTTCCAACTTGAAGTAACACCTATTGCTATCGGGGTGGGGTGGGGGGCAGTGAGGAAATTAAACACAAAAGAGGTTAAAGTCATCTGCCCATGTTCATAAAACTATGAAGTATCAAAATTCAGATTGAAACACAATTTTACATTAAAACATAAACTACAGACCCCTGAGTTTATGTATTTTCATATCTTAATGGTTCCCCCTGAAAATCTTTTTATTTTATAAATTTGAAGAAATCTCCTTTGAAAGACAAAGACCTTAAGTTTGTCCTGCCTAACATTTTATCTCTTAATTATCCTTTGACAAGAATCTGGGATGGTAGGAAGGCAGAGGGAATATCAGAAGGGAGCAGCTGTCCTGACAAAAGTATATGGGTACTCGGCAAAAAGGAATTTTGCCTTACTTATTATGTTGCCTGCTGCTGCTGCTAAGTCACTTCTCTGTGCGACCCCATAGACGGCAGCCTTCCAGGCTTCTCCGTCCATGGGATTTTTCAGGCAAGAGTACTGGAGTGGGGTGCCATTGCCTTCTCGGATTATGTTGCCTAAGACAGACCATATATCCTGCCTTAGTCTGTTTAAACTGCTATAACAAAATACCATAGACTGGGTGCCTTAAAATAGACCGGGGGGCTTAAACAACAAATGTTTATTTCTCACAGTTCTGAAGGGTAAGTCCAAGATCAAGGAACTGCCAGATTTGTTTGCAGATGGTCGTCTTTTCATTATGTCCTCACGTTCACTTGAAAGACAGAGAGATTTCCTGACTCTCATTCTTTTCTTAATGACACCAATCTCATAATGAGGACTCCACCCACAAGACTTAATCTAATCCTAATTATATTTCAAATGCCCCACCTCCAAATACTGTCACCTTAGGGTCTATGGCATCAAAATATGTATTTTGGAGGGACACAAACTTTCAGTCCAAAACATATCCATTTATAATTTTAATAGAATGTTTTTACTAAGAGTTTATCTACTCCATGTCCTTTGGAAAGAACACTCTACCTTGAAGATTAACAAATCTTATAGCTGAACTAGTGTGTCTGAAATCCCACTGAAACACATAGTATATCTATGCCTAACCTCAATGAATCTCTTGAATTACTGCAATTGGCTTTCAGTCTCTTTTTTCTTTTTTTCAGTGAAATCAAACTACCAAGTTTATATATTTGATGACCTCCTACTTTCTACCTTCTTCCAAAATATATGAAAGAATATACACTTCCGTGTGTGTACATATATACATACATAATATTTGAATTATATAAAAAGAATTTCACTTTATCTCAATTACCTTTTGAAATGGAAATCATTCTGTTTTAATTCCCAGTGAAGTGATATGAACAAGTGGTTTTAGAGTGTGAGGGAGAGGGTAGAAAGAGGAGGTGGGGTGGGGGCCACACCCAATTTGATGCACTTTGAGTAACCAAAAAAAGCATCTTGCAGTGAGGCCTCTGCTCCAAAGAAATGCATACATGGATTTATTTTTATGTAAATATAGCTACCAGGACATACTATAATACTTGGTTAAAAAAAAAAAAAAAAAAGTCGATGAAAAAAGAGCCCCTTCTAAAATTTGTTAGATCTCCATACAAACCAATAAAAACTTCTTTTCTATATGGAGTCTCAGGGTTGATAATGTACAATTAGTTTCAGTGATCTTGCTGTTTTCCTTTTTCATTGGGCACAGTTTATCTTATCCAAGGCAGAGTTTACCAAGACAACCGAGCAAGTCTAGTGTAGAGCACTTTAATGTGGTTAGGAAATACCGAACACTGAACAAGTGTCTGTGTCAGGCTCTATGACTAGCCATATTTCCTTTCTCAGAGGTCTTTTCTTTGCTTCCTTGAGTCATCACATTGTCAGGAACTGTCAGAGAAATAGCACTTCTGGTAGAATGAGGTGATATGCCTCAGTGCTAATCTTCAACCTTTCTTGAATTTAGTGCGTCCTACAGCAAGACTTCTTATGTCCCTGCCTATTTCCTCCTGTGGAAACTGTAGTTTTTCTAATGTTGTGCAAGATTACAAGTTGACTAGTAATTAGTAAGATCAGTTGTCCTTTTGGGTAAAGAATTCTGCAAATGCCAAATTGCACTAAATTGTTGAATAATACAAAGCTTCCAAGTCAAGAGTTAAAGAAAGCAGTCAAAATGCCTAAGGCATTTGTTGTATATTTTCAGAGCCTGAATCAACTCATGGAACCAGAAGTCAGATAAACTAAAAAATAATAATTCCTTACTATTTTCCAGTCACTGTGGTAAGTGAGTTATATGTATTAGTTTATCTAAACCTCATAACTTTATCACTTCATGGCCAATAGATGGGGAAACAGTGGAAACAGTGGCTGATTTTATTTTTCTGGGCTCCAAAATCACTGCAGATGGTGATTGCAGCCATGAAATTAAAAGACGCTTACTCCTTGGAAGGAAAGTTATGACCAACCTAGACAGCATATTAAAAAGCAG
>NW_011494670.1:2533624-2539921 GCF_000754665.1 Bison bison bison | reverse complement strand
CCGTCTAGTCAAGGCTATGGTTTTTCCAGTGGTCATGTATGGATGTGAGAGTTGGACTATAAAGAAAGCTGAGCACCAAGGAATTGATGCTTTTCTGCTGTGGTGTTGGAGAAAACTCTTAAGAGCCCCTTGGACTGCAAGGAGATCCAACCAGTCCATCCTAAAGGAGATCAGTCCTGGGTGTTCACTGGAAGGACTGATGTTGAAGCTGAAACTCCAATACTTTGGCCACCTCATGCGAAGAGCTGACTCATTTGAAAAGACCCTGATGCTGGGAAAGATTTAAGGCAGGAGGACGACAGAGGGGACGACAGAGGATAAGATGGTTGGATGAAAGCTTGAACGGGACGACAGAGGATAAGATGGTTGGATGGCATCACCGATTCAATGGACATGGGTTTGGGTGGACTCCGGAAGTTGGTGATGGACAGGGAGGCCTGGTATGCTACAGTTCGTGGGGTCGCAAAGAGTTGGACATAACTGAGTGACTGAACTGAACCGAACTGAACTGAAACCTTATAACAACCTGTGAGGTAAGATAATAGCAATCTATTATCTTTAGTTAACAAATGAGGTGATTAATTGGCCTAAGGACACCAATTGATAAATGGCAGCAGGAGAGTAGAACTCAAGACTTCCTAGTTTTAAAATAGTTAAATCATGTTGCTTGTAAGGTAATCACTCCATTTGACTTCTAATAATAAAAAAATTTCATGCCAAGGTCATTTAGAAGTTCAGAATGAGCTCTGAAATAAGAATGCCAGTTGTTAGCTGTGCACTGCTGGGCAAGTTATATTATTTCACCTATAAAGAGAGGTCAGTACCTGCCCCTTCCCAAAGGGTTACTGTGAGAAAATCCACATGGAGCACATAAAGTGGTGCTCAGTACTTAGGGAGTATTCAAAACATTTTAGGTTCTTTTATCACTTAATGACAGTATCACTTCTAATAATCACATTACCACTTTCAGCTAGAAAGCCTGTGTACAAGTACACATTAATTCACAGGTCTTGCTTGACCTATTGGTTCCAACTGGCTGATACAATCAAAATAAGATAGGAATAAGGCAGTAAAGCCTCTAATACTGATAATTTTCAGGCTTGGTTGTAAGATTTATACTTCAGTTGCTATTTCTATCCAAAGCTAATAGTTGAATGAGCTAATAGTTTATTTGTGTGCATTTTAGGAGAAATGATAAAGCTGAGTGAAGTAAAGGCTCCATTATGCGCAGTAAGTATTTGGATTCTGCATGGCCAATGAGTGGGAAAAACCTGGAGTTATTTTAAACCCTCCCTGTAATTCTATTTCTCCATCTTCTGTGTAAGCAGTTAAGAGCTACCAAAACCTCTAATTAACCAAAGAATAGACATAAGAAACCATGTGTATTTAAATGTGTTTCCAAATAGCCTATAGAAGCTACAGGCAGTATATGACCTAGCAAAAATACTGCAAATTTCCTAGGTTGGTTCAATGCTAACTCCCATAACTTTAGGCTTCCTGAAATTCAGATTTAGATAGTCTTATATTTGAATTCTAATCCTGCCATTTAACTAGAGTTGTGACCCTGACTCTGAACATGTCTCTCTAAGCTTCCATTTCCTCATTGGATATGTGTCATTGACAGTTGTACCTACCTCATGAGTAATCATGACCTTTAAGAAAATCCACATAATTAGATGAATTACATCCTATGGCATTTTATGTTCTGAATAAGTTTCAGCAATTGTGATGCTCTGAGTATTGTTTCTTATTCCACTTGGAATTGAATATGACTATAATTTTAGCCTGTTTTTAGATTCTGCATAATTTGAAAAGGTTAAAAAAGGAAACAAACCATGTTCTATGAAAGTTAAAACACTTTAGAAGAGTAAGAAGATGTGCCTTTTATTTGCAGAATCTTATATGCCCCATAATTTCCAGGCAATAAAAACCAATTTTTGCATAAAGTCACAAACTTTCTACTAACATTTATGAAGTTACCTATGTGGACATGGCACTGTGCTGGGTACTATAATACAACAATTAATGATGATATAATGCATAAGCAGCATTTTTCAAGGTTTTAAATGTAGTTGTGAACTAATTCGTCTCAGTCTTTGAATCTTATTATAGGAGGGACTTGAGGCTTAGTTTTAATGGATAGGATTACAAACCAGAAAGCAGCTGAATTCTTCTAATACCCAAATCCAAGTCCAGATTTTAGTCCTTATGTGAGAATATCAGATATTTTATGTGCTTCCTATTTAAGTTGAAAAGTTTACATGTTGAATAAAAGAAACCACATGGAAGACGCCTTCAAATCTATATCTTCTTACAGTTTCACATAAATGTTCTTTTCTTATACGAAGACTATCCTTTGACTTTATAGAAGTAAATAGTAGTTGCCCTCTCTCTTCAGTTCAGTTGCTCAGTTGTGTCCAACTCTGTGCAACCCCATGGACTGCAGCACACCAGGCTTCCCTGTCCATCAACAAATCCTGGAGCTTGCTCAAACTCATGTCCATCAAGTCGGTGATGCCATTCAACCATCTCATCCTCTGTTGTCCCCTTATCCTCCTGCCTTCAATCTTTCCCAGTATCAGAGTCTTTTCCAATGAGTCAGTTCTCATCAGGTGGCCAAAGAATTAGAGCTTTGCATCAGCTTCAGCATCAGTCCTTCCAGTGAGTATTCAAGACTAATTTCCTTTGGGATTGACTGGTTTGGTCTTCTTGCAGTCTAAGGGATTCTCAAGAGGCTTTTCCAATACCACAGATCAAAAGTATCAATTCTTTGGCCATCAGCTTTCTTTACGGTCCAAATCTAATCCATGCTGACTACTGGAAAAATCATAGCTTTAACTAGACGGACCTTTGTTGGCAAAATAATGTCTCTGCTTTCTAATATGTTGTCTAGGTTGGTCATAGTGTTTCTTCCAAAGAGCAAGCATCTTTTAATTTCATGGCTGCAGTCACATCTGCAGAGATTTTGGAGACCAAGAAAATAAAGTCTCTCACTGTTTGTTTCCCTTGTTTCTCCATCCATTTGCCAAGAGGTGAGGGGACTGGATGCCATGATCTTTGTTTTCTGAATGTTGACTTTTAAGCCAACTTTTTCTTGAAGCCACTCTCTTCTTTCATCTTCATCAAGAGGGTCTTTAGTTCTTCACTTTCTGCCATAAGGGTGGTCATCTGCATATCTGAGGTTATTGATATTTCTCCCAGAAATCTTGATTCCAGCTTATGCTTCATCCAGCCGGGCATTTGGCATGATGCACTCTGCATTTAAGTTAAATAAGCAGAGTGACAATGTACACACACAGCACACACACAGAAGTTGCTCAGTCGTGTCTGACTCTTTGTGACCCCATGGACTGTAGCCCACCAGGCTCCTCAGTCCATGGGATTTTCCAGGCATGAATACTAGAGTGGGTTGCCGTACAGCCTTCACTTACTCCTTTACCAATTTGGAACCAGTCCATTCATTGTTCCATGTCTGGTTCTAACTGTTGCCTCTTAACCTGCATACAGATTTCTCAGGAGGCAGGTGAGGTGGTCTAGTATTCCCATCCTTTTAAGAATTTTCTGCAGTTTGTTGTGATACATATAGTCAAAGGCTTTGGCATAGTCAATAAAGCAGAAGTAGATGTTTTCCTGGAATTCTCCTACTTTTTCAATGATCCAGCAGATGTTGGCAATTTGATCTCTGACTCCACTGCCTTTTCCAAATCCAGCTTGAACATCTGGAAGTTCACAGTTCCCATACTGTTGAAGCCCAGCTTGGAGGATTTTGAGCATTGCTTAGCTAACATGTGAAATGAGTGCAATTTTGTGATAGTTTGAGCATTCTTTGGCATTGCCTTCCCTTGGGATTGGAATGAAGACTGACTTTTCCAGTCTTGTGGCCACTGCTGAGTTTTCCAAATTTGGTGGCATATTGAGTGCAGCACTTTTACAGCATCATCTTTCAGGATTTGAAATAGCTCAACTGGAATTCCACCATCACCTCCACTAGCTTTGTTTGTAGTGATGTTTCCTAAGGGCCACTTGACTTCTCATTCCAAGATGTCTGGCTCTAGGTGAATGATCACACCATTGTGGTTATCTGGATCATGAAGATGACTTTTGTATAGTTCTTCTGTGCATTCTTGCCACCTCTTCTTAGCATCTTCTGCTTCTGTTAGGTTCATACCGCTTCTGTCTTTATTGTGCCCATCTTTGCATGAAATGTTCCCTTGGTATCTCTAATTTTCTTGAAGAGATCTCTAGTCTTTCTCATTCTATTATTTTCATCTATTTCTTTGCACGAATCACTTAGAAAGGCTTTCTTATCTCTTCTTGCTATTCTTTGGAACACTGCATTCAGATGCCTATATCTTTCCTTTTCTCCTTTGCCTTTTGCTTCTCTTCTTTTCTCAGCTATTTGTAAGGCCTCCTCAGACAACCATTTTGTCTTTTTGCATTTCTTTTTTTGGGGGGATGGTTTTGATCACTGCCTCCTGTACAATGTTATGAACCTCCATTCATAGTTCCTCAGGCACTCTATCAGATCTAATCCCTTGAATCTATTTTTCACTTCCACTGTATAACCATAAGGGATTTGATTTAGATCATACCAGAATGGAGAGGGAAGCCTGGCATGCTGCAGTCCATCGGGTCACAAAGAGTCAGACACTGAGCGAACTGAGCGGTCTAGTGGTTTTCCCTATGTTCTTCAATTTAAGTCTGAATTTTGCAATCTCAATTTAGCCTTCTCTCATAGCAATTACAAAAGAAATGCTTTGAAAATGTGAAACCCTAGAAAACTATATCAGTATCTGAAACTTCTCAATCTTTGCTTTTCTCTTGATTTGGATTTCTTTTGTCTCTAGAAGAGCACTGTTATTTTGAGAAGAGAGCAGACAATGTAACCTTATCAGAAAGCATACATGTCTGGTCTTCAGCCACAGAGAATTGGATTTAGTTCCAAACCCACTAAGAGGTGTGTGACTCTGGTAATCAGATAGGCTCTTTTGCCTTATCTCTATTTTTTATCCTTTGCCTGTTATCTCTAGAGTAGGGATAATACTATCAGTGTCACAAGTTTATTTTTAATGTTATTATAATAGTTGAAATTTAAAACAACAAAAAAACATTTTTGTCAAATCCATTTTCAAATATGCTATCCATTTTCATCAAAAAAGAATCTGTATAGCTGTACCATATCCAGGAAGCTTTAGCAAGAGACTTATGGCCATACTGGAATATTTGATTCATTTTACAACTATCACATTGGTGATTCTCAAGCTAGACTACATATCACAATCATCCAAGAGCATTAAAAATACTGATTACCAGGCCCCGTCCCTAAATAACCAAACCAAATAACTGGGAATGGGGCCCTTGGCAGTCATTGGCATTTCTTTAAATGTAAAAAAAAATCCATCTTCCATGTTATCACCTCAACTTTATAGATTTTTAACCTTATTGACATTGCCATTTTGAGGCTGAAAGTGTTATTTATTGCATTATTAATGAGGCACTGTCTAAAAGTTGAGTATATTTGAATACATTATAAAGAAATGCAGATTTGACTACATTTGTATTAATAGATTTCAAGGAAATTCAAACATGAAATCTAACAAGAAGTGTTCACAAATCTCAAATTTGATCTATACAATGCTTCTAACTTTCCTCCTGATCATGAAAATCTATTTTTGTTATTTTCTTTTAACCTTTTGGTAAATAGAAATTTTACTACTTCCTTCCATTTGCAACCTAAATATCCCTCATTCCTGAATTTTTGTTTTCTTTCTGCAAAGTAGAATAGTAGTATCTGTAGAATTGCCTAAATGCAGTTAGATACTCCTGGATTCATCTAAACAAATATACATCAATTTTTTTTTTTGTATGGCAGTTGTGATTACTTGAGATTTCCCACAATTGTTGCTCCAGCTAAATTATTATTTTTCTTATTTTTGTATTTTTCTACCATGGTTAATAAGTAGGAGGACCAAGTTAGTTCAGTTACTTCTAGATACATAGGAAAGAAACACCAACTCTGAACCTTAAAATCAAGGGAGGATGCATACAGGCACTAAGGCTTGGAAAAGATGAAGCTTCTTTTTACTACTATTCAAAGCAAAAGGAGAAATTGTTAAGTCTCTCTGCCTCCACTATACCCAATGGCAATTGTGACTAGAGTTCACAGTGACAAAATTCATCTGGCTTTGTGAAGCAAAACCTACAAGAGTAAAAGTGAAGAAGAAAAAAAAAAAAAGCTAGAGAACTGTGTTATCATTTCCACACCGCCCCCCCCCCCCCAAAAAAAAAAAAAAAGGG
>NW_011494670.1:2511209-2533524 GCF_000754665.1 Bison bison bison | reverse complement strand
TTTTCCCCCCCCCCCCCCCCCCCCATAAAATAACATAGAGGAGAAACATACAAGGAAACAGATACATGAATCTGTGGTGACTTCCCCTCATCACAATACAGACACATCCTAATTACAGAGAATCTGCGATTTGCTCTCTAATTAGCATTCTAAAGTTTCCTAGCTCTGAGAACTCGGAACAGTTTTATCTCTGTCACCTGTGATCTATATTTCTTAATAATTCAATTTACTCATTTTCTTAAGTTAAATTGTTTTGGGGGACGCATTTAAGAAGTAATGCCTTCATTGAAGAAGTATAAGGTTTAAGCCACCCAGACTAAAGGTATAGCTATTTTGCTAAGTTAATTAGGAATATAATTATATAGTATACATAGCATATAAAGTATTTGATAACATACAAATTCAATTACAAAGAAACAGCTTGCACAAACCTGTAAAATATCTTAATGTCAATCTTAAAAACTGTGTTCAGCACCTTTCCTTATTCTCATCCCAGTTTGATCCATTTTGAATGAATGGGGAGCATATAGAACCCAAGTCATTTAAAACAAGTCCTCTTTTTCACCACCTATGATTCTATACCTAATTCATCACCAGAGTCTGTTCATAGATAATCTAGACACATCTGTTCTCTATCTATATCTCCATTCTCACTGCCACACCTCCAGACTGGATTGCTGCAAACATCTGCTAAGTGGTCTACTGACATCTATTCTTACCCCTTTCATGCATTTCCCCATTGCATCTAAAGAGACCTGTGCAATCATTTCAACACAAATCTGAGTTGTTCACTCCTTCCTGAATCCCCTCTCCTCTCAGTCTTGTAATCCTTTCATCTCCCACTCAACTTTCAGGATTGCCCTCACTCTCCCTCCCTCTTTCTGCATTACCTTCCCTTACTTACTGAGCCTGAGTCCAGTGTGCTCCTTGGGTTTCTCCCTCAGTACCACCCCACCTCCAATCAGGATACATACGATAGGACTCTTTTTTCCTCCCCTCAGTCCTAATTTGCTTCTATTTGCCCTTCAGATTTCAGGGTAACTGTCACTCCCTAGGGAAATGTTTCAAGCTCTTTCTGCATAGGTTAACTTCCTGACTACTCTATCTCAGAGCAGCATCGATCCTCACACATATCACAATTGCTCTTTTAGAGCTGCTACTGACTACCTGATTAATAACCCCTCCACTAGACCGTGTTTGTTCGCCATTGTATCTTTGGTGGCTTGTACAAGACTAGATCCCTATAAAGCACTCAATATAGTAAATATTAATTCAATGAATCAATGAATCAAAAGGCTCAATGTACATATATGAAGCATTAAAAAGAAATCCCACAATTAGGGCACACCTAAGTTTCTATAAATGTTAATGAAAAAGTATCATACGGACAGGCAGCTACTACATGGATTGCAGTAATCTCTCATTTCCTGCTTAATAGGAAACTGTGGTTCTTGTGAAGGAAAGAAAAACAATTATGAAAGATGGCAAAATGCCAAATGGGTTACAATCCAAAAGACTCTGAGCCAATATAATCTAAATTCCAAGATTGGCCAAACTAATTTCTAAACATACATCTTATATTTGAAAAAAAAAAAAAAAGTGCTTAACACTTAACCCTAAATATGTGTGAAATTGCTCAGGAATCTCATGTATCAAAGGTCAACTATGTACTTTCCCAATTAATTTGTCTTTTCAAAAAGCTTTTTATTGAAGTATGGTTGATTTACAATGTTATGTTAATTTTAACAGCAAAGTGGATCAGTTATACGTATACATATATCCACACTTTTTAAAATTATTTTCCCATATAGGCCATTCTAGAGTATTGAGTAGAGTTCCCTGTGCTATACATTAAGTCCTTGCATGCGTGCGTGCTGTCACTTCAGCCGTGTCCAGCTCTCTGTGACGCTATGGACTGTACTGCTCCAGCCCTCCTCTGCCTGTGGGATTCTCCAGGTAAGAGTACTGGAATGGGTTGCCACTTCCTCCTCAAGGGGATGTTCCTGACCCAGGGATAGCACCTGTGTCTCCTGCATCGCCTGCATTGGCAAGTGGGCTCTTTACCACTAGTAGATCCTTATTAATTATCAATTTTATATATAGTAATATGTATATGTCACTCCCAATCTCCCTCCCCAACTTACCCCCTGGTAACCATAAATCTGTTTTCTACATCTGTGACTCTGTTTTTCTTTTTTAAATAAGTTCATTTCTACCCTCTTTTAGATTCCATATATAAGCAATATCATATAATATTCACCTTTCTCTGTCTGACTATACTCAGTATGAAAATCTTTAGGTACAGCCATGTTGCTACAAATGGAATTGTTTTGTTCTTTTTGCGGTTGAATAATATTTCATTGCATATATGCAGCACATCTTCTCTATCCAGTCCTCTGTGAATGGGCATTAGGTTGCTTCCATGTCCTGGCTGTCGTAAGTAGTGTTGAGATGAACATTGAGATGCACATGTCTTTTTGAATTATGATTTTCTCCAGATATATGCCCAGGAGTAGGATTGCTAGGTCATATTATAGTTCCATTTTTAGTTTTTTAAGGAACCTCCATATTGTTTTCTATAGCAGCTGTATAGATTTGCCGCTGCTGCTGCTGCTAAGTCGCTTCAGTCGTGTCCGACTCTGTGTGACCCCATAGACGGCAGCCCACCAGGCTCCCCCGTCCCTGGGATTCTCCAGGCAAGAACACTGGAGTGGGTTGCCATTTCCTTCTCCAATGCATGACACTAATATTGCAGGAAGGTTCCTTTTTCTCTATACCTTCTCCAGCATTTATTTTTATAGATTTTTTGATGATGGGCATTCTCACTGTCATACAATGATACCTCATTGTAGTTTGATTTGCATTTCTCTAATAGTGATGTTGAACATCTTTTCATGTGTTTTTGGCTATCTGTATGTCTTTTTGAGAGAACTCTGTATTAGATCTTCCACTCATTTTTTGATTGGATTGTTTGTTTTTTTAATTTAAGCTGCATGAGCTATTTTTATATTTTGGAGATTAATCCCTTGTCAGTTGCTTAATTTGCAAATATTTTCTACAGTTATGAAGGTTGTCTTTGTATTTTGTTTATGGTTTCCTTTATTGTGCTTAAGTTTTTGTTTAATTAGGTCCCATTTGTTTATTTTTGTTTTTATTTCCATTGCTCTAGGAAACAGATCCAGAAAGATATTACTATGATTTCGTCAAAGAGTTTTCTGCCTATGTTTTTCTCCAAGAGTGTTAAAGTATCCAGGCTTACACTTAGTATCTTTAAACCATTTTGAGTTTGTTTTTGTATATGGTGTTAGGGAGTGTTCTAATTTCACTCTTATATGTAGCTGTCCATTTTTTCCAGCACTACTTATTAAATAAATTTGCTTTTATGAATCCCAAACTACTATTGGAACATTAACTTGTAAAATATTTTTAGAAATTAAGATTTTTCTAATTTAAATTTTTTAGATTTTGGGGTGGGGAATCTCTAGTTTGTTAACCATCTTCAGAGTATTTAGAATTCAACACTAAGCCTAAATCCCTAAGAGTGAAACCATGGAAACATGACAGATCCTGAGTTCTTATTTTTAATTTTGAACTCTGGTTACTGTATTTATATTATACACATAATTTAGTTATTTTTTTATCTCACACTTCACATGTCTCATCAATAAAGTGGAGTAAGGCTGAATTGAATACTGTGTGGAAAATATCTACCATAGTATGAAGGCTACACTGAGTTCCTAAACAATGATAACTCTTGCCCTCATTTTTCTCATCATTTCAACCATGTAAGACCTTTGAAAAGTGTGGAAATCTATATGCCAATTCATGTATGTTCAGTTTCATATCACATTTTATGTCATCTTTCCAGGAGATGGATAGAAAAGATCTCTCAACTGAGGACTGGCATGACTTTTTCATCCTAAGTACACTTATTTATAGAAAGATACCAATCAAAAGCACACATGAAAACTGAAAGACATAAAAACCCTTTAAAAAATTAGAGGAAGAAGCACATGTAACTTGTGTCATTTTTAGATTGGGGTTCTCTGATGTGTGGCTTGCCTAAGGGAAATAATAAGTGATACCAAAGAATTTGACATAACCTCTTCTACATCTAAAGCGTTCTCTCAAAGACCACCTTGGTGTGGAAATCTGAGTCACATACCCTACTTCTCTGGAAAGAGTAATTTTGAAACCAACAGCTAACTTCCTCCAGTTAAGGGAGTTGGCCCTTTGGCCATGTAACATATAATAGAAAGAACAATTATTTTTCTTTTCAGTAGCATAGTATTTTTTAAAACATAGTTAAAAATCACTTAAACCTTCTTACTCAACAATTTCTCTTTTACAAATTAAAGTGAGAATTTGAGGGTTTAAATCTATAAAAAATGAAAGCTTTCTGATGACATTTTATTTCAGCATTCCAAATAAAGTTTCTGTGTTTAGTCTTAAATAAGATTTTAACATTGAAGTATCCACTGTATTGATCCCTTTGTAACAGCAACAACAACAACAAATAACTTAAGTAACTGCAAGTAGAAGTACAGCTTTGAATACAAATCCAAAATAATCACTGAATAAAATCTAAGTTGGAATATAATTGAATTGCTGGCATTTGCCAAAGTCAACCAGCTGACTCTTAGTCTGAGGTGATGAATAGTTTCTCTAAAAATGAAATTTTCTGGCTTAGATCCCCTTACAAATAAAGATACCACTCTGTATATAATGACTTCACTCCATAGAAGTGATACCTGCACCAGGAAATAGTTACATTACTACTATGTATTACTGTAATATTACTCAGCAGTATTGCTTAGGGAAGAATATGGACTCTAAATTCAGTTTGCCTGAGTTGAAATGCTGGGTCCATCCATTACTAACTGTGCAACCCTGGTTAGGTTATATAACATCTCTACTTCTGTTTTCTCATCTGTAAAATGGAGATAATAGTGAAATCTTGTGGGATTGTTAGAGCTTAAACAACAAAGCATGTACTACGTATATTAGCAATAGATGTCAGCTACAACTTGATCATAAAGTCTGGATACATAAATAAATGCTTACTATACAAAATCAACACAATGAAAAAAAAAGTGATCAATCAATGAATTAATGCTAAGCTTGACAAGCCAAGGGAAGGACACTTAGAAGAGGTCCCATAGGATGCTGCATCACCTCATTATGTCAGAGTGGTGAGGGACTAAGTGGGTGAGGATTTCCAAATCTGCATTGCTCATGTGGCCATGTGGAACCCATTCCACACTCACAAGATTTTAACTTCCTTGGGTACTTTTTCTGGGGTATACTAAAGGTAAAGATTTATTTAGAACAAATCTGAGCTATAATGTATCACAGAGTGCCCTAGACTATTATCTTGAAGTTGCAAATGCTGTGTAAAAGATGTAGTTTTGCTGAAGTTTCACACAGCATGTAGACCTATGCAGTGCTAATATGGACTGCCTATGGAACATGCTGTGCAAAATCACTGACCAAATCATAAATAAATGTTATTATGTAAATCTCCTTCATGTTCAGATTTCTGCTACCCAGCCCAGCATAATATACATAGTAGGCATGTTTGTTCTAATAGTAGCTTATCAGGATTTTGCCCATCACCATCAATGATATTCCAGGGGATTTTCCCTCGCCCACATGTTAGAAAAACACAGGTGTTGTGGAGATGAGCCTTCTCTTAGGTGTATTTATCAAGGGCAATATGTGAAGTAGATAATTTGTCATTGTTGTTCATAAACTATCAAAAAAAGATGAGAATTAAAAGCCTTTCCTTTCTAAGAGTTTAAATACAGGAATCTTAGCATCTCTTGTTATAAAGTTCAATTCAATTCAGTTCAGTTCAGCCGCTCAGTCATGTCCGACTCTTTGCGACCCCATGAACCGCAGCACGCCAGGCCTCCCTGTCCATCACCAACACCCGGAGTCCACCCAGACCCATGTCCATTGAATTGGTGATGCCATCCAACCATCTCATCCTCTGTCGTCCCCTTCTCTTCCTGCCCCCAATCTTTCTCAGCATCAGGGTCTTTCAAATGAGTCAGCTCTCCACATCAGGTAGCCAAAGTATTGGAGCTTCAACTTCAACATCAGTCCTTCCAATGAACACCCAGGACTGATCTCCTTTAGGATGGACTGGCTGAATTTCCTTGCAGTCATAGGGACTCTCAAGAGTCTTCTCTAACACCACAGTTCAAAAGCATCAATTCTTCGGCACTCAGCTTTCTTCATAGTCCAACTCTCACATCCATACATGACCACAGGAAAAACCATAGCCTTGACTGCTGCTGCTGCTAAGTCGCTTCAGTCGTGTCCGACTCTGTGCGACCCCATAGACGGCAGCCCACCAGGCTCCTCTGTCCCTGGGATTCTCCAGGCAAGAATACTGAAGTGGGTTGCCATTTCCTTCTCCAATGCATGAAAGTGAAAAGTGAAAGTGAAGTCACTCAGTCGTGTCCAACTCCTAGCGACCTCATGGACTGCAGCCTACCAGGCTCCTCCATCCATGGGATTCTCCAGGCAAGAGTACTGGAGTGGGGTGCCATTGCCTTCTCCATAGCCTTGACTAGATATGTTCATTTTCAAAGCAAGACCAGTTAAGACCAGAGTAATAATAATGGTGAGGAGAAAGTAGAGATTCAGAGCACATGACACTGCCTTGGGAAGGTCAGACTAAGATCTTATGAAAATCTTTTCCAAAATAAAATCCTGGTAGAAGCAGAATTTGAACCCAGATTTATGTGAAAAAGTCTTTTCTCCTTCTGCCACAACTTTCTGTCTCTGGAGATAATTTACAGCTCCTCTGTGAAGAAATGATGCTAAAGCTGAAACTCCAGTATTTTGGCCACCTCATGCGAAGAGTTGACTCATTGGAAAAGTCTCTGATGCTGGGAGGGATTGGGGGCAGGAGGAGAAGGGGACGACAGAGGATGAGATGGCTGGATGGCATCACTGACTCGATGGACGTGAGTCTGAGTGAACTCTGGGAGTTGGTGATGGACAGGGAGGCCTGGCTTGCTGCGATTCA
This sequence comes from Bison bison bison, assembly GCF_000754665.1. Classification (NCBI taxonomy): domain Eukaryota; kingdom Metazoa; phylum Chordata; class Mammalia; order Artiodactyla; family Bovidae; genus Bison; species Bison bison. The sequence continues at coordinate 2,526,485 of NW_011494670.1, read as the reverse complement.
TGGGGTCGCAAAGAGTCGGACCCACTGAGCGACTGAACTGAACTGAACTGAGATGGTATGAATCATGCTAGGTAAGGTGCTGTCAGTTTTAGCAAATGAAAATACATGATGCCTAGTTATATTTGCCTAGTTAAATGATGAATAATTGTTTAGAATATGTATGTCCCATGCAATAATTAGGACATACCTGTACAAAATATTCGGAGAAGGCAATGGCACCCCACTCCAGTACTCTTGCCTGGAAAATCCCATGGATGGAGGAGCCTGGTAGGCTGCAGTCCATGGGGTCGCTAAGAGTCGGACACAACTGAGCGACTTCATTTTCACTGTTTCACTTTCATGCATTGGAGAAGGAAATGGCAACCCACTCCAGTGTTCTTGCTGGAGAATCCCAGGGACGGGGAGCCTGGTGGGCTGATGTCTATGGGGTCGCACAGAGTTGGACACGACTAAAGTGACTTAGCAGCAGCAACAGTACAAAATATTAATATATGGGTGTACTATATTTCATCTGGCAACTCTATATTATATATATATATATACCGGGTAATATTACTTGTCTTTCAATATAGAAGATTATATATAATTTATACATACTATATTAATACATTATATATATATATATAAAATCTGGAAAATCTACACTCAGAGATTTCATGCATAATAAATATGCATATATGTTATCTATATGTATATACATATATTCCTTTTCAATGAAAACTTAAAAAATTTAGAAAACTTTGTAATTTGTTCAAGTTAGTAGCTAATAACTAATCAATTTTGAATTCGAACACTGGCTTATCATCTCAGATTCTGAGATGGTGGAGTTTAGACTTCCCTATAAATTGGGCATGCATCCTGTGTGGTAAGTCTCTTCAATCATGTCCCACTCTTTGTGACCCTATCGGCTGTAGCCCACCAGGCTCCTCTGTCCATGGGATTTCCCACACAAGAACACTGGAGTGGATTGCCATGCCCTCCTCCAGGGGATCTTCCCAACCCAGGGATCAAACACACATCTCTTACGTTTCCTACATTGGCTTTTGGTGGGTTCTTTTACCACGGTCACCACCTGGAAAACCCATAGGTACAGCAAGGGGTACAGAAAGGGAAAAGGAATTATTCTTAGGATAAAATTCCCCCAGCTCATCATTTTGATTAGGGCTCTAAAACTGCACTCCAAGCTTTCTCTTTTCTTAAATCCAGTAGCACTCTTTGCCTTAACTAATCTACAAGCTTAATTAAATGGAAAAGAATAGGCAGAGGCTCCTTCTCCTGTAAATCCACAAGTTCAGATCAGTTCAGTTCAGTTGCTCAGTTGTGTCCAACTCTTTGTGAACCTATGGACTGCAGCAGGCCAGGCCTTCCTATTCATCACCAACTCCCTGAGTTTACTCAAATTCATGTCCATTGAGTAGGTGATGTCATCCAACCATCTCATCCTCTGCTGTCCCCTTCTCCTCTTACCTTCAATCTTTCCCAGCATCACAGTCTTTTCAAATGAGTCAGTTCTTTGCATCAAGTGGCCAAAGTATTAGAGTTTCAGCTTCAGCATCAGTCCTTCCAATGAATATTCAGGACTGATTTCCTTTAGGAAACATTATGCAAATCTTCTTTAATCAAAATGCAGGATACACAGTCTGAAAATAATCCAATAAATGGATACAATATTGATAATAGTGGTCATTCAGCCCATAATTCCAACTCCTTTCAGTTTAGTTCAGTCGCTCAGTCGTGTCCAACTCTTTGCGACCCAATGTGAGCACACAATACCATGCAATCTCTCATTCGGTTGTACGGTGCTGCAGTCAGCCTGCCGTATCCATGGGTCTCACATCCATGGCCGACTATTTGTTGTACCCTGCCATTTTATATAAGGAATTGAACCCCAGTGGGTACCAAAATCCATGGATACTGAAGGATGACTGTACTTCCCTTTTATTAATATTACTCACTGGTATTATTTATTTATGTTTAGTGGTTTTCATCTTTCATCCATCAGTATCAAGATCCCTTGATTAGATCAAAAGCTTTCAAACAAGAGTTTTACAAAATGTCTATGAATCCTTGATAATAATAAAGCACCTCCAGATTTAATTCAATATTTCTATTGGTTATTACAAACTAAATCAAAAAGTTTTCATAGAGCACTAGAGTTCAAGGGAACTCTGAACTAGAGCTTCATATGGTGATTCCTCTTTTTGTGTAATAAACCAAACCTGAATACATACATTTTGAGGTTTTGGAGTTTGCTTATTTATTTGTTTTTCCTGAGCAGAGGTAATCTTTTATGTATACCCATCACTCTCTCATTGATACTTTTCATAACAAATGATCTACCTTGGTGGGATGTTGAATCTGGGTTTCTGCAGGAAAGATGATCATACTAATTGGAACAATTGAGTCTCAGTGAGAAATGTTTACCTAGTTACATGACTTGAATAAAATAGATACCAAAGGACTATCTAAAATGGATCCTGATTTAGAAATGTCCATTTATTAATGGGAAGATGCCCTGGAGAAAGAAATGGCAACCCACTCCAGTATTCTTGCCTGGAGAATTCCATGGACAAAGGAATCTGGCAGTTCATGGGGTTGCAAAGAGTCAGACACAGCTGAATGACTATCGCTCATTTATTAACAGATTTTTTACAAAAAGCTAAGGTTCATTTCTGACACTAATGTATTTAGTGTTAATTTATAAAAGTAACTACTAAAGGGGATGAGTTTTTGTTGGTTTTAATAGTACAGATCATGATTCATTAGCAGGTTTAGAAAGCCATTTAGAATAGAAAATATCAGCAGGTATTGTACATAAGATGGCTAAATATTATTTTATGCTCTTTAAATACATGAGTCAGAGTCAAAAATATTTGAAAGCCATTGTACTAGAGCGCTTGGCCAAAAAGTATTATCTGATGGATCTGTCCCCTTATAATCTTAACTGAAGGGAAAATTTAGCCACACTTATTAGAAAATCAGAGTTATGGATACATTAAAGAGTTAAATTTCACTTTTATTCTTGCTTTTGGTAGTTTTGTCCAAAGTTTTTGGTATTTTGTTATTCTCGTTTTTGGTAGTTGTGTCCAAAGATAGTATTGGACAGACATGTATATCCCAGCTATGGCTATCTCAGTCTCAAATATTGTGAGATCCTTTCACATGTGAAATTCCTCCCCCTAATGCTGTTTCTGGAGCTGAAGAATTGGCATTTTTTTTCTCTATTCAGTATCTGTTATTAAGCTCTCTTCTAGCCCAGACTTCTCCGTAGTCTTTCAATATAACCTATTAATAAGAGGCATCTCTTTCTCAATCTCAGTGTCTGCCCCCCCTCAGCTCTCTCCCTCCCATTTATTGTATCCAAAAGCTTAAAATGCTACATAACAGCTTATGCCATTTGACTGTTCCGAAAGATCCCTAAGGTGGAAGAGAATGATGGGAAGAACTCCAACTGATTCCATTGACTGCCTACCATATGCTAAGCACATGTACAGATGTACAGATGCTGTGGGGTATAATCCTCAAAATAGGTTTGTGAAGAAAGATATAATTGCCTGCCTATGATAAATCATCACACTGACACCCAAAGTAGCAAACTGGGTTGGGCAGATACTGTCCTCACCTCTTACACACAAACAAACGGAGATGCCTAGAACAAAGGCCACTTGAGCAAGTCCAAAAAGCAGAAAAGAAAAGCAGGAAAAGCAAACCTGAATTCTAGCTTAGTGCTTGCTCTCTTCCCCTGGACTAGAGGGGTGTTTATATACTGTTTGTACAGTTTTGAAGAAATGTCATGAGTCTGGCAGGGTGACTGTATTACAAGAATTTCCTTCTAATAATGCAGTGGCTTTACTACATACACATTCTAAAGCATAAAGAAATTTTGCAGCTTTAAAAAATTATAGTAATGTGTATTGTCTTCTTAGTCCAGCAGCAATAGCAATAATAATAATAATAGATTTTTCTGGAGTATTTTTGCTTTTGTTTTGTTGTTGTTTCATTTTGACTAACATTAAAGGCTAGATGATAGAACTCTGGGCATTTAAGCTGTTTATGTAACGACAAAAATTGATTTGTCTTACTAGTCCTGAAGTGCAAAGTTTTGAGATTCTATACGATTCCATTCTCAGCAGTCTTCAACTTCTAATCAAGTCTGAACTGGGTGAGACTGTCAGATTCTGAGATTTGAATCACAGGCTGTTCTGATGAGGAGAGTGCAAAGCACATAAAATAAATGATATGCCTAAGGAATTCACATTTATGATTGATGATGGATCTCTTGAAGGGCTTTCTAAAGTAGAAAAGATTCTGCAACCTTATTTTAGAACACAGTCTAGGCATCTTTATATACTACCCTAACATTGTAACATTATTTTAAAGACTTGTTTGGGAAAAGGACTGTAATACCTGGTGACTCTTCCTCATTTTAGGTGACTTCTCTGCTGCCCTTGACACTGTTGACAACCTCTTCTTCAAAGTCTCTCTTTTTCAGGTTTCTAACACTATTTTTCTGGTACATCCACTGGCCTTTTTGACAAGTTTTTCTTAATTGGGTCTTTTTCCTTCTACTTTCTAACTCTGGATATCAAAACTTAGTCTTTGCCCCCTCTGTTCATTTTACTTTATTTTCATACTCTCAGAAAATTAACCTCCTTCTCTATCTAGCAGTTTTCTCACTTTTTTTTTTCCTCTAAATTACTCCTGGAAGGAACAATGAATTAATGCAGCTTCTTTCTATCCCATGTTTTACCTTTAAATGTTATAATTTTTCTGTTTCATAACATTTTATTGAAAATATGCTTTACAATTTTTTTGGAATTACAAATATTTTAAAACATATTCACCAATTTTGGAATATGCTCCCCAAAACTCTCTCACTACATCTTGTGGCTTTATGTACTACCTGGCCTCTTGCCATGGGCTCTTAGAACAGACGTACAATATAAAAGGCTTTGTCTGAAATGATCTTTATCTCCAGCCCTGACCCACATTGCAAATCCAGCCAAAACTCTGTCTAGTCAGGATTTTACTTAGCAATTTTGGCATATACCTGACATGCAACATGTTTAAAGCCAAACATATCACCTTTTCTTCTAAACTCACTCCTGCCTCTCTGGAAATGCTATCATGATGCTTTTAGTGACACAAGACTAAGATTCCAGTGTTATTTTCAATTCCTCCTTTAAAATTTCATATGCAATAACTAAATCTTATTTATTACAGTGCAGTTCTCTTCTGTAGTTCCTCATAGTCTAGCATCTTCTATAATACATACAAGGATCTTTTAACCTTTTGGGGAATCATGGACTGTATCAGAAGCCCCTGTACCCTTCCCCAAGAGGATCCATGTGATATATACAATTTTCACTGGTTTCAAGCTCCCACCCCAGTTAAATGGCTTACCAGCTAGTGTCCTTTCCTCCATGACTCCTGGCAGATTGCTGTCAGATTTACCTTTCTTGTGCTGTGTGTTGTGCTGTGCTTGCTCTTGCTCAGTCACTTCAGTCATGTCTGACTCTCTGTGACCCCATGGACCACGGTCCGCCAGGTTCCCCTGTCCATGGGATTCTCCAGGCCAGAATACTGGAGTGGGTTGCCATTTCCTTCCCTAGTGATAGAATATGAGGTGAGTGAAGTGAAGTCTCTTCATTTGTGCCCGACTCTTTGTGATCCTGTGCACTGTATCCCACCAGGCTCCTCTGTCCAGGGGATTGTCCCAGGCAAGGATACTGGAGTGGGTTACCATACCCTCCTTCAGGGCATCTTCCCAACCCAGGGATCAAGCCCTCATCTCTTACATCTCCTGCATTCACAGGTAGGTTCCTTACCACTAGTGCCACAAACACTGGCTTTATCATTGGCCAACTCAAAAATTTTCATAGCACTCAACTACACAGGATATAAAATAGAGTTGAATTATGTTTTAATGTGTATTAAGGGTTTGTATGACTCAGTCACTTTATACACATTATTATTGTTGGCTCATAATAAACTTATGCAGTAATATCTTCTTTTTATATAGAGGAAAAAGAGACTCAAACATATTTAGGAGAGCAAGGATTAAATACAAGCCTCTCTTACTCCACAGCTTATGATTCTTCTTTTGCTCCAAGTTGCCTTCATCATGCCATTCAATCTAAATTCCAAACATCTTGCTTTCCATAAATGGCTTTTCCTCAAAAATTTATCTTCCAGCTTTGTCTTCCTTGACTCTCTTGTTACAGTCACCACTCCAGATGGTGTTATCTTTTGATTCTCCCCTAAAACTTACCTTCTTACCTAAGGAAAGGAAAGAATAATCAAAGGCCTTTGCTCTTTCTATCTAACTCCTTGTTATCTTCCAAGGCTTACTTTAATTTGTGATTTCCTTTTCCATAAACTTACCTGTTCAATTCCAGTTGGTAGTTTTAAATATACACTTCATCATTTCCTCTTAGTATTTTATACACTTATCTCTACTGTTGCTAGCTTAGTGCTGTGTGGTATCCTCCCAGCCTATTTAACTATAAGCAGTTGCTGCTGCTGCTGCTAAGTCGCTCCAGTCGTGTCCAACTCTGTGCGACCCCATAGACGGCAGCCCACCAGGCTCTGCCCCCTGGGATTCTCCAGGCAAGAACACTGGAGTGGGTTGCCATTGCCTTCTCCATTGTGTGAAAGTAAAAAGTGAAAGTGAAGTCGCTCAGTCGCATCCGAGTGGTAGCGACCCCATGGATTGCAGCCTACCAGGCTCCTCCATCCATGGGATTTTCTAGGCAAGAGTACTGGAGTGGCTTGCCATTGCCTTCTCTGATATTGAGGGAGCCATATAAACAGCAGGGATCCCTGTATTTGTGAAAGGAATTCTTGTGCATGTATGCATCAGTGACCCGTTTTCCTGGCATGCAACCCAGCCGCAATTATTTAATCTTTATTTTCTCTAAGCTGATCCCTTTGTGAATTCTTTATGGAGTGGAATAACAGAGTGCTGATTTTTCATTTTTAAATTTTATTCAAGTATTTACTTTAATTACACTGGAAATACATATTGAACCCTAAAGGGAGTCTATTTAAAATGGTGGAAAGGGAAATTTCACCAACTGTATGGTTCTCAAAGAGACAATTAGGCTTTCCTTCTGTAAATACTTATATTCCTCCATTAAAATAAGAAACTGCTCTGGCTTGCCTTAAAAAATAATAGAAATAGAGTCTGTTTACTTTTAAAATCTGCTATATCACATGTTTAGTGTTGACTAGTTTGGCCACTGACATGGAATTTTGAGAACAATGCCCAGCATTCTCATAGATTCACCATCTTCATGATCCTAAATAGAATATTCCCATTAACTGAGCTCTGTGTAGCTATAAGCCAGGAAATATGTATAGTGCTCTTTTCAGAGAAGCAGGAAAAAATTTTTCTCTAAAAATACTTAGTAAATCAAAGGTAGGGCCTAATATTATTTCTTTTCCTCTAGTTTAAATACAGCATAGTTTTTCATCTCTATATGTAAAACAATGGGCACCCTAAAGAGATCTGAAAAATGAATGTTTATGTTTCTTTATTCAGTCCTGTATTCGAAACTTTCTTTATCAGTAGGAGGAATAAAGAGTTAGTTAATTTGTTCTTTTAATAAATATTTATTGAATTACTACTCTAATCTCTGCTTTTCTACCAATTATGCATTTAACCTTGAGCAAAACATTAAGCCTCTCCCCTTAAATCATTCATCATTCACATCTAGAAATCACTGACAGCTATAGGTTTAACTCTTTCAGTCAACATTAGGATATGCTTTTATTTAAGACCCTCACAAGTCTGCATATTTTTTAAAAATTCTAATTGAAATATAACATATATACCATTCTATTAGTTTTCATAGAGGAAGCATATCCATGGAATCATCAACCAGTTCAGGAAATTGAACAATACTGATATCTCTGAAGTTCCCCTGATAATCCCACCTAAACTCCAGCCTCCTTCTGAAAAGGTATACTCACTTCCTTGATTTGCCCATTTTTTTTTTAATTTCTTAAAATCTGGCTCTTGTATTTACCCCAAACTCTATCTTGTCATCTGTATATTTAAACCTATTAAGCACAGTTTTTTTTGGATCTCTACTTAATAACTACAATATCTAGTTCTTCCATGGGTCTGTTTCTATTGTCTGCTTGCTTTCTTTGGTCATTTGATGTTAAGTCTTAGTATGGTTGACAGTATTTTGAGTGTCAAATATTATATATGGAAAATTGAAATGATGATTTGAAGCTTTGGAAGGTATGACATTCTTCCAAATTCAGTTTTCTTTTGCTTTGGGAATTTAATTTGAGATTGAGTTTTTTTCTTATCCACATTGATTTGCTGAAATATACCCTTATTCTAGTGGGTAAGAAAAAAAGATTGTTTCTTTATAAACTGCCAGGTATGCTCTCTTCATTGAGTAATGAAAACTGTGTGGATTCAGTTTTGTGTTTCATGAAAAATACCAGGAATTATAGCTTTAAACGCTATGTTCTACTGTAACCATTCCACCTCTCCTACCCTCCACTACTTTTTAGCTCTTGCCTTTTTATGCAAATTTGTGGTTTTATTATGTTGTTATTTCTTATGTAAGTTTCCTCAAATTATTTGTAGAAGTGGATGGGGTAAAAGCAAAAACTAAACATATTATATGGGGTTTGAAAAGTGCTTTGGTGGCATTTCAAGGTTGTACCACCAGGTACTTCTAATTTTATTGTTATTGTTGTTCATTTGTTTGTTTCCATTTGGTTTATTCAATATTTCTTCTCAGTAATTTGTATAACATTTGCATTATTTGAAGAACTGCGCTTCTCCCACTTACATGATTTTGGTAGGTGTCTTAGTTTCCTAGGGCTATTGTTACAAAGTACCATAAATGAGGTGGCCTTAAAATTAAAAAAAAAAAAAATTCTGTTCAGGCAGCCGTAAGTCAAAATTAGGGTGTCAGCAGTTTTGGTTTATTCCTGGGGGCTCAGAGAAAGAGCCTTTCTTCTGAAGTCCAGTAATTGCTGGCAATCCTTGACTTGTGGATACATCGCAGTCTCTGCCTCCATCATCACATGGCGCCCTCCCCATGTGTCTTCACACTGTCTTTGAGTATGTCTGTCTCTGTGTCTCTTCTACTAAGAGTATTAGTCACATTGTATTAAGGGCATGTTCAACTTCAATACAGGGCTTCCCAGTTGGCACAGTGGTAAAGAATCCTCCTGTCAGTGCAGGAGACACAGAAGTGGGTTCGATCCCTGAGTTGGGAAGATTCCCTGGAGTAGAAAATGGCAACCTGCTCGAGTATTCTTGCCTGAAAAATTCCATGGACAGAGAAGCATGGTAGGCTACAGTTTACAAAGGATCACAAAGAGTTGGACATGACTGAGCAACTGAGCACAGCACACAGCTACTTCAATACAGTCTCATCTTAATTAATTAAATCTAGAATGATACCATTTCTAAATAAGGTCACATTCTGAAATTTCAGGAAGACATGAATTCTTGGGAGCCACCATCTAACCCAGTGGGATGGTGTTTATTCAGTTCAGTTCAGTCGCTCAGTTGTGTTTGACTCTTTGTGACCCCATGAACCGCAGCACGCCAGGCCTCCCTGTCCATCACCAACTCCCAGAGTTCACCCAGACTCACGTCCATCGAGTCAGTGATGTCATCCAGCCATCTCATCCTCTGTTGTCCCCTTCTCCTCCTGCCCCCAATCCCTCCCAGCATCAGACTCTTTTCCAGTGAGTCAACTCTTCGCATGAGGTGGCCGAAGTACTGGAGTTTCAGTTTTAGCATCATTCCTTCCAAAGAAATCCCAGGGCTGATCTCCTTCAGAATGGACTGGTTGGATCTCCTTGCAGTCCGAGGGACTCTCAAGACTCTTCTCCAACACCACAGTTCAAAAGCATCAATTCTTTATTAGCCACCATCTAATACAGTGGGATGACCAACAGTAGTATTCAACCTTTTGGTTATTAGCCAATCAGACTCCTTGGGGATTTTGCATATGAAAACTAGTAGAGAAGTTTTCTCCTTTTTTTTTCGTGGATTATCACAGGGAGACAACGTAAGCCTGAAATCTTTTCTCAGCAATCTTTTTAAGAGAATGAGGCTAATATAAAGAGAAAAACAGAACTGAAAGATGTGAGAAAGAGAGATTACAAGGATGGGGAGGGGAAAGCAAGATCTGGACTTCTTGACACTCAGAGTAGGAAAAAATAAGCCCCTTTACCTGCTTATTGATGAAGGTGTTTTTGGCTACTGAAAACTGTTGTTTGTTCATTTTAATTGAGAGCATTTTCAGTGGAACCAAGTATTCTCTTTTATAATGGCAATTTTAAGTCCTTAGGGAGAGGGTAAGTGAGAGAGGGAGAAATGTGCGTGAATTGAAAAATATTTTCAGTATACCAATTGTTTTTATAATACACTTCATAAAGTTAAGATTGTCAGTTTTAATCATTGGCATTGTTTCCAGTTTTTTATTCCTCACACAGCCTAAATGTGCACCAATGATGGAAAGATTGAATAAACGAATGTAATTTGTATTCTGAATATTACGAAGGAATGTAAATTATGGAGCATATCTATGTATCAATATTTATGTGCACAGAGCTCTATTTTTATGTCAAAAAATTAATCATCCAACAAGATATGTATTTTGGTGCCATTTATGAGAATTTTGTATTCATGCACATGTTCTTACACACACACTTAGAAATATGTACTGGAAAGATATCTACAAAACTAATACAGCTGGAAAATGTAGGGATGGAGAATTTAGGGCAAAGATAGAAGATTTCTAATTTTATTATTCTATATATTTATTCTTTGTATTTCTACGTATATTCATTTACTACCCTTATTAAAATCAAACAGATCAATGACACAAAATAATCTTGGTAGAGTTTCTTTCCGTCTTAAGCAGCATTTTCCTTCATTTCATGTGCTCCTATAGTTGAAGAAACATTGCCCTTTGAAAAACATTTTTGTGTGTTACACACATAAGTACATGCAAGGAACAAGAAAGTATCAGCAGTGAATAAAGAGTGCTGAACTGAGATGGAAGTGAACAAGAAAACGTGATCTCTATCTGAAGTGGGTAAGTGTTCCTTACCTTCAGGCTAGTGCCGACATGGAGCCATTGTGACCGAGTGCTGTGAATCTTTATACATACTTCTTGGTGCACATTTGTCAGTCTGTAGGATAAATTCCTAGAAGTTGTACTGCTGGGTCAAAATAAATCCACAGTTTGGATTCTGATTGATAACAGCTAAGCAGAAGTCAATCATTATTACTCTTTTAACGATACTGAATGCTAAGGCTTTCCTCTAACTCTGGGTGACATGTAGATCTGGTTAGATCTTGGTGCGATCTCCCTAAATATAATGTGGCATTTTTATTTAATAAAGAGTTGGCTTTGGTTATGTTCTCCCTAAGTGCAAATTTAAACTGTTTAGTGTCAAAAAGCAAAGAATAGCATCCGCTGCTTGCTTTGCATCCCCCACTCACATCAAAGATGGTAAAGCTGTCTGTGAAAAGTAGATCAGACATCTTTCATTTTTGATGAAGACAATAGAGACAGAGCTGATCTTCATAGCAATCAGAATCCTTGAGGAGAGCCAAGTGGAACACAAGTGGGGCGCTGTGCCAAAAATCCTAAGAGTCAGGAAGTGCCTTGGGATGTGGTCCAGCTGCAGCGGAAATGTAAGAAGCCTCAAATGGTTAAAAGGAAACAGTTTGCCAAGAAGAAACTCGAGTACTTCAGGATGTGTTGCTACAAAGAATTTCTTTAGCTCTTTGTTGTGAAGTTATTTACTATTGTGCATATCAATTTTCTTTTTCCTGAATTTTCCTGGGTGCGATGGGGGCGAGGCCATGGTAGACAGATATTGATTTCACCTATTCTGCTGATGTGGCACCATCTCATCTTGCCTGTAACATCCCCATGAAAACACTATTGAGGGGTCAATGAGCTGTAAAATGGTTACTTTCATCCTCCAAAATAATATTTCACTAATGTCTATACTTGGAAATTCATACAATATTTCAAGGACAGAGATTTATTATGAAATGTAATCTTTGCACTCAGGCAAGGCATATACTTTTATTAAAGAAAAAATTTCATCCAACAGGCAAATATAAACAGAGATGAATGGATTCATTAGCTTAAAATCTATATACTGAGGGAAGGGGTAAATAGCATTATTCTTATTGAAGATTCTATATTTGATAAAATGAGCATCAGCATGTTGTGACCTTAACTGAATATAATCAGGGATGAAATCTAGAATAGTCATAACAACAGCTTTTATTTGCAAAGTATCTCCAATTCAAAAAGCACTTTCACAAACCCTCACTTGCAATTTATGCTGATTAGCAACCTTGTGAGTTTTTCAAAGTAGGCGTTAAATTTGATTCACCAATGTTACTTCAAGTCCCTCTGTAAAAAGGTCAGAATATAAAATTCAATAAGCAATATGGAGATTAGAAAACGGAGAAGTTAAGTATATTACCCAGGGTCATAGTAGTTCATCATAGAGCAAGGCTTACACTTCTGCAGAGCTCAAGGGAAAACTTCTGAAGTCCTACCTGCTTTCATCTGTCTTCAGAGTGTGTTCTTTCTTGGAGATTTTTCTCCTGTTCACTCTGTCAATAATGGGTATTATGAGTTCAGAGTCACTTTTCACAATAAGAACTGTTTCCTCATACAGAACTACTTACTATACTTAGTGTCATTTGGTATTAGCTGTGCTGTTTGACTCCATTGAAGGAAAATTATTTTCAAGTTGAAAAAATAAAATATACTTGAAAAGGTACAGTAGAGCCCAGACACAGATGAAGAGAGAAAATAAAACAATAGCTATCAGCTGTTTAAAATTTTTTTATTTATTTTAATTGAAGGATAATGACTTTATGATATTGTGATGATTTTTGCCATACGTCAGTATGAATTGGCCATAGCATACGTGTGTCCACTACATCCTGAACTGCCTTCCCATCTCCCTTCCCACCCCATCTCTCCAGATTGTCACAGAGCACCAGCTTTAGCTACCCTGCATCATACATCAAACACCCGATGGTATCTGTTTTACATATGGTAATGAATACGTTTCAATTCTATTCTCTCAACTTATCCTACCCTCTCCTCCCACTGAGTCCAAAAGCCTGCTCTTTACATCTGTGTCTCCTTTGCTGCCCTACTCATAGTATCATCTGTACCATCTTTCTAGATTCCATCTACATGCATTAATGAGCTGATATCTGTAAGGCCAAGAAAATTTGGTGTGATAAGAGCATAGGTTATTTATCCAGCTTGGGTTTGAAATCTGACTTTTCCTTTTCTTGCTGTGTGAAATATGATCAAGATAGTTCTTAGCTACTTTGAGCCTTAATATCTTTGATGATAAAGTGACGGTGGTAATAGCTATGACATGGAGTATTTCTAAGAGTGAAAATAGTGTATGTGAAGTGATTGCAGTTCATGGTTACTTTGTAAATTGTAGCTATATGACTAATACAGTATGAAATCAGCTTGCTAAATTGACTTAGATACAATGTGATTTCCAGAATACACTCTAATCAATAAATGATTTATCAGAACTTTGGGGGAAAATAAGTGAGAATTAAGACTTAGAAATTATGCACTAAAGACAAGTCATGATGTATTAATCTCACTTCCTGGATAAGGGGTGATACTAGATCAGGGATCAGCCATCTTAGAGCTTATGGGCCAAATCTGGCCTGCCTACAGCCTGCTGTTGTATGCCCTGGCAACCCAGAAGGTTTTTACACTTTTAAATGGTTGAAAAAAATCAAAAAAGGATATTTCATACCCTGTGAAAATTATATGAAATTCAAATTTCAATGTCCATGTGAAGTAAGTCAGAAGGAGAAAAACAAATATAGTATATTCTTGCATGTATATGGAATCTAGAGAAACGTATTGATGAACTTATTTGCAGGGAAGGAATGGAGATGCAGATGTAGAAAATGGACTTGTGGACACCGTGCAGGAGGGAAGGAGCGGAACAAATGGAGAAAGTAGCATTAACATATATACACTATTATGGTAAAAAGATAGTTGGTGAGAAGTTGCTGTATAACACAGGGAGCCCAGTTTGGTGTTCTGAGATGACCTAGAGAGGTGGGGTGTGGAGAATGGAGGGAGGCTCAAGACAGAGGGGATATATGTATAATTATGGCTGATTCTGTGTAAGGCAGAAACCAACACAATGTTGTAAAACTTAAAAAACAAAAATAATGAAAATAAAACACAGTCACATTTATTTATTTGCATTATGTCTAAGGTAGCTTTCCCATCAGATGACAAAGTTGACTAATTGCAGTAGAGATCACATGACAGGCAAAGCCTAAAATACTTACTTTAGGCTCTTTACAGAAAACGTTAAGACCACTGTGCTAGAATATTAGGTCAGAGAAACACCCCCCACACAGTATATCTGTACTTCAGAAAATATTTAACAAAGCAACCTGTGAAAGGCAGCTAACACTTGAACAAACACAAGCATTTTCTCCCTATATTCTTGACATATCCCTGAGAGGTGCCTGTCTGTTATGAGTATACTTTTCATGTTTCTTTCTTCTGGTGTGGCCATGTGACAACCTTTTGCCAGTGAAATGTGACTAAAAAATATGTAGCATTTCCAGGAGAGGGTTTTTAGGAAGCAGTTCTACTTCCTATGCATTTTACACAGCAGACCCTAGCAGAAGGCCAAGCCACAAAATGTAAAGATCTTGTGTCCCTGGATTGGACATGAAGTAAAGTCACCTGCCTATCAGAACTACTGATTTTAGATTTCTTTTTAGTAAAAAAATGAATTTCTCTTATGGTATCACTGAAACTGGGGAGTTTGTTTTGTTGGTGTTTCTCTAAGTCACTCTTAAGATGTCCTCCTAGATGAGAATACCAGACCACCTGACCTGCCTCCTGAGAAACCTGTATGCAGGCCAGAAAGCCACAGTTAAATCTGGACATGGAACAACAAACTGGTTCTAAATAGGAAAAGGAATATGTCAAGGCTGTATATTGTCACCATACCCATTTAACTTATATGCAGAGTACATCATGAGAAACGCTGGGCTGGATGAAGCACAAGCTGGAATCAAGATTGCTAGGAGACATATCAATAACCTCAGATATGCAGATGACATCACCCTTATAACAGAAAGTGAAGAAGAACTAAAGAGCCTCTTGATGAAATTGAAAGAGGAGAGTGAAAAAGTTGGCTTAAAGCTCAATATTCAGAAAACTAAGATCATGGTATCTGGTC
>NW_011494670.1:2510753-2511109 GCF_000754665.1 Bison bison bison | reverse complement strand
ATTTAACTTATATGCAGAGTACATCATGAGAAACGCTGGGCTGGATGAAGCACAAGCTGGAATCAAGATTGCTAGGAGACATATCAATAACCTCAGATATGCAGATGACATCACCCTTATAACAGAAAGTGAACAGGAACTAAAGAGCCTCTTGATGAAATTGAAAGAGGAGAGTGAAAAAGTTGGCTTAAAGCTCAATATTCAGAAAACTAAGATCATGGTATCTGGTCCCATCACTTCATGGCAAATAGATGGGGAAACAGTGGAAACAGTGGCTGACTTTATTTTTGAGGGCTCCAAATCACTGCAGATGGTGATTGCTGCAATGAAATTAAAAGACGCTTGCTCCTTGGAAG
>NW_011494670.1:2457917-2510653 GCF_000754665.1 Bison bison bison | reverse complement strand
ACTCCAACGCTTTGGCCACCTGATGCGAAGAGCTGACTCATTTGAAAAGACCCTGACGCTGGGAAAGATTGAAGGCAGGAGGAGAAGGGGACAACAGAGGATGAGATGGTTGGATGACATCACCAACTCAATGGACATGGGTTTGGGTGGACTCTGGGAGTTGGTGATGGACAGGGAGGCCTGGCATGCTGTGGTTCATGGGATCGCAAAGAGTCGGACATGACTGAGCGACTGAACTGAACTGAGTGTGTATAAATATCTTACATGGATTTAAAGATGAACAACTGTGCTCAATTAGAATTTGTTAATCAACTGATGCCAGCATAGGTGGAAGAGGCAAAGTACCCCAGAGTTCTTCTGTCCTTGATCTGAACTAGTTTTAAGAAACAAAACTAGCAATTTTAAATGCATTGTGGTGGCCTTGGAAAAAAAGTCATGACCAAACTAGACAGCATATTAAAAAGCAGACATTACTTTGCCAACAAAAGTCTGGCTAGTCAAAACTATGATTTTTTCCAGTAGTCATGTATTAATATGAGAGTGGGAATATAAAGAAAGCTGAGCGTCGAAGAATTGATGCTTTTGAACTGTGGTGTTAGAGAAGACTCGAGAATCCCTTGGACTGCAAGGTGATCCAACCAGTCAATCCTAAAGGAAATCAGTCCTGAATATTCATTGGAAGGTCTGATGCTGAAGCTGAAACTCCAATACTTTGGGCACCTGACGCGAAGAACTGACTCATTAGAATAGACCCTATTGCTGGGTAAGATTGAAGTCAGGAGGAGAAGGGGACGACAGAGTATGAGATGGTTGGATGGCATCACCGATTAGATGAACACGAGTTTGAGTAAGCTCCAGGAGTTGGTGATGGACAGGGAAGGCAGGCGTGCTGCAGTCTATGGGGTCACAAAGAGTTGGACACGACTGAGCAACTGAACTGAACGGAGATTAATACATGCCCTAATTTCTCTTTTTTTAAAAAAAGGTTCATCATTAAATGTAATCTTGCTTTAATCATACACTTAAATTTAGTTTCACGAAATTTAAAGAAAGGCATTTTTACCACTTTGACTTTCTATAAATTGACTCTATACAGGTTTCAACTATACAATTTAAGGATGCTTAATTGTTACTCATATTGTCATTCAGTAGATAAAATTACCCTTTGGAATAGGAAGATAAGTAGGAGGATTTGTGTATTTTTTAGGATGTTTCCAATTACAAATAAGATAATACCAATTAGCAGGGGCTTAAATAATATAAATATTTAATCATTTCACATAAAGAAAGTTTGTACATTTCTGGGACCACATGAGCTAAGAGATCAAAGTCACTATAATATGCATTGATATATTAGTAATTAGGTAGTAAAACATAGTAACATTATGTATCCTCTGATATGATACACTGCAAAGGGCTCATCATTTCTTTGTTTTTCTGGCCAAAAATGTACACACAGAGTGTGATGTCCACAATAGCCAAAGAGATCTTTTCAAATGTAATTCAGATCATGAACTCTCCCACTAAGAACTCTTTCAATTCAGTCAGAGGAAAAGCCCCTACCACAATGGCTTTTAATGTCATATGAGATCAGCTTCCTTCCACTTCTCTCCTCTGCTAACTTCTCTCTTCCTGAGGCACTGTCAGCCAACTGAGTTCCCGGTTGTTGCTGAAACATACCAACTATGCTCTTCTCTCAGGGTCTTTGTTTTGCTTTCCTCCACCTGCAACTGTCTCCCATCCGATACCTTCCTGACATGTTCCTACACTTCCTTCAGTGCAAATGCTAGCCTTTCTTGACCACCCTAAATAAAGCAAGATAAAACTCCTTCCTCATCATACCATCAGCACGCCTTATTTCACTTTTTTTCTTTTATTTCCAATAGAACTTACTATTTAGGAATATATGTATTTTTCTATATATATACTTGTGTATACACATGTGTGCATATACACACATATGCCCAGTTTCTCTCATTAGAATATGTCCTCCTTAATGCCATAGATTTTGTTCAACATTATATCGCTAGTGCCTGGAAGGGTACCTGTACATAGGAGGTATTCCATAAGTGTTTCTTTCACTTTTTTTTTCCCCCCCACACTATGTGGTATGAGGAACTTCCCCAACCAGGGACTGAACCCATGCCCCCTGCATTGGAAGCATGAAGTCTCAACCAGTGGGCCACCAGGGAAGTCCTCCATGATTGTTTCTGGAACCAATGAATCTATGAATATGAATTGAATGTAAACCTGGACAAATGCTTTATACAGGTTATGTTCCCCCTGGGATTTGGGAAGATGTCTTCACGTGAAGGAAGCAGAGAGAATTTGAACACATGATTTCATTGTCCACTGAAGAAGTTCCCCAGAAAAGGTAAAGGCACTGCTTACCAAGTATTTTTTCAACATTCCTTTCCCAGAGCCAACCTGAGCAGAGACTTCCAGCCAGAGGCAAGAAGTAGGCAGCCAGAGACAAGCTTTATGGTTACTCGAAGTCTGTGGTTATTTAAATAAATTTTTTTTTAATTTTTAAATTTAATTTAAATAAATTTTTACTGCTAAGTAAGCCAAAATGTAAGTAGGAATGCTTAATGAAACCCTATACACCAGGAGTGAACCTTCCCCTTACTTCA
The DNA here is from genome assembly GCF_000754665.1 of Bison bison bison. Taxonomy (NCBI): domain Eukaryota; kingdom Metazoa; phylum Chordata; class Mammalia; order Artiodactyla; family Bovidae; genus Bison; species Bison bison. Next base: position 2,508,020 of record NW_011494670.1, on the reverse strand, counting down.
TGCATTGCTGATATGTTAAGGACAGCATTTCACACTTGGCTGAGGACTATCAAAACAATTACCAGGCCATTAACGAGGGCCTTAAAGACTAGTTTTGAAATCATATTAGTGAGAAAAATTAGCTTTGATGGGCCTGTTAGTCCAGAGGGTGGCATGGATTGGGACAGGTTCCAACTTTAAGGCTCCCTTCTCTGGTTTCTTATCTCTTTATTCCTTGGATTCCTGAGGACACTCCTACAGTAGGTATCCAAAGAAAGACTGTTTCCATTTTCATTAAAACTCCATACAGTTTTGCCTGAACAAGCTGAAGACTGTTCTAGAATGCCTTGGTTTCTGAGTATCCAAATTCTGACCGTTCAGAGAGGTCACAGGAGAATGAGGAACTGAAAGTACAGTCCCTTTCTTGTACCCTAGAGCAGGTGTCTCCAACCGCTGGGATCTAATGCTTGATAATCTGAGGTGGAACTGATGCAATAATAATATAAATAAAGTACATGGTAAATACAATGCACTTGAATCATCCCAAAACCACCCCCACAAACACCAGTCCATAGAAAAATTGTCTTCCATGAAAACTGTCCCTGCTGCCAAAGAGGTTGGAGACTGCTACTAGAGGACCCAGAGACAGGAGTCAATTAGAATGCCTGCCCCACCCTTTAAAACCTTTTTATGGCAACCACCACGTGACTCTTGGGCACAATTTTCAAGTTTGTGCAATTTACCTTTCCTTAACTAACTTCTCTGCTTACCTCTCTCACTCACAGCTTGGGTCCTTCTCTTCTCTTACCTCCAACACCCCAGTATTCACTATCTTCACATGGTCTGTGGCTGTCCTAAAGCTCCACAGAGACAATGTGCACTGCCTTTTCCTCCCACAGTGCTTCACTTGCTTCTAAATCTCCCCTGGAGGCAAAGCTTCTATCCCTTTTGTACTAACTTGGTATAGAGAACATATATTAATATTCTATTCATAATCATTTATACAGAAATAATAAGTTATTAATAGATGTAACTATAGTAGACTAAATAAATATTTGTTCTGTAAAGAGAAGCCTAGGGACTTCTCTGGCGGTCCAGCAGTTAAGACTGGGCTTCCACAGCAGAGGGTGCTGGTTGGAACCCTGACTGGTTACTAAGAACCCACATGCTACCCGCCTAGGGCAGCCAAAAAAAAAAAAAAGAAAAAAGAGAGAGGGAGAGAGAGAAACAATTGTGTATCTTGTTAGCTCTGAGGAAAAGAGTACTGTTTTTTATTTCACTCAGGAAGAAATTAAAGACCACAATAATACAGAGGCCAGTTCGGAAGGTCTTGATTCTCTCTGAATTTACGACTAAATGAAAACCTTAGCAATAGCCATTCTTACCAGATGCGCTTCTCCCTGCCTCCCCTCCCTACAAGGTGGGATTTTTTTTTTATAAATGGGCCTGACATGTAGAGATATAGAGATGAATGTGTGTGCTAAGGGGGCTGACTATGATATAGCTGAGTTCTGACAGCTAGACAGGTGGCCATTGTAAGTGGGTGTTCTGACCCTTTGCCACTTTCCACAGGACATTCTGTGACAACTTTATTACTCATGTGAGACACTGAGGAGCAGTGTCTTCTTACTCATCTACGAAAACATTAAACAGTTAGTCAATATGATTTTTAAATGAGATTTTTTTTAAAGAGAGAATATATAGATATTATGTATTTTCTTCTATTGCAGATACCAAGCCTGTCTCCAGAAGGAGACAGAAATTTTGTTGAACTTCAGTTAATAAGCAATCCTCAAAGTCTGTTGCTGATATGAAGACTCAGGCCCCATTTGGGGATTTTTATAGTCTTACAGAACAAGTAACGAGTATAGATTTGGTACGGAAAGTCTCCTTTTTTTCACATCAGTTTTTCTGCTAATACATCCTCTCCCACAGAAAATAACTGAGTAGAAATCAGATCTTAATATTCTACTCATAGAGTCTGGCTGCAATCAGTTGCAGCTCTTACAGAAAGTAATATTGCTGCAACTTTTGTTTCACTCCTTTGTTAGGCTACCTAAGAGATCTGTTTCAATACTTTGAAAAAAAATACAGGGTGTTTAAAGTCTGTATAATATTGTTCAAAGCAAATTATAATAATAAAGCAAAACAAAAGTTGAACTCAATTTTGATCATTGTTTACAGTAACTAAACAAAACTCTATGATTTTCCGATGATAATGTTGTAAAGTTTGAAAATCTAGCTTTTTCCATACATAAATGCATAAACACATATGCTAAGTTCCTTCTACTATATATTTTTCTTTGTTGTCATTCAAAACATATAATTATTTAATATGTTTGGTTTTTTTCTCATGTGATAAAGTAAGCTGTGTTAATTATCTGGTGTTGTATAAAAATTCACCTCATAATTTAATGACAAAACATTTCTTCTCTCACAGTTTTTGTGGGTCAGGAATTTGGAAGCAGCTTAGATACATGATTCTGTTTGTGGGGGATGGGGCGGGTCTCTCTTACAAGGCTTCAGTTAAGGTAATGGTTTGGACCGTGGTCATCTGATTACTTAACTGGGCAAGGAAGAGTTCAATCTAAGATATCTACCTCTTAAAGGTTAGTTGGTGCTAGCTGTTTGTAGGAAGACTTAGTTCTTCATATCATGGACCTGTCCACTGGATGCCTTGAATAACCTCCTTATATAGTTGTGGCCTGTGAGAGTTAATTCTCAGGTAGGTTAAATAAGAAGTCTGGGGTCATCAAGAAAGAGAAAGGAGTCAGAAGCTCTCAATCAGGAGAAAACAATGAACTTTTTATTTCTACATTATTTTGTCTTGGTTACATAGGAAGCTTTTTCTTGAACTCTGAAGACTAACTTTCTTTATGCTCAGAGTTAATGACTCATTCAGTTCAGTCACTCACTTGTGCGCAACTCTCTGCGACCTCATGGACTGCAGCACGCCGGGCTTCCATAATCATCACCAACTCCTGGAGTTTGCTCAAACTCATGTCCATTGTGTTGGTGATGCCATCCAACCGTCTCATCCTCTGTCATCCCCTTCTCCTCCTGCCTTCAATCTATCCCAGCATCAGAGTTTTTTCCAATGAGTCAGTTCTTAGCATCCGGTGGCCAAAATAATGGAGCTTCAGTTATAGCATCAGTCCTTCCAATGAACACCCAGGACTGATCTCTTTTAGGATTGACTGCTTGGATCTCCTTGCAGTCCAAGGGACTCTCAAGAGTCTTCTTCAACACCACACTTCAAAACCATCAATTCTTCAGCACTCAGCTTTCTTTATTGTCCAGTTCTCACATCTACACAGGACTACTGGAAAAACTATAGCTTTGACTAGCTGGACCTTTGTTGGCAAAGTAATGTCTCTGCTTTTTAATATGCTGTCTAGTTTAGTCATAACTTTTCTTCCAAGGAGCAAGTGTCTTTCAATTTCATGGCTTCAGTCATCATCTGCAGTGATTTTGGAGCCCTCAAAAATAAAGTCAGCCACTGTTTCCATTGTTTCCCCATCTATTTGCCATGAAGGGATGGGACCAGATGCTATGATCTTAGTTTTCTGAATGTTGAGCTTTAAGCCAACTTTTTCACTCTCCTCTTTCACTTTCATTAAGAGGCTCTTTAAGTCTTCTTCACTTTTTGCCATTAATAGATATCATCCACATAACTGAGATTGTTGATACTTCTCCTGGCAAACTTGATTCCAGCTTGTGATTCATCCAGCCTGGTATTTCACATGATGACTCTGCATATAAGTTAAATAAGCAGGGTGATAATATACAGCCTAGTCATATACCTTTCCCAGTTCCTGAGACACATCTACAACCGAGCATCATTTTCACTTTGGCCTAGCCACTTCATTCTGTCTGGAGCTATTAGTAATTGGCATCCACTCTTCTCCAGGAGCATATTGGACACCTTCCGACCTGGAGGACTCAACTTCCAGTGTCATATCTTTTTGCATTTTCATACTGTTTAGGGCTTCTCACAGAAAGAATACTGGAGTAGGTTGCCATTTACTTCTCCTTTGTATCATGATTTGTCAGAACTCCTCACTGTGTCCTGTCTTGAGTAGCCATGCATTGCCTGGCTCATAGCTTCATTGAGTTACACAAGCCCCTTTGCTACAACAAATGTGCCACAACACATCCATGAAGGTAATATATATGTACATATATCCCCTCACTATTGTGATCACAAAACTTCCTAGAACTTTTAGAAATGTAACAAATTTATCCTTCTTGAAGTTAAAACATTTTTTTTAATTCCCTCTGTAAGTTTTCAGTCTCCACTGAAATAATATTTGCTTATCATTAATGAGTCCAGAATGAGCTGTTCAAAATGCAATTTTCTCCCTGGGGCCATTCTGTTCTATGTTTATTGTTACATCTTATCACGTCCTCCAAAAAATAAAAATAGAAGCTGTTTACCTGCAGTCATGGCAAATGAAATTCACCATTTCTTGCCAGTAATCATGAACTTCTTTACACATTCTATTTCTCCAAAGTAATATCTTTTTTGGCTATGGCGTTCAAATCTCTTTAAAATGTCTATCTATTTTTATTATCACAGGGTTATTTTAGCTAGCAGAGAGCAAGTTTTAGCATATTGATTCTAAGTATAAATAAACTGACAAAAGTTAATTGATTTGCCTAGGGCCACACTACAGGTACAGGTTGGGACAGAGATTAGAAACCTAATTTTTTAACTTCCAGTTTAAAGCATTTTACATTAGAAGGAGGACCTCACACATGCATAGTTTACAAGTGGTATGTAGGTTGCACAACAATCTCAAGCAGCAGACAAGACTATAGGAAATCCACCAATATAACTGCCTTTTGTTTTTTGCTTTAGCACCTTAGAACTGAAATTTTCACAGGTTCTTTCTTTATGTCTCAGATTTTGCTCTTCACCAGGAAGTAGTGTCATATTGAGAAAATCTAAAAGGGAAATGTACCTGATATATACATACATATATATATATATATATGTATATATATGGCTTCCCAGGTGACACTAGTGGCTGCCAGTGCAGGAGACATAAGAGACACAGGTTCCATCCCTGGGTCAGGAAGATCCCCTGGAGGAGGACGTGGCAATCCACTCCAGTATTCATGCCTGGAGAATCCTGTGGACAGAGGAGCCTGGCAGGCTATAGTCCATAGAGTTGCAAAGAGTCAGATATGACTGAAGCAACTTCACACACACACACACACACACACACACACACACATATATATATAATTTTGGAATAAAATAACCACTGCCCTTAACTCAAAATAATGATTTCAATAATGGCCTTTGTTAAAGAATCAAACATATATAGAGTGTAATTTGAATAATAAAGTCTCAAGATTAGTCTGCATTCAAGTTCAATCTAGAGAGCTAACCCTTAACCCCTAAACAAAGTCAGAACCTCAGAAGAACCATTCAGGTTGGGATACCTGTGACCTAATCAGATTTCTCAGACTTACCCTCTGCTTTGGAGACCTCAACATAATCTAAACATGGTCCTAGGGAAACAAATTTAGGCCGTTTTTGTAGATAAGTAGGCATAGTCACTGTCAGACAAAGTCCCGTTATACCAGGGAGCCACTGCTGATTCAATCAACTGGTGTTCTGAAGAAGCCCAGTTTAGCAATACACCTGGAAACTTGGCAAGGTTGTCCCTTAATTATAACATCTTCAAAATGAACATGTTGTTGTTGTTCTTTAGTCACTAAGTCATGTCTGACTCTTGCGACCCCATGGACTGTAGCCCACCAGATTCCTCTGTCCATGGGATTTCTCAGGCAAGAATACTGGAGTGGGTTGCCATTTCCTTCTAAAAGGGATCTTCTCAATCCAGAGACCAAACCCGAGTCTTCTGCATTGACAGGTGGATTCTTTTCTGCTGAGCTACCAGGGAAGCCCTCAAAATGAAGGTATTGAACTAAATAAATTCCCAAATCTACTTGAGCTCAAAATTCTAATTTCTTAAATTTCTCCAGAACAGCATTACAATGACAAAATAGTAGAGGTACGAATTGTCTTGGATACTATTTGGCCCAGTGTTTTTCAAGTTATAATCCAAAGAATCCCTCAGAAATCACAGTAATTAGGGAAGTGAAAGATTTTTTTAAACCTGTATTTCACACCTTCCAACTGATGGAAACTTCTTGATTTTGTCAGTTGTAGGCTGTATACTCTGCCTCCTTCTGTGAAGACATAAAGTTTTGAAATAAGTTATTCAGTCCAATAACCTACTCACAGATGAAAAAACTAAGTCCCAGAAAATCTATGTAGCTTGCCTGAGACATCTACTTGATGGCAGAATATGAACAGTACATCAAAACTGACAACTTTTGTTTTTCTCAGAATTGTGTTTAAAGTAATTTTAACTTCATTGGGTTTAGTTTGTTAAACACACAAGCTTTGTTTCATTCCAGTATGTCACTGTCTAGTGTAAAAATCTTGAGAAGAAAAGGATGAGAAAGAGATCTGTATGTTTAAGAGTATGTAGCAGCAGCAGCCAGAGAAGGAAATGGCAACCCACTCCAGTGTTCTTGCCTGGAGAATCCCAGGGATGGGGAAGCCTGGTGGGCTGCCGTCTATGGGGTCGCAGAGTTGGACACGACTGAAGCGACTTAGGAACAGCACCAGCAGCAGTAGATATTAAGAGATGAAGTAAAGGATTTATTATCTAAATTCTAAGAATTAATTTTAAACCTGTTTCTGAATTGTTCCTTACAATTTAGTGATGTTGCATAATTAACACATGGTTAACTATGAATGAAGGTTCATGACATTGTACAGGAGACAGGGATCAAGACTCTTCCCCTAGAAAAATAAATGCAAAAAAAGCAAAACGGCTGTCTGAGGAGGCCTTACAAATAGCTGTGAAAAGAAGAAAGCAAAAAGCAAAGGAGAAAAGGAAAGATATTCCCATTTGAATGCAGAGTTCCAAAGAATAGCAAAGAGAGATAAGAAAACCTTCCTCAGCGATCAATGCAAAGAAATAGAGGAAAACAATAGAATGGGAAAGACTAGAGATCTCTTCAAGAAAATTAGAGATAACAAGGGAACATTTCATGCAAAGATGGGCTAAATAAAGGACATATATGGTATGGACCTAACAGAGCATATTAAGATATTAAGAAGAGGTGACAAGAATACACAGAGAAACTATACGAAAAATATCTTTACGACCCAGGTAATCATGATGGTGTGATCACTCACCTAGAGCCAGACATCCGGGAATGTGAAGTCAAGTGGGCCTTAGGAAGCATCACTATGAACAAAGCTAGTGGAGGTGATGGCATCCCAGTTGAGCTATTTCAAATCCTAAGAGATGATGCTGTGAAAGTGCTGGACTCAATATGCCAGTAAATTTGGAAAACTCAGCAGTGGCCACAGGACTGGAAAAGGTCAGTTTTCATCCCAATCCCAAAGAAAGGCAATGCCAAAGAATGCTCAAACTACTGCACAATTTCACTCATCTAACACACTCGTAAAGTAATGCTCAAAATTCTCCAAGCCAGGCTTCAGCAATACATGAACCGTGAACTTCCAGATGTTCAAGCTGGATTTAGAAAAGCTAGAGGAACCAGAGATAAAATTGCCAACATCTCTTGGATCTTTGAAAAAAGCAAGAGAGTTCCAGAAAAACATCTATTTCTGCTTTATGACTATGCCAAAGCCTTTGACTGTGTGGATCACAATAAACTGTGGAAAATTCTGAAAGAGATGGGAATACCAGACCACTTGACCTGTCTCTTGAGAAATCTGTATGCAAGTCAGGAAGCAACAGTTAGATTGGTTCCAAATAGGAAAAAGGAGTACGTCAAGGCTGTATATTGTCACCCTGCTTATTTAACTTATATGCAGAGTACATCATGAGAAATGCTGGATTGGAAGAAGCACAAGCTGGAATCAAGATTGCCGGGAGAAATATCAGTAACCTCAGATATGCAGATGACACCACCCTTATAGCAGAAAGTGAAGAACTAAAGAGCCTCTTGAGGAAAGTGAAAGAGGAGAGTGAAAAAGTTGGCTTAAAGCTCAATATTCAGAAAACTAAATTCATGGCATCTGGTCCCATCACTTCATGGCAAATAGATGGGAAAACAATGGAAACAGTGGCTGACTTTATTTTTGAGGGCTCCAAAATCACTGCAGATGGTGACTGCAGCCATGAAATTAAAAGACGCTTGCTCCTTGGAAGGAAAGTTATGACCAAACTAGACAGCATATTAAAAAGCAGAGACATTACTTTACCAACCAAGTTCCATCTAGTCAAAGCTATGGTTTTTCCAGTGGTCATGTATGGTTGTGAGAGTTGGACTATAAAGAAAGCTGAGTGCCGAAGAATTGATGCTTTTGAACTGTGGTGTTGGAGAAGACTCTTGAGAGTCCCTTGGCCTGCAAGGAGATTCAACCAGTTCATCCTAAAGGAGATCAGTCCTGAGTGTTCATTGGAAGGACTGATGTTGAAGCTAAAACTCCAATACTTTGGCCACCTGATGTGAAGTACTGACTCATAAGAAAAGACCTTCATGCTGGGAAAGATTGAAGTTGAGAGAAGAAGGGAGTGACAGAGGATGAGATGCTTGGATGGCATCACCGACTCAATGGACTTGAGTTTGGGTAAACGCAGGGTGTTAGTAATGGACAGGGAGGCCTGGCGTGCTGCGGTTCATGGGGTTGTAAAGAGTCAAACACAACTGAGCAACTGAACTGAACTGAATATACTAAATATACTAGCAGAGTGGTTCAGAGTTCAAATCTACTGCAAATCTGTACTCTAAAGAAAAAAACAGATACACACAATAAAATAAAATTAACAAAACACTATACTATAGTTATAAAATACACACTACAGTGGTTATTCTATACTTTTTTCAAGTTTAGAAGGCCTGGTGAAGATTGTACCTAAATTTGAGAATGAGAAATATTACACCTCAAAAATGTAATCACATGTTTAAGAGTCAAGGGGAAAAACTTAACTTGGATATTTCATTTGAAAAAATATATACTAGTTTTCCTCACAGAGAACTGTAATTTGACATTTAAAAAAGACAAATATTATTTGTTTTACTTAGAAAGATTCTTAAATTTTGTTTCAAAATGTTCACATACAAATACACAGAGCAGGCTTTGAAATCCTCTGAGGCCTTGGGCAGATGAAACTAGTATTTTATACATATAACGATTGCCTTCATTGTTCTTTTCTTCTTTAAAATTTTTTCCCATTTATAATTTTTAAGCAAATATTGGGACATCTGGAACAGTTTTGGTTTTGTTAGAGTTTTGACAGGATACCAGAAAAAGCCTGAAAATTCATAAAGTGTCTCTAGAAGATAAATAAAATATATCACTGGTTTCAGGAGAGATTCTTTGCCAGGGTAAAACCTTATTGTTTTTGTCAAAAAAAAGTAACTAAAATAATTTAATTCACAAATTTTCTCACAGAAAAATATTTTTAAATCATTATTTTTGTTTTGTTTTGTTTTTTGGTAAAGAATTTATGCCTATGATTCCTGATGCTGCCAAATGAGCTTTTTCTTGGGCTGAGCTTTGGCAAATTCCTTTGGTAGTGCTCATGTTCCCTAGACAACTAGATAATGAAAAAATATCTATTGGGGTTCATACAACACCAAAGAAACCAGCCTGGGAAATGAACTTTGTCTCACTTGTTCAGCAGTTATTCCTCTGAGACAGAAGCATCTGGCCTCACTGATTAAAACTGCTTCACCTGCCTGGAGGCAGTTTATAATCCAATTTTCAATCTAAATCCAGGAATTTCACTGCTGTGATTCTTCACACTGAAGAATCAGTGTGCCTCTGCTTGAGAAAAGAGTTAGCTGTAAGTTTAACAAAATTCCATGGTGCTCCAGGCGCTGTGACCTAGGATTCAATCGGTGCTTTGCATTGTGGCCTGGCACTCCACAGAGTGTGTTTAACCAGCCGTGGAAGAAAGTAGATTGCTATAAATCCAAATGAATGTGTTCCTTAAAAGTTTCACATATACCAGGCAGCTGCTCCTCTTACAGTAAGTACATAAAAAGTTACTCTCCTCGGCTTGGTATCAGGTGCTGGGTGAGTGTGGATAAACTTGTCTTAAATAGACTATTCAGAATGTAAGATGACAGGCCCACCTCAGGAGAAAATGTGGCTCCGTTAGGGCCAGTCTGGCTGCAGCTGGCACTTCGCAAGAATTCCTGGCAGTATCTGATGAGAATGAAGCCGGGAAAAAGAAAAAAATTAAAACTTTCCAAGAAGTTATGAGTAACTTTTTTAACATTTTCAGCTGATGAATATTTAAAGCACAAAAATATCTACCCTGGGGCAGACTAACAAATGAGAAGGACAGAGGCCTGACATTTCCTGGAAATCTTGTCAATTAAAAAGAAAACCAAGAAAAACAAAACCAAAACTGTTACCAGCCTCTCACTTATGTGAAAATCGCCATCAGAATTTAATAGAAAATTTTAAGCAAGAAGTTTTAGTTCAAATGTTTGTTGAAATGTGTCCTTAGAGAAATTGTTATACCTGAATGCTAAATGTACATGACCGTTAATTTTTTTTAATGCAAAATTCTGCCTGAATCATCAAAGTCTAGGAAGCAAACAAAGACATTCCTCTTTCTTGAATTGTTAAATGCTTTTTTCTGATACCTGAATAAGTGTTTGGATTAAAATCTCAGAATTGGGTTCAATTCTCTGTTAAAAGAGAATGGGAGGATTTTGTTGTTCACTCCCTCAGTCATGTCCGACTTTTTGCGACTCCAGGGACTGTAGCCCATCAGGCTCCTTTGTCCATGGGATTCTCCAGGCAACAATACTGGAGTGGGTATTTCACTCCACTCCTGACCCATGGATGGAACACTCATCTCTGCATCTCCCTCATTGTATGAGGATTCTTCACCATTTATGCCACCTGGGAAGAAATTGTTTATATATGCAATGTATATTATTGATATACGTAACTCTTCTACCCAATTTTTCTAGGTAAGTAAATGAAACTATAATAAAGTCTGACCTAGCCAGGTCCACTACTCAAGGGCTCGATTTTCATATACTTATCTTCCTGGCATTTCCATGCTGACATTACTAATGATAGTATGTATTTCCAGTGTAGAATACTAGTCATTTAACTGTAAAAATCTCAGGTTCAAAGTACATTCAAGTATTCATTTATTTAACATGAATCAGTTATTTAGATTATTTCCAATTTAACATTTAAGGCACACCTTTGATCCAGATCGAATAGTCTATTTCACTTCCTGGGCCCACCGAGGAGCCCAGATGTTGTTGTTTTCCTCTGGGTGTTCTTTCTTAGAATGGAGTGTAAAAAGCAAGCCTAGAGAAACCTTCCTTAACCCAACTCTCCCTTTCCTGGGCTCCTTTTTGCCTGAACAAATTCTTTTCAGTAGTTTTCAAGGATTTTCTGGCTCAACTACTTCTGCGCAACCAATGTTTGTCTTTCAAGATACCCCAGCAGGCCTTCCATATTTATCAACTCCATCTGTTTTCTATTCCAGTTCCTCTAAGCTCCTTTTTACTTGTCAACCCTAATCACTCCCCTGACATTGTCCCCTCCCTAATCTTAGTTTATCTGGGCTTCCCAAGAGACAACTGCCATGTTAAGTCATCTGGCAGGATCATTCCCTTCTCTATGAAATGGTCACAGCAATATTTGTAACCCTGTTTTACAATGGATAATTTTTATGTGAAATGAAAAAATTTTATTTTTTATACAAAGTGAAAAATCCAAAATATGTATCTAAATATAGCACTTTTCACCAGAGTGGGCAACTGAATTTCCTAAGATCACAGCCAACACAAATTACAGATATCTTACTGGTACTTTGGCTTTTTGCTTTCTAATTGCAGATTATGAAAGTAAAGAAATCATTTTTACATCTCATCAATCTCTTCTTAGAGAAAATGACAGATACAGAGTATATTGAGAATTGAAATGTAAATGTTAAGACATTATGTCATGATTAAAACTATTTACCAGATGAGTAAAAATAACACATTTCTATGTGGTGAACCACTTAACTAGAACTGTATAATTCTACATTATTTGCTCTTTATTTTCTTTTTTAAAAGAAGCCAAACATCTCTAGAACAAACATTTTCTCTGCGTTGATTAGATTTAGAATGCCAACAAAGTTGTGTTTCTTTTCTTTAAAGCATATTATTTTTAAACCTTTCAATCCACTATTGCAAACAGATGTGCTCTTTTTTTTCTTCACATGGAAGAAAATAAATAACCAAGGTTCCAATTCCCTTTAAATACTAAAAAAAAGAAAGAAAGAAAGAAAGAAGGAAAAACAATAGGAGTTTTATTTCAGAATTCTGCCCTGTGCCAAACATCTAGTCTGTAAAACATTTTTCCCTGTTGGTTTGGAGATAGAGAAAGACATCTGTGTATGAGGCATCAATCTGTTCTTATGAAACCCAATTCCAGTTCACAGAGCTTTGATCTACTGAGTGATCAGTACAATTTTCTGAGGCTTCATTTTTAAGAAGCAGAAATATTGACAGTCTACATGCAAACATCTTAAGAAAAACTTTTATTCAAATAAATACAATAGTAATAATAGCTACTATTTATGAAACTTCACAATGTTCCAGACTCTATGCAAACTAATGCATGTATAATATCTCAGTTAATATTTACTTTTGAAGATTGGAACCAATATTATCTGCATCTTACAGATGAGAAGGTAGAGAAGAAAATGGCTCTATATTTTGTACAAATCACTTGGCCAATTAGAGTCATAACCAGTTATAAGATCCACTCTGTCGCCTAGTCCAGGCACCTTTTTTCTAAAATGATCTACCTCCCTCAATTAAAGTACATATTGGAATAAAAAGGTGAACCTAATGTGAATCAGATTAAATTATACCAATAAACTTTCTTTTAGGGTCAGCTGGAGAATCAGAGAAAGAGAAAGGTGAGATTCTGTCTACTCTGTCTTCAGGGGTCCAGCCACTACCTTATATTTTTACCTAGAAGAACTTTTTTATTGAATAGAAATAATGGTAATACAGACATCTCTTGACATCCATTCAATACTCACTTATTATATATAAAGCCAGGTCTTCTTATCATCTGAGTTCAGAAGCATATAATGGTCTATAGTTCAACAGTCCCCTTCTTTAGGCTTGGCTTCAAGCAATTTAAATCAGTCCTTTCTCTTTAAGAGCTCTAAGCACTTTTAAGGCATTATCTCATTTATCTTCTCAACAACTTTATGCAGAAGAAATGAACTTCATCTTTTCTGGCCTCACTCAGTGCGAGTAAGTTTGCATTTTCACATTTCTACTTAATTTTCCGTGCATCTTCCTATGTATGGAATTGAGAATTCCAGAATCCCAGTCTGGCTTTTCCCATTAACTTTGATCACTGTGGGCAGCCCCTTGGCTGCCCTTGGCTGGAGTTCCCCCTGGTATGCAATGAAGGTATCAGGCTACGTAAGCATATATTTCCCTTCCAGTTCTATTGTTCTAGGATTCTAAGCTAGTGGAATATTAGTGGTATTCAAAGAAAAAATTATCTTCAAATCTAAAGAATTCTGGACTCAGTTTGCTTCTTCAGCTGTTAAAATTGCCTCTGTATTTCCCCAGTAGCCAGACTGTCACATAGCAAGATTCTCCAAAGGCATTGGCAGGACTGCTGCTTAGGTAGCAAAAACTGGAAAAGAGGAGAGAAAAAATTGGAATGAAGAAAAGAAAAGGAGAGTAGTTACAGAGAGAAAGAGAGAGCAGAGAGTGGGAGGAAGGGGAAGACAGCAGGGAAAGAGAGAAAGGGAAGAAAAGATAAGGAAAGATGGAGGGAGCAGGAGAGACAGGAAGTTAGTAAGGACAAGGCCCCTAAAACTGGGGGTTTTCTCTATTATTATCATAACAATGCCATTGTTACACTGGAGAGGAGGTGGCATTGGTTTAATTAAAGAGATGAATTTTAGAGTTAGACTACACTTGGGTTCAAGTTCTGACTCCTCCAATGACTATCATGATGATGTCCCTAGGCAACTCTCTCAAACTTAGTTTATTTTTAATTTTAAAACAAAGATAACATCTCCTCTCCAAAGTTTTTGTAATTTATATTAATAATACAAATGACCTAGCACAGAGTAAGTGCACAACATTGTTATTTATAAGTGATATATAGTAATCATCCTTCATTTACCAGTATTGATATTAGCTGCATCTAATAAAGAACATACAAAGAAAGTTTTATATGTTTTAGAATACCACCGGTTCCTGTATCCCTGTCAGCCTCATATACCAGCCATTAACTTCTGTTGCAACGTGTATGAGTGCTAATGGCCATGGACCCTATATTTTGGGGACATCTCTCCCTGTTCACTTTATTGCTTCCTACCGGTAGATGAAGTAATAAATGGAAACAGCACAAGGACATCCTTGAGACTTCCTGGCTTGTCCTCTGTTTTAGGACTTTCTTTGTCTCTGCACACTAAAAATATTGAAAGTTTTTTTAAGGCCACAATCTTCAGAAAATTTGAAAACCCCATGACCTATGTATCTACTAACTTACTCATCTGTGCCCAAGTGATTCCCACTTTAATTAACCCCCATGACTGCTCTGTGTATTCTAAAAGAAGAAGATATGTGTTAGAAAATAAGCATTTCCAGCCTAGATCTCTAGAGAGGCAGTGAGGCCTATTGGAAGACAAATTGCACTGTAAGCCTGAATTCTTAAATGAAGACTATAAATGAATGGAAAAAAAAAAAAGACACACAGGCATCCTTTTCAGAATTAATATGTACAATCTCTTCATGTACTGAACCACGCCACTTGCATCATTTCTTTTTTTTAAATTTTCTTATGACTCATTTAACTAGCAAAATTTTATTGAGCTAATTGGGGGAATGATCGTGTCACTAGGGAAAGGAAAGCGTTATGACAATACATGACCTTTGCTGTCAAGAAATTTGTGGTCTATTTACAAGCCTTCAGGTGATTTAGTTTTTTCATATAGTGTGTAATAACTGACATCATTTAGTTTATACCTACTGGGTCAGCCCTGAGATTCCTTACAAGCCCACTCTGCTCATATCACTAAGATAAATGACAAGGAATAGTTTGGCACAGCACTGTCTAGTAGAAATAAAATAGTATAGACAAAAATTACATGGATAATCTTTACATTTTCTAGTAGTCATAAAAAGTTTAAAAAACAAGTCAATTTAATTTAGAAACTAATTTATTTAATCGTATCTAAACTATTATCTTTTCAACATGAAATTAATATAAAATGTATTGATAAGTATTTACATTTTGCTTTGCATTAAGTTTTCAAAATCCAGTGTGTATTTTTCATATGTATAGCATATCACAACTTGGAGCAGCCACACTTCAAACAACCATATGAGACTAGTGGCTCTGTATTAACAACACAGATCAAGCATTTCCTTTGAGTTGCCAAGTAGTTTATTTATTTCCATTATCTATCTATACTCAACCCTACATTCAAATCTCCATTATTTTAAGGAACAGAGAGGTGTGTCCATATTTGATAATGCCAGGGACAATAAGGTAGGACTCAATTTTCTTGAATATATATTCAGTGTTTTAACTGGTAACCCATGATGCTTTGATATTGTCTTACTAACGGTATTTAGACATGTTTAACATTCATGGTAGGAGAACCATAATGGCAACATAAAATTATGGTCTTTGAAAGCAAATGTCAATGGGTGCTGTCAGCCACTGAAAGAACACCCAGAGTTTAGGAAAGCAAAGGATATAATTGTCGTACTCAGGGCAGCATTTAACTGGGTAATGCCCCTCTAGTTACCTTTCAAGACCACCAACAGTGGCACTCTCATATTTGTATATTGCTTGATGAGAACATGGAGCTGTACCTTCAGTTAAAATATATTACCATAATTGACTAGGAAATAGACCATCCACACAACCTTTAATTCCATTTTTCTGACTGGTTCTGATCTTCCTTAGGGCTCCTCACAGTGCCACTCAGAATCCCTAACATAGATGTCATAGCTAAGGATGGTAGGAATGTAGTATGTGAACCTTGGCAACTGTCAAGAACTGTTGTGAGTCTGAGATTTTACTTTGCTTCCAATCTATTAACTTCACTTGCCATAGTTTCATGGTTGCTAGCAGATGACCAGAGACTCCTGAGTCAGAAACAAAGGACTCTATTACACTAATTACATGTTCTCTTCAGTTCCCCTTGCCTCTCAAGTTCCATAGGGTGATACCCAAATGGATGCTGTGTTCACTGTGAGGACACATTACTTCTTAAGAATCTCAGGTTATGGAACTCTCAGTCTTCCAAAAAGTCTGTTGGTAAACCTACCAAACCTTAATTTTGGAGGGAAACAGTGTCTTTATCATCCTGGCTGCTGCTGCTGCTAAGTCACTTCAGTCGTGTCCGACTCTGCGACCCCGTCCCTGCGATTCTCCAGGCAAGAACACTGGAGTGAGTTGCCGTTTCCATCTCCAATGCATGAAAGTGAAAAGTGAAAGTGAAGTCGGACATGCTCAGTCGTGCCCAACTCTTAGCGACCCCATGGACTGCAGCCTACCAGGCTCCTCCATCCATGGGATTTTCCGGGCAAGAGTGCTGGAGTGGGGTGCCATTGCCTTCTCCATATCATCCTGGAGAGCAGGATAATAACAAATCTTTCCTCTGCCCTAAAAGATATTTTCTCCATCTTTCAAGGCTATTTACCATACAAATACCCTTGAAAAAATGCTTAGGGACAAAAGCTATCAATGGCTTTGCTCATAAAATATATAGAAATGAGAAGAATCAATGGAGAAATATCTCATTATACCCTTGTATTAAAACCCCTCACTGGCTCTTTATTATCTATTGGATAAACTCCTCATCTTGTCACATTAATCGGTATTTATTTATTGCTTGTTATTAGACTTGAATGATTATCAGATATCTGCAAAAACTAATATCTAACAGATATAAAAGATTTAAAAGGTAATCAAGGTAAAAATTAAAAGGATAATTCTAGTCATTCCCATAAATAAGTATTTAAAGAATTAATAGATCTTGTTATGACATCTTAGTTTTCTCAAACTCGAACAACCCTAAAATCTGTGAGAGTTCAGGTTTTGCTTATTATTACATTTCCTTACTATGTGCCCTGATTTGAGTTCCAGAAAATATAATTAATAGAACAATATTTAATCTCATGTGTTCATATGGCATTATATCACATTCTTCATTTTTTTCTAACAGAATGATAAGTATATTTCATAAAATATATCTAGGTTGTACAAACTCATATTTAAAGCTTCCTGTGTGTGTAGATTATATTTATATACCTAAGCAACTATTGTGTGAACTACTAGTACTCATTACCCTATATAGAACCTACAACTTTTTAAACAGCTGTGCAGAGAGCTATGTTGTTTAGGATAGTTAAGGAAGTTGGAAACCACATCCAATTTAAGCTTTTGGGAGTATATAGGTCATAGAGGTCATTCTTTAAAATGCTATTGGAAAGCAATCTTAGAACTGTTGCCCAACTAGGACCTCCTTTGGAAGACCAGTCAACTTGTGCTGTACTCTGTGATTTGTGGGGACCTCAGAGAAGCCCAGGTTTGGCTCACTTTTCAGCTGACCATAAGAAGACTTGAGAGTAGACTGTCACAGGCAATAGTCCTACCCACTGAATGAATCACTGACTATTTCTTGCAGCTTCTTGGTGTTTTTGAGTGACTTAGTCATCAAAATCCTGACCCTTAACAGAATCAGTTCTTAAAGTTCACATAGATTGTACTTCTATGATATATTGATAATTTTCTACTCTAATGCAAAATACTCAACCAGCATTTTAAAAGTCATCACTGATGACCGTATGGTCTGTATAAAAGAACATTGGATGACAGTTAGCTTTTGAAGCACGTCTTAGTTTCCCCACTAGTTAACTCGAGCCACTAGTCACTGCAGTTGTCTGGTTTCCTACTTACAAAATGGCCAGAGCTGAAAGGAAGCTGTGATTCAGTGACCTCTCACGTCTTTTTTAGTCTTACCTTTGTATAATTCTATCTCATTTAAGATCTAGCCTTGTAGAGTGTATACTGAAAAGAGCACATCTAGATGCTTTTCAGTTTCAGCTGCTGTTGCTACTTTATGAAGTAAGATACTTGCAGTCCTGTTCAGAAAGCATCATGTATAGAGCTAAAGAAATGTGTGTGGCCATTTGTCAGCATTGGTATCTCTTCTGTGACACTTGGATTGCACAATTAGTTTTTCTTCTTTTGGGGTGACTCAAGTTTTCAGGGTGTTCCCCCTGGGTGACATGTCACATGGGAATATGAAGTGTAAAGCAGATATTGTCAGTTTAACCAGAAGGTAAAGGAAAAATAAAATCACCCTCCAGTCCACTCATTCTGAATCTTCTCACAGGATCAAAGGGAAACTCAGAGATAGATTTCTTGCAATTTTCCCCTTTGATAGAGTGGGATACCTCAGTCAGATGAATAATACATGTGCTTGCAAGCAACACAAATTTAAAAGAATCTGGCATTTACAAAGCAGCTTTACTGGTAGGAAGAGTAAAGGCTTTGAATATTCTGTCACTTTGAAAAGAGGTTCTGTGTCACCCTATCAGGTCACACAAACCATCTGATCGACTGCCACTTGATGAAAGTATTTATTAAAGTCAGAATAGGGAAATATCAGTTTGAGGAATGGAAAAAGGCTGAAAAATTTATTTTTAAACCTCTAGGAATATAAAGGGGTGAGCTTTCTGTTTCTAGAGTGAAATAAAATGTGAAATTTGGTTTTGATTCAATAGGGGAAAAACATAAATCCTAAAACAGTGAATTGTTTTTAAGTCTTAAGAATTTTGCTTCCACAAAAATAAAGTGGAGGTACTTTATCCTATTCCTCCAAATAAATACAGCTAATAACTCTAGGTATTATGTAGGAAACAAATATAAGAAGACTGAAAAGTAGAAAGAAGAAAGTTTACTAACTGACTTCAGGACACAAGGAATGACATGGTAGTGACTTCCTTGAGTTTTCTTTTTTGCCCTTATATTTGCAAAGAGATGGTCACAACTGAGTGACTAACACTTTCACTTCACTTTTTAAGACTTGGAGCTGAAGAAGTTGGTAACCCAGGAATACCAGCAGGTGTAACCCACAAAAGACCCCTCAGAATCCTACTCTCTCAGGTCAAAGTACCATGAATAAGGCAGACTGGAAAAATGTAAACCTGTTTCATAATAACTGCTCTACTCTAGACAAATAACACAGAAAATACTGAGGTTCCCACCTCTACCTATGCCAGCAAAGGCTGAGTGGGGAAACCAGACTCCATTCTGTCCTAGCTATAATGAGGTATTCCCTACACTCCCATGCGGGTCATGTCAGAGAAGGTCAAGTATGGACCTGGGGCTTCTACAACCCTCACCAGTGATGGTGAGAATGGCCACCATCCTTGTCATGGAAACCACATGGCAAGCCTGGACTTCTTCTAAGCCAACAGTAATGAGGTGCTCCTCAATCTTCACTGGGGTGAATCAGAAGAAGCCTGGTGTAGATCCAGGACTTTCACTATCAACCAACAATATTGAAGCCACTCACACTATGGTGTTAGTGAGAAGAAATGGGGAGCTGGAACTACCATACCCATCAAGCAGTTGCAAGGTTCCCCTTATATCTGGTGGCAAGGGCTTCCCAGACCCAGGTTCAATCCTGGTCGGGACCATTCCCTGGAGAAGGGAATAATAACCCACTCCAGTATTCTTGCCTGGAGAATCCTGTGGACAAAGGATCCTGGTGGGCTACAGTCCGTGAGTAGAGTAGAGTAGAGTAGAGTCCACAGAGTCGCACATGACTGAGTGACTAAGCACACACACTGAAGACTGTCTAGGGAACCTGGACTTCTGCCTTCGCCTGGCAGGAAAGAGGCAGATACTGAATCAGTGTCAGAGAAATCCACCTGAAACAGAAGGTTAAAGTAAGATCCAAAGTCTTCTAACAGAAAATTAATACGATCCACAGTCTTATAACTTAAATTATTGATATAACAACAAGTCTGATAATTTAAGTTTCAATGAAATTTCTACATTTCAATTTTAAAAATCAAGCATATGCAAAACCAGGAAGTTATCAAACTGACTAAAAAAAAGATAATTGATGCAATACCAGCACCAAGATAACAGAAATGTTAGAATTATCTGACAAAGATATCAATACTGGCCACAATAAACATGCTTTAATAAGCAATTATGAACATGCTTGAAACAAATTTTAAAAATGGAAAATAACAATGAAATAGGAAGTTGTAATAAAGACATATAGGAAATCAGTAACAGAAAGATAGCAGAAAATTTTCCAAACACTTGGAAACTAAATAACACACTTTCAAATAATCCATAGGTCAAAGAGAAAATCTTAAGGAGTAAAAGAAAATAATACATTGAACTGTATAAAAATGAAGACACAACATGAAAACAAAAGATATAACTAAGACAGAGCTGAGAAGGAAGTTTACAGCATGAACTGCATATATTAGAAAGAAAAAGACATTTTAGTAAGCTCCCTTGTCAAGATCCTAGAAGAGCAAAATAAACCCAAAACAAGCAGAAGACAGGAAATAATAAAAATAAGAGCAGAAATGAAATTGCAAACAGAAAAAATAGTAGAAAAATCAATAAGCAAGATCACAAAAGAAAATGACAAACTTCTAGCAAGACTAGTAAAGCAAAAAAGAGAGAAGACATAAATTACCCATATCAGGAGTGTAAGGGAATATTACTATTGACCTTCTAGACATCAAAAGAAAAATAAAAGAATACTACAAAAATCCTTACACACATAAATTTTACATCTTAGATGAAATAAATCAATTCCTTAGAAAAGATAAACTACTAAAGCTTATTCAGTATGAAATAGATGGTTTGAATAGGCCCTCAAAATGGCTGAGCATTACCTTGTATTTAGTAATGATTATTCAAATAAATGGCATAGATCATTTATGGAAGGACTGGATACTCACCACTATATTTTTCCCCTGAGGCTGTAAAGTGTTTCCTCTTGGGAAACAGATCCCTTGTTCAATCAATGGATTTTGAGTCTAAGCCCTTAATCGGGGAAATATGTAAGGAGTATGAGAGCTCATCTGGTCTTCACATTTTTTGGTTATATACTAAACAATACCCTTGTGATCTATGCATCTGCCTTCTTCCTATAATAGTATATTATACTGAGCATTTTTAATTTATTTTGTTAAATCAAGTCCTCCCAGCTGTCATGAGGACCAAACAGCCCTTTATAGTAATTACACTTTCTTGACTTTTGATTATTAAATACTGTTACCTGTTCTTTGCTACTTCAGGACTCTGTCATTCCCAGAACTGCTTAAAAACTTCAATCTGTTAATAGCATCATTTCCTATAAGGCTCAATGTACCAAAGATAGCCATCTCTGACCTTAATACTGCTGTCTCTATACACACACATATCTTCCTTATTATGTTCTTAAGTATAGTGCCCTATGGGTCCTCCCAAGGAAGTTATTAGGACAAACCTATGAGGAAGTAATCAGGATACAGCAGAAGAAGCTCAGTTAATTAATAATAAAGTGATTTTAGCACCTGATTCTATGGGGGAACTCTGGAGCACAAATTACTTCACAAAATTGTTGCAACTCAATGCATAAAAGCTGAGCATTTTTTTTAACCCTTATCAGTCAGTTCTGGCTGTCATCCTCCACTAGGAAGAGTGCATGACCTTCCAGGAGTCCTGGGGTAGGATGCCTCCTGTTGGCCAAAGACAATTCTTCAGAGAAATGCATAGATGTGAGTTATTACCAGCCAACACTCATAGTAGCTGCCATATGGGTTCCCTAACCAAGTAGTTTTAGGCAGGGCACCATGTTACTGCAGTTTGGAGGCTACACTGGTTAAGACCAAGCTGCATAGCATCATGGCTTTGAGCTTGGATGTACAAAATGATTAGAGCTATTTAGCAGCTTCAATGCAAGAAGGGAAAGAGGCAGAAATGATCATAGTATAGAATTACTGGGGAATAGGACTCTAGAATCCAGATATGACCTAGTCAACTACTAATATCCTTTTTTTTATTACTTACTATTTCATTTTTCTTTTGAATATATACATATTCACAAACATTCAAAATTTAAAAATGTGGAGAAGATTTAACTTTGCTTATCTATTCTTTCTTTCTCTTCCTTCTTTCCTTTCCTCTCAACACATTTGTTAGTTTTGTTTTCATTGCTTTATTCCCCACTTGGCACCTTGCTTTAGTTTTGTTTTCCAGTTTGCACTTTAGTTTTGTTCTTAACTGGTAAATATAATTTTTTATTTCCTTTGTTCACCAGGTCAATCTACTATACTTAATAGTTGGACTATTTTGACTTTTCTTTTTCTTATACGTATATGTGTATATTGCATTACTTTAGTATTATCTGACTGACTCTGGAACTGCCATTTGTCTGGAGTTCATCTTTGGCTTCTTGCTTTTGGGTATTTGTTTTAAGCTTACTTAATGCCGTAACAAACCACTTGTGGAATCTTTGTTCCTGACCAGAGATCAAGCCCTGAGCCTTTGCAGTGGGAGCACTGACTCCAAGACCCTAGACTCCCAGAGAACTAACCCTAGGAAGTATCAAACAGTGAGAACTCACACAGAGGAAACCACTTGAGTACAAGACCTGGCATCACCCAACCACCTAAAGCACCCTGTGCAGGATGCCTCATCTAAACAACAAACAAAGCAAAAATACAAACCCAGTCAGCAGCACACAGGATTACCACCTCACTCAGCCTTGGCCAACAGAGGAAAAGCAAAAAAGAAACAGACAAAACAAAACAAAACCAAGAAACAGCAAAAATCTCACCCTATATGAAGCCTACACAACCCACTGGACCAACCTTAGAGGGTAAAAACCAAAAGGAAGAATGAATTTAATCTTGAAGCCTGGGAAATGGAGACTTCAAATACAATAAGTTAAAAAATAATAATAATAATGAAAAGGGAGAGAAATACTAAACAAATGAAGGAACAAATTAGAAACACAGAAGTTCAAATAAATGATGAGGAAATAGCAAACTCCCTGAAAAAGAATTCAGAATAATGAAAGTAAAGATGATAAAAACCTTGAAAACAAAATGGAGAAAGTGCAAGAATCAATTAACAAAGACCTAGAATAATTAAAAGAATAAACATACAGAGACAAACAACAAAATTACTAAAATTAAAAATACTCTGGAAGGAATCAAGAGCAGAATACATGAAGAAGAAGAATGAATCAGTGAGCTGGAAGATAAAATGGTGGAAATAACTTATGAAGAACAGAATAAAGAAAAAAAGAATGAAAAGAACTGAGGAGAGTCACAGAGACCTCCAGCACAATATCAAATGCACCAATATTTGAATTATAGGGGTACCAGAAGAAGAACTATGAACCATGAAGTTCCAGATGCTCAAGCTGGTTTTACAAAAGGCAGAGGAACCAGAAATCAAATTGCCAACATATGCTGGGTCATTGAAAAAGCAAGAGAGTCCCAGAAAAACATTTATTTCTGCTTTATTGACTATCCCAAAGTCTTTGACTGTGTGGATCACAATAAAATTGTGGAAAATTCTGAAAGAGATGGGAATACCAGACCACCTGACCTGCCTCCTGAGAAATCTGTATGCAGGTCAGGAAGCAACAGTTAGAACTGGACATGGAACAACAGACTGGTTCCAAATAGCAAAGGGAGTACGTCAAGGCTCTATATTGTCACCCTGCTTATTTAACTTATATGCAGAGTACATCATGAGAAACGCTGGGCTGGAAGAAGCACAAGCTGGAATCAAGATTGCCGGGAGAAATACCAATAACCTCAGATATGCAGATGGCAGATACCAATCTTATGGCAGAAAGTGAAGAAGAACCAAAGAGCCTCTTGATGAAAGTGAAAGAGGAGAGTGAAAAAGTTGGCTTAAAGCTCAACATTCAGAAAACTAAGTCAAGGCATCTGGTCCCATCACTTCATGGGAAATAGATGGGGAAACAGTGGGAATCATGGCTGACTTTATTTTGGGGGCTCCAAAATCACTGCAGATGGTGACTGCAGCCATGAAATTAAAAGTCGCTTACTCCTTGGAAGGAAAGTTATGACCAACCTAGATAGCATATTCAAAAGCAAAGACATTACTTTGCCAACAAAGGTCCGTCTAGTCAAGGCTATATTTTCCAGCGGTCATGTATGGATGTGAGAGTTGGATTGTGAAGAAAGCTGAGTGCCGAAGAATTGCTGCTTTTGAACTGTGGTATTGGAGAAGACTCTTGAGAGTCCCTTGGACTGCAAGGAGATCCAACCAGTCCATCCTAAAGGAGATCAGTCCTGGGTATTCATTGGAAGGACTGATGTTGAAGCTGAAACTCCAATACTTTGGCCACCTGATATGAATAGCTGACTCATTGGAAAAGACCCTGATACTGGGAAGGATTGCAGGCAGGAGGAGAAGGGGACGACAGAGGATGAGGTGGTTGGGTGGTATCACCGACTCGATGGATGTGAGTTTGAGTAAACTCCGGGAGTTGGTGATAGACAAAGAGGCCTGGCATGCTGCAGTTCATGGGGATGCAAAGAGTCAGACACGACTGAGTGACTGAATTGAAATCAAAATTGAACCTAGGCTAAAGGAGCAGTCCCTTTCCAGGCAAGCTAAGTTTTTGGCAGAAGGTAAAGTGGACGTGATTAAGCTATATGATAGTTCTTATAGCTTCTGCTTAAAAATAGTACATGTCACTTCTACTTACATTTCATTGGACAAGGAAGGTCATGTGGTCAAGCCTGACATCAGTAGGATATGGATATGAGCTTCTTTACCCATAGGAATGGGAAGCAAATAATTAGAATACTAGCACAGTTCACCACAATGAGTGGATATATTTTATAAATTTGAAAGATGCCAAATTGTTATCTCTAAACATACTAGAAATTTAAACTCATAAAAATATATGAGTGTCTCCACCATTCCCTCACTGATACATTTTGATATCAGACTCTTAGTCATCTGAAAGGAGAAATGTATTTTGAAGTAAGCTTAATATGAATTTCTCTTATTCTAAATGAAGTTCAGACTGTGTTCATACTCACATTCAAATATGTTTAATCATAGAAATATTTGAGTGTCTTCTTTCATTAACAGTCTTATTCCTTTTATTTGGATACTATATTTCTATTAATTCAGCCTATGATCAATAATTTTCTATTGTTATCAAGTCAATTTGTGCCCCTGAGATCCAGATTTTTGCCACATACTGACAGCTGATAAGTCTGTTCCTTACAGCTGATAAGCTGTGTCTCCACTGTTTTGTGTTCTTATAACAGATTTTTTTGAAATAAAGCATGAACATACTTTTATATCTTTCTTTTGAATATCATCTTATTGTATTTAAATACTCAAACCTCTTCTGATCCTCTTTGCATATTTAAAATAATTTTTCTTATTAAAAATAATACATATAGAAAATATTGAAAATACAGGAAAAGAAATAAAACTAACTCCTATGCTTATTATTCTTAGATAGCCATTTATTTTGAATATCTGTTACATTTCATGTTAGTCAGATCACCTGGAATAGAGTCATCTGGGAATTTGATAAATAAGCTTCCCAAGGCTTTATTTATATCATCAAAATAATTAATAGTACCAGACAGATTTCCAGCTTTCCCTCTTGGCATCTTCTCATTTGGCAATTATCAAACAAATGGATAGTGATTAAAATCCACTATGCGCTTCCTACAAAGTTTTCATACCATGGTAGGGTGCCTCTTTCCTTGAATTTTTGGGGAGTGATTAAAATTGTAAATATGGGCTTAAAGTGGCAAAAACAAAAAGTGGGGAATACTAAATTATTTGCACTAACTGTGGGGCAGAATTTTTTTTTTTTTTCTAGAAACAAAAGATAAAGCCAGACAACAATCCACTGTGTAAAGTCAAGGACCCCAGATAGAATATATCATTCACCAACAAAGAGTCTAAAAGGTCCAGAAATGAGAATCAAGGTTAGCAGTGGAAACTTTTTGGATTTAGAGCTTTGTCAAGGAAAGATCAAACCAACATTGCTTGGGAACAGAGAAAATTCAAAATGTGGTCAATTTCCTTGAATATTTAACTTGCTCTTATAGGTCTGGAAGGCAATATCTGGGCACACAGGAAGTCAGGACTGTTTTAAAAGTTCATTTTATCAGAATCACTTGTCTTCCTTCCTCTGTGTTCTAGTCCTTAGATCTAACAGGTACATCATAAGGAGGTTTACATTTATTGTTGCAAACAAACAAAAAAAAATTGAAAAGTAATAATGTGGTGTTCTAGAATAGGACCTGGAAAAGTTCCTAGTTGTCCATCAATTTCTAATAATATTTAATGATTTTAGTGAACTCATGAAATCTCAGTAGCAGAAACTTCAAAAGTTATATACTGGTGTGTGAATACCAAACATCTAATATTCAGAATCCAATAAAAAACTTTTACATAAAGAAATTCATGCAGTTAAATCCAAAAAAAGAGAGAGATGATTAAAGGAATCTTTCTGATCCCTAAAGTTAGTCATTTTTGCCTGCCATCTTGATCTTCTTTCCCTCAATTGCTCAGTTTCAAATTCTATGAATAAGCGGCTCGGGTTAAATGCAACCTATCCATGCAATTTGTTTTCTGTCATGACCTATGACATTGAAAACTATTTTCTTTGTATTTATTTCTAGACTAGTTGTCTTATAATTTTGACAAATGCCCTATGCCTGTCCTTATAAGTAAAAAAACATGTGGCAGTTTTTCTAATGAGACTCTATTTGTATCATCTTCACAGTTCAGAGGATTATGGTGACAAGTGATTGACAGAAAAGAAATAGAGTATATAAAATGTTTATTTCACAAAATATAACCATTGATGAGGTCTTGAACTAGGTGTGAATGGGGATAGAAAAGAAGACATCATGGACTTGAAAAAAAGAAAAGTTGACAAGATTTGGGGATTGATTGGCTTTGAGGGATGGGGAAGATGTAAAGAAGGGGAGGATTTAATTATGATTACGGTTTTAAGTAAGGTGAAAGAATTGAAATAATAATTACTTGTTTGCTTGTTTCCTGGAGGTAGTCAGAACTTTGAAAGATGATTAAAATGCCTTGATAAACATTATTGTCATGACATGAAAACCACATACCTAAGGAAACTGGATTTCAAAATGCTAGTCTTATGAAAATAAGGTGAAAAGAAATCCAACTGTTAACTTCTAATAAAAATATGTTGTACTTGCTGTATAGCTATGCTGACAACTAGAGGAAATTATTCATCCAGTTTTCTCTCTATGTTTTTAAACAAAGGGCCATCCCTTAATAAAGAAGTGGCAAACCAGCCTGTTTAGCAAATCTGGCTCACTTCCTGCTTTTGAAAAGTCTGCAAGCTAAAAATAATTTTTAAACTATTGAAAACATCAAAAGAAAAATAATATTTTATGACGTGAGAATTATATAAACTTTGCATTTTAGTGTTTATAATTAAAGTTTTATTGGTACACAGCCATATTCTTTCCATGGCTGCTTTCATTTACAATGGTCGAGTTTAGTAGCTTTAACAGAGACCAGATGGCCTACAAAACCTAAAATATTTATTACTTGACCCTTTAAAGAAAACATTTGCCCACCCTTGCCTTAATATAAGCTATATATCTAAAGATAAGTTAGGAAAGAATAACATAATTTGAAAGCATAACTAGAAAAAAAAACAGTAGTTTAATTTTAGCAATATTTTCTGCTGACCTATTCACTCAATAAATATTTGTGGAAGCATACTATATGTCGATTGCTATCTGAAATGCTACAGACATACATTAATTTAAACATTAAACAGACTTAAACATTAGTCGACTTCTTACTATATTGAAGCACTCTGAAAATGAGTCTTCCTTTTGATTATTCCTGGCAAGAAGATGGAAAGGAAATAGACTGTAGTTAGAATAGAGAGCTTCTCCTTAAGACTTAGTATATTTTGTCAGAATTACTCTTGGTGAAACTAGAAGGAAGATGAATAGTGAATAAAGTGAATATATACATGGTTTTGAATTTGCACATGTTACTAACAGGTAGAAGTTTTCCTATTCTTAGTGCTTTTCTAGTATCTATTTAATTTTTATTTCTACTCCTTTAAATAATTCAATAGGGTATCATCCTCATTTTACATATGAAGAAACTGAGACTGGAGATAAACTGACATTTTTCAAAACAGTGCACTATGGGTATAATTGGTATGCTCGAACATTGAATATAATTCCTCTCTTTGCTTCAGTTCAGTTCAGTTCAGTCGCTCAGTCATGTCCAACTCTACGACCCCATGAATCGCAGCACGCCAGGCCTCCTTGTCCATCACCAACTCCCAGAGTTCACCCAAACTCATGTCCATTGAATCTGTGATGCCATCCAACCATCTCATCCTAGGTCGTCCCCTTCTCCTCCTGCCCCCAATCCCTCCCAGCATCAAAGTCTTTTCCAACGAGTCAACTCTTCACATGAGGTGGCCAAAGTATTGGAGTTTTAGCTTTAGCATCAGTCCTTCCAGTGAACTTCCCTGGTGGCTCAGACGGTAAGGCATCTGTCTACAATGCAGGAGACCTGGGTTCAATCCCTGGGTCGGGAAGATCTCCCAGAGAAGGAAATGGCAACCTACTCCAGTATTCTTGCCTGGAAAATTCCTTGGATGGAGGAACCCGATAGGCTACAGTCCATGGGGTCTCAAAGAGTCGGACACGACTGAGCAACTTCACTTTCACTTTACTTTCCAATGAACACCCAGGACTGATTTCCTTTAGAATGGACTGGTTGGACCTCCTTGCAGTCCAAGGGACTCTCAAGAGTCTTATTCAACACCACAGCTCAAAGGCATCAATTCTTTGGTGCTGAGCTTTCTTCACAGTCCAACTCTCACATCCATACATGACCACTGGAAAAACCATAGCCTTGACTAGACGGACCTTTGTTGGCAAAGTAATGTCTCCGCTTTTCGATATGCTATCTAGGTTGGTCATAACTTTCCTTCCAAGGAGTAAGTGTCTTTTAATTTCATGGCTGCAATCACCATCTGCAGTGATTTTGGAGCCCATAAAAATAAAGTCTGACACTGTTTCCACTGTTTCCCCGTCTGTTTCCCATGAAATGATGGGACCAGATGCCATGATCTTAGTTTTCTGAATGTTGAGCTTTAAGCCAACTTTTTCACTCTCCTCTTTCACTTTCATCAAGAGGCTTTTTCATTCCTCTTCACTTTCTGCCATAAGGGTGGTGTCATCTACATATCTGAGGTTATTGATATTTGCTTAAGTAAAGATATAAAATCTAACCCATAAATATGTTTGGATAAAGTACATTTATTGGAAATGGGAAAGCATATTACATCACAGACTTCATAAATATTTCTTTCAAACACCTCTTTTCCCCTAAAGATCCTCACAAGTTCTCACTTTTAAAAAATTTGTCAATACGTAGGAAGGCACTGATGGGCTTTTTATCAGTTTCTTACTATAGACTATTTTATAGATCAAGTATAGATATATGTGTGTTTCTTTATGAAATATTGTAATTATTATACTGTTTAAAAAAACATGAAGTTTCAATGGTGGTAGTTTAAGTTTTACAAATATTACATATAACTATATATAATATGTACTATATATTACAAAGTTTCATTGAAGTAAAAATATAATGCTCAAACTTTCAGTTAAGCAGGATGGACTGTCCATATATATTTACTTCTTTTCTTTCCAAAACTAGAAAATAACAGTAAAGAGATTCTAAAATGTAAATTCAAAAAGACAGAAAGGATAAAACAAAGCAGATTAAGAATAGCCTTCTGCAATGTGGAATGTATCAATACCAGTATAAATGATAATTTGGGATTTAGAAGGCCCAAATATGCTGAAACCTAATCAAGCAGTGGGGAAATCCAAGAAACAATCTAATTGTACATCAGAATTCGTAAAAGGCTGAGAAATGGCAATGGCATAAATATCAGATGAGGGTAAAGGCCTGTGCAAAGCAAATGGAAACTTGATAAATTTTCTGTTTGAGAACCATTTGGAAGTCCAAATCCCACAGTGGAAGACTGGAGGCTTATTCTCTGGTGACAATATAATGGAAAGTTCTTGATTGCCTCAGGAAGCCAAGTACTATAGTGGGAAGAGTACTATTCTCAAAACAGAAGTATATATGCAAATTGAAACTGACCAGATATCTTTCCCCATTCAATTTCCAGGAGACTGGCAGCCAGATTTAGAACTTTAGGCAAAACTATTCTCTAAGTAATGACCAGAGCTAAAGAAAAGATCCTGCTATTTCCAATAAAAGATTATAACCAGATCACTACAGTAAGGCTAAATTCAACAAACTTATAGCTTCTAAACAATTTTTTGTAACCATTTAATACATTAATAAACATTATAGAATCAATAGACTCTTCATTCAAGCATGTAACGAATGATAGACTCAAAAGACAGAAATGTACAAACAGCAGAAAAAGCATTAAAAGGGAACATTATGGAAGAAGGGGTAAGTTCAAATATATAAGTAGAAGAAGATTCTTTTAATCATAGAAGAATAAAAAGAGACACTGTATTCATGAAACAAATATAGAAATATATATGTATATAAATGTGTTGAGTGTATATATTCATATGCTTCCTGTTTGTACCTTATATATATATTTATATAGCAATACACTTTATATAATAATTTATATATAATGTGTTTGTTCAGAGAATAAGAAAACCATTTAAAGATTAAAAATATAATAGCAGAAAAAGAAGAACTCAATGCAGCAGTTAGAAAATCAAAGAAATCTCCCAGAGAGTACAGCAAAGCAGCAAAAAGATGAGAATTAAACGAAAAAAAATTAGAAAATTAATGATCCAGTCCAAAAGGAATAACAGCTCAATAATAGAAATTCCATGAAGAAAGAACAGAGGAATCAGAACTTAGGGAATCATTACATAAACAATCAAGAAAATTTCTCTGAACTAAAAGACATGAATTCAAAGATTGAAAGTGTCTATCAAGTGCCTGTTGAGTAGATATACTGGATTTATTCCACAGCACATCAGTGTGGAAATTCAGACTCACAATTTAAATAGAAGATTCTAAATCTTCCAGAAAGATGAAAATAGGTCACAAACAAGGGATTAGAAAACTGGATGGTTTGGGACTTCTCAAGAGCAGTGCTGGAAACTGAAAGATAATGAAAATATAATTTCAGAACTCTGAAGTAAAAGGATATTGATTCTGATTTTCTATTTATAGACAAACTAGCAAATCAAAGACAAAGATAGACATTTTCAGATGTTGTAGAGCTCCCTAAAATGAAGAAGTAACCAAAAAAAAAGAAAGGGAATCCAGAAAATGGGATTTTCCTTCCTTTAAGAAAGAGGCAAAGATTATCTCCAGGATGAAGATGATGAAATATAACAGGAATGTAGCAAATCAATGGTCAGAAAGAGCAAGAATAGAACAGCCCAGAAGTTTCCAGGAAGATTATCTTTAACAAAATAAAAATGATAGAATATCTGATATAACTGGGAGAGTTTGGGCATTTTTCAGTGATTAGTACATACAAAGTAAAGCCAAAAAAATAAAACAAAAAGTCACTTAAAGAAATAAAAAATAGTCATGGTTTATACACAGCTTCTCTGTGACTAGTTCTTGTATAAACATAATAATGTTCCCTGAAAAATTTTAATCAAAATTATGCAATAATTTTAGTGGGAGAATAGAGGACATGGGAAGTATGTGTTTTTACTGCTAGGGCCTAGTGAGTTAAAGAAAGCTCAATCCTTCTTTTCCATTGTAGGAAAATCAATACATACTACCTGAAAGGGAAAGATCAAGAAATAACAGTATTGTTACTTTACTTACACAAGTGGAGGAACATTATCAAAAATAACAGCTAGTTAGAAAGCTTAAACAGTTAAGAAAAGGTTGCCTGTGAGAAAATGGAAATGGCAGGAAGTTTGGGGTATTGCTATGTTTTTTTTTTTTATTAAGAATTACAGAGTTGTTTGACTCTTAAATGTTTGAAAAATAACTTTGACAATCATAAAAATCAAACGTAGGAAAATGTTTACACTGAAATGTGTTGATTTTTAACAATTAGAAACAGAGTCATCAACTTATACAGCCAAGGTAATCGATTTTTTATAGAAATCTCATATTGCGGCTTCTCTTAAAATATCTATTCACATGCAACTTATTGTTGTTGGGCCATTGATTTAAAAAATATAGCTTGGTGCTGTTATTACTGTCATTATTATTAAGTCATAGTCATTAAATTCAGGATGGCATATGTCCATTCACCTAAAATTGTGTGATTGCCTATTAACTACTTAGGTATGGGAAATAGGCTACCCCTCCCAAAACAAATGTTAAACTGATATAAAATTGAACAAAACTCTGAACACAGAGTGATATATAGATGCCCTCTCATCTATAATCTGTAATTACAGGTGTTTATTGAGATCACCTTGTTGAAATTACTGAATGCTAGAGCTCATTTGAAAACATGGACATTGAGGCCCCAGAGGAAAAGCGGCTTGCCTGTGGTCTCACACCTGGGGGAAATGGCAAATAGAATAGGACTCTCATGCTGCAGTCCATGGGGTGGCAAAGAGTTGGACACAATTGAGGGAATGAACAACAACGACAAAAACTTTTTTTCCAGAATATCTGATAACAAAGGGTAGTGTTCACGATATGAAATGGAATATTGTAACTTTATTTTCTTAGATTCCTTGCAAAATGGCTTTGTATCACTTAGGAATTTTTGACTGTAAACAGAAACGATGCCGGCTCGCCTAGGCAAAGGCAGGTTTGAGATTCTAAGGATGCATTGTGGAGATGAGGAGAACGTAGACTGGACTAGAATTAGCCTGGAAGAGCCAGGAAAACTTCAGAGGACTAAGAAACCAAACGCAGGCCTGGACTGGACAAGAGAACAGTCTGACGAGGCCACCACCACTGTGAAGAGGAAACTCTAACCCATTCTTTTCTTTTTGCATCACATGCTGAAGATTCAAGTTTCTCTGGGTACAGTTCAATTGGCTGAGCTTCGGCCATTTGCTCTCCTCTTGGTTGACTAAATGGTGAGAGGAAGGATTGGCATTTCTTTGGTAAATTACCAGTGAGTTGACTTCTCTGCCACCAAACTGCACACTGGGAAAAGCAAGTAGAAAATGACGGCTATTAAAAATGCCAAAAAGTAGCAAATACCTATTTTATCCTTGTGTTAAACATGTCTGAGCTATTGAGCTTGCTCAGTGGTCTGCTGATAAGAGTGTGCTTCCTTGTCAGAGAATGACTGGTTTAGAATGCTACATTTTGGGCAAAATGATACTGAAAACCTTTCAAGGTGACATAAATTCTGGCAAGCCTTACTTGCTTTCTTTTTGTTGGTAAAACTTCTGGTTTGAATTAAAGGGAGTATATCTATGCAGACATAGAAAAATGGAGCATTTACCCAGTGGTCTATGTGGTGATGCTTAAAGATACGCCTTTGGGTATGGTTCAGCATGTACATGTGTTAGAGGAATAGAAAAGGCCAGAGCAGCTTGAAAGTTCTTTAGATACATTGACACCAAGATAATAAGCTTGACCTGCTTTAAAAGGCTGTCATTTCCTGTTGGTGTCTTAAATTCATTGATTTTTTACAGTGTTTGCTTTATTGTTTCTCATTTCATGGTAAAATAACAAAGCAGTAAGTCATTTCCTTAGTCAGAAAAAAAAATGATGATTTTGAGAATTTTATGAGTTGCAATGCTTGGAGAAGAGCAGGAAGATATATGCTAGAGGAGGGGAGGAAGGGGAAGAAATGAAGGGAACAGACAAGGCTTTTGCTTCAACTTTTCTACACCAGTAGCTTGTACAACACTCTGTTTTAATAGTTCTGTGATTTTTTTTTTCTTGTACTTTTAATTCCAGCAAGGAATTTACTGAAACAGCAAATTATCTTTTCTACAGACTTAAGTGTCAGAAAGCTCAGTGAAGTGTGTAGAAATAATAAAGCAAGTGAAGGAAAAAAAAAAAAAAGAAACCGATAATGAGGTGAGAAGAAAATATTTTCAAATGAGGTTTAAAATGAAGAGAGAAACATGTGAACTAGATCTTCAAATAGACCAGGAGCAATGGAAGTCATTTAGGAAACCTGCAGATAAAGATTTTAAACGTTTTATAGAAGTGAGCAAAGTGTCAATGAGTCTCCTCAAGTTGGGTAAACATTGTTTGAAGCCAAAGCTTCTGGTGAGGTGAGAAAATATAATTCCGTAGTCACTTATTGCTCATTTATCTGTACTGGATGAGGGTGGCTGGCTTTTTTTCCTATTGCATACAACATCAGCACATTCTGAGGTCACCTACAAAGTTATGCGTGCCTCAGATTTATCTTAGTCTTTGATCTGATGAGAGTTTAGTGATGTAAAGGGCTTTAAAACGCAGTGCATTCTTATATTGCCTAGACCATAAATAACTTTTGAAAATAATTATAGTGAACATATATTTTACAAAGGCTAAAGCACATAATTATAAATAAAACACAACGTTACTCAAATGTAGGTTGCAAATACCAAGATTAGCTTCAGTTTAGGATTTGCAGTAGTAGGACAGAATGTCACTCAGGTGAAAATACTATCATAAAATGTAGCTGTTCCTAAATTTGTTATTAAATTTTATATGTTCAACAAAAATATATATACAGATGGTTTAATGGGCCAAACATTTCCATAACAATTATGGAAAAGTTCTATCCTCCCTGACTCCTGCATTTCTCACAACTCTAAGGTCCCTTTTAGTACTCACTTATGTATATTTACCTCCATGTTGTCGCATAACATTGTTACATTGTTAGCATTAAGAAAAATTTTAAGCATCAGTTTATTAATTTCCCACTATGGGAAATGTGGAATTAGTGTTTTTTCACATTCTAACTCTCATTGCTGTAAAAACTTACCCATACTCAAGACTTAAACAGTATTACTTAGATCAGTATTCAGGGTTCACATAATTTTGTTTTTGTAAATGTTGACAGTACTGTATTTTATGCTAAGATTATGTTTGCTTTCTTGAACAACCCTCTGTATATCTTCTTGCTGTTCAGTGTCTGTCTGTTCAGTCACTCAGTCATGTCCAACTTTTTGTGACCCTGTCCTTGGAATTTTTCAGACAAGACTGGAATGGGTTGCTATTTCCTCCTCCAAGGTATCTTCCCAAACAGGGATCAAATCCACATCTGTGTCTCCTACATTCCAGGCAGATTCTTTACCTGCTGAACCAACAGGATGTTAAATGTGCATGTTAAGTTGCTTCAGTTGTATCTGACTCTTTGCAACCCCATGGACTGTAGCCTACCAGGTTCCTCTGTCCATGGGATTCTCCAGGCAAGAATACTGGAGTGCGTTGCCATTCTCTTCTTCAGGAGATCTTCCCCACCCAGGATGGAACCTATGTCTCTTACGTCTTCTTTGTTGACAGGCAGTTCTTTTACCACTAGTGCCACCTGGAACTCTTTTTTATTGACTTGGTTTTCTATGCCCTCACTCTCCCTGAGTTGTTCCAGATTTATTAAGATTGTATCAGGCTCTTGGATACAACTCTTCAGAGGCTGCTGGTCTTTCAAACTGGATCAACTATGCTGTATACCTTAGAAATGCCATCATCCCAAGATCTACTTTCAATTTAAACCTAGAGAAATTCCATTCTCTTTCCTGAATTGAAGCTCCCATTCTCTACATCTCATGCTTTCCTTTTTCTTGATTTATTCTCTCATCAGGGTGAAGTAACTTTACCAGGGGCTTTGTGAGAAAGACAGTATGAGAAATAAATAGTTAAGGAGGTTGCACATCTGAAAAATATCTATAGTCTACCCTCATATTTGACTGGTAGTTTCACTGGCATGGTGTTAATCGATTCAAAATAATTTTCTTTCCTCTATATTTCAAAGGCATTTCTCCATTGTCCTCTAGCTTTAATGTAACTTTGAGACATTAAAGTCCTTTCTAATTTCTGATCATAGAAGCTTTTAAAATCTTTTTCTTATCCCTTTAGTCCTGAAATTTTACAGTTAAATGCCTTTGCATCTACTGGTTTTCATCTGTTGTGCTGGGTCTAATCTAGGACTTCATATCCTTCTTTTATGGGAAATTTTTTTGTTTTATTAGTGATCTTCTACTTTCTAGCTTTTCCATTATTTCTATCTGAGTTTCCTCATAGTCACATATTGAATCTTCTAAAATGGTCCTTCGATTCTCTATTTATTTAAAAATTTTTCAGTGTTGTAGGGTCTTGGGGAAAAAATGTGTTTTGTTTTGCTCTACTTTCTGGAAGAATTTCTTTTATCTTTCAAAACTTTTTCTAAAGGTTCTATTTCTGCTGTTTTTAATTTTTAAGAACAACTATTCTGTTTATTTTATATAGAATTTTATTGTTCTTTATGGATGCAATATTTTTCCTAACTGTGAGCATAGTAGTAAATGTAAAAGTTTCCTTCGATCTGTATAATATCTTCTTCCTCCACATTGCTTGTTCTTTTTTTTTTTTTTCTATATTCAATCATAAGAGATTGATTTAAAGATCTTTGGGAAGTACACAATGATAGTGACTTTCTGTTGCAGACTGTGCTGTATGAAGATCTGGCTGTACTGCTTTATTGAGAGACTCTAAATTTTAGTATTTTAGATCTTTCTCTTGGTGTGTTAAAAATTTACAGAAAATAATATTTCAGATATATGTTTCCCTGCCAATATTCTGAAAACTGAATGAGAGAAGAAGGTTAAGGGGTTCTCTACATTCCTTATATAAACATTGACTCCTCCTAACCCATAACTTGCTCTCAACTATA
Source organism: Bison bison bison (assembly GCF_000754665.1). Classification (NCBI taxonomy): domain Eukaryota; kingdom Metazoa; phylum Chordata; class Mammalia; order Artiodactyla; family Bovidae; genus Bison; species Bison bison. The sequence goes on along the minus strand of NW_011494670.1, from coordinate 2,471,130 downwards.
GCTGCTTATCTCCTATAGAAAGACCTTTCATTTCACACTTTTCAGAGAAAAAACCGTACGGGCTTCTGTCTTGGTCAGTGTAGTTACCTCACCCACAGACTGGGTGGCTTAAAAAACAGAAGTTTATTTTCTTCCAACTTAGGAAGCTGGAAGTTCAAACTCAAGGTGCCAGTAAGGTTGGTTTCTCGTGAGGCCTATCTCCCTACCTGCAGACAGCTGGCTGTGCAGTATGTTGTTAAGTGGCCTTTCCTCTGAGAATACACTCCGGATCTCTCCTCCTCTTTTTGTGAGGCTGCTAGTCCTACCCTATGACCTCATTATTAGGGCTTCCCAGGTGGCACTAGTGGTAAAGAACCTTCCTGCCAACACAGGAGATGTAAGAGACTCGGGTTCAATCCTTGGGTCAGGAAGATCCCCTGAAGGAGGGCATGGCAACCCACTCCAGTAATCTTGTCTGGAGAATCCCATGGACAGAGGAGCCTGGTGGGCTACAGTCCATAGGGTCACAAAGAATCAGACACAAATGAAGGCATTTAGCATGGATGTATGCACTATATGTTGTAAAATATTTTATTTCATTTTTCAGTGTACCATTAAAATGTAGAGCCCAGAACAAAATATAATCCCACAGTATGATACAAGCACAGAGAAAGACTTTCCAAATCTACAGCTTTCTTGGAAACTAAATTTTGATTAACTCACTCCAAGATTATGTTTACTTCTTAACTACTGAATCTCAATATTGACTTTTGGGGGAATTAAAACTTTTAGGTCTTTTTGACAGCACCATTAATCATTTAAATTGACATACAGGTCTTTTCATTTATTCCTGTCAAAACATATCTCACTGATTTTCACCCATTTTTAAAATCTAGTTAACTAATTTCAAGTACTGACTCTGCCATTCATTATTTTAGCTATTTCTCTAAATTTTGAAACTTTTTAAAAATTTAATACAAATGGATAACAATTTGTTGAAATAAGATATTGCCATAGGGCAGAGTTGTGTCATCACCATCAAATTCATTTCATTGTATATATTTAACATATATATGTGTGTGTATATATATATAGAGAGAGAGAGAGAGTAAGTTTTGCTGAGTTTTTATTATGTATTAGATCCATATAACATCTTTTTATACATTACCTTGTTACATTTTCATGGTAATGAGGATACTCCTAATATCCCCATTTTATGCATACAGAGTCTAAGGACAAAAGAAGCTAAATTAAAACTCGGGTAGTCTTACTCCATAATTGGTACTTTGCTACTAAGATGAATTGCTTCTTCCTAAGGGAATATTAAAAAATATTTATTTCTAAAGGAAAATCTTTTTTCATTTAATTTCAGAAGAAGGGATTAGGACACAGTGAAAAGAAGTACAGTCATAAATTGTGAGAATTTGGTTTGACTTGAACTTTTAAAGCAGTTCAAGTCTGAGAATTATATGTATACACTGATAGTGAGCATGACCTTAAGGGTAAGGTATTATGACTATGGAAAAGCTAAAGGAAGACAAGAGACAGCCATAGATTAAGTAAGTGAGGAAGGAAAACTGCCTAACCACTGAAGTCATTTTGTCTAATTTACTGGCATTTAGTGTCAGAGTACTGTAAAAAGAAAAATTGTTTTCCCTCTACCCATCTTAAGTTCACTGGCTGGGACCTTGGAAATTAGACTAATAAAAGACAGATTAGCAAGAGAAAAACAAGTTTACTAACATGTGCATCCCGCATACACATGGGAACATTCAGAGAAGAGTAACGGAAAGCATGGTTAGAACTTGGACTTCTATAGCAGCTTCATAAAAGAACAATAAATTGTTAAAAAAGAAGTGACAAGACAAAGGAAAAATACTTTGAGCTTCTCAGTTCAGTTCAGTTCAGTTGAGTCACTCAGTCGTGTCCGACTCTTTGCAACCCCATGAACTGCAGCATGCCAGGCCTCCCTGTCCATCACCAACTCCTGGAGTTCACTCAAACTCACGTCCATCGAATTGGTGATGCCATCCTGCCATCTCATCCTCTGTCGTCCCCTTCTCCTCCTGCCCCCAATCCCTCCCAGCATCAGAGTCTTCCAATGAGTCAACTTTTCGTATGAGGTGGCCAAAGTACTGGAGTTTCAGCTTTAGCATCATTCCTTCCAAAGAAATCCTAGGGCTGATCTCCTTCAGAATGGACTGGTTGGATCTCCTTGCAGTCCAAGGGACTCTCAAGAGTCTTCTCCAACACCACAGTTCAAAAGCATCAATTCTTCGGTGCTCAGCTTTCTTCACAGTCCAACTCTCACATCCATACATGACTACTGGAAAAACCATAGCCTTGACTAGACGGACCTTTGCTGGCAAAATAATGTCTCTGCTTTTGAATATGCTGTCTAGGTTGGTCATAACTTTTCTTCCAAGGAGTAAGAGTCTTTTAATTTCATGGCTGCAGTCACCATCTGCAGTGATTTTGGAGCCCCCAAAAATAAAGTCTGACACTGTTTCCACTGTTTCCCCATCCATTCCCCATGAAGTGATGGGACCAGATGCCATGATCTTCTAGTGACTGGCAGACTGTGGGAAGGCAAACATATGGGGAAATTAATGATGGATTAGGGCTAGTTTTAACAAGGTTTGTTAGGTATATTTCTTTGATTCCCTTTCTGAGCTGATAGGGGTCTAGGGTTGTCTTGTGATTAACTTCTGTCTTGGCTGGCTTGGGGGTAAGACATGTTTATTCTGCTTAGCTGTGGCATGCAGGATCCAGTTCCCTGACCAGGAATTGAACCCAGGCCCCCTGCATTGAGAGCATGAATTCTTAACTGCTGGACCACAAAGGAAGTCCCTGCATACTCTGCTATCCTTTAATATAAATGGATGTCAGGCTCAGAAAGGCATAATTAACTTTATTTTCCATATAGACTTCTAAAAATGTGTGCGTAAAGGAGCTGTGTAAAAATGTGTAAAATGTGTGAAAAATGTGTGTAAATGTGTGTAGATAAAACACTGAAAATGTACAAAAGGTGGTGGGAAGTGGGGAACTTAATGCCAAGAGCTCTTAAAGAAGAATACTTATCAAAAGTCAGTGGCCTTGGGTTCTTTCACCTGCCATCAAGGCATCTAAAAGGGCCTCTAGAGAATAGAGAGAAGGCAATGGCACCCCACTCCAATACTCTTGCCTGGAAAATCCCGGGGATGGGGGAGCCTGGTGGGCTGCCATCTATGGGGTCGCACGGAGTCAGACATGACTGAAGCGACTTAGCAGTAGCAGTAGAGAATAGATAATAATGAGGTGGGAAACCATATTGTCTTTGGCTGTCACCAATGGCTGAGAAAGTTGCTGGCAATTAATATGAGCATCAAATGTTGGCCAATGAACAAGAATAGTCCTGTCTACAACTGTCAACAACTCCTGTCTACCATTGTTTACTTTAACCTAAGACTTCTGGGAAACCATCTCTTAAAGAGTGAATTTAATTTTAAGGCTATAGTCCACATTTTGTGAAAGAGTATAACACCAACAATAATTTGTTTTAAAGAGATTCTTTTCCTTGTCTACTATCATGATTGAAGCAGTGGGGAAAATTGCTTAAACTCTAAAATGAGAGCTAAATACTCTGGCTTTTATTCATAATTATCTACTAACATAGAGTATGACCTTGGGCTAGTTATTTGCTCTTGTTTTTTCATGTGTAAAAATGAAGATAAAGCTAATGTCATTGCTAATATATTAACAATGGTGAAGCATATTTGAAAATGTAATGTCATATTTCAGTGTATAACTTTAAATAACCCATGTGCCACCCAGTTGCAACAATGCTCCACAATCACTAAGGATCCATAACAATTATTAAATGTTATGTATCAAACATCATGAGCCCTCCCACCTTATGAAAATGTTTCTGACTTATAAACCTGAGAGTTATGCCTATGGAGCAAGTCAGTAAATTGAGAATAAACAATGTAATTGCCTGATATGTGTTCCACAGTCCTCATTTTTTAGCCTGAAGGAGGAATGAGCTTTTAAACTTTTCCATAACAATGGTCTTTTTCAGAGTTAATGATCTACAGATATATTTGGTCATAAAAATAAGACCAATTGATTTCAAAACAACTCAAGCCTCAATTAACAGGATTCAGGCTCCCCCAAGGCTTTGTCAAGGCCTCCATTTTATTAAAGCATGCCAGGACTGTCAGAATCCAGGGAGCAAATGCTCAAATTGAGACAAATGTGTATATTTGGTAGTGATTCACACTTATGCAAACTACCAGTTCCTAAACCAAGATTTTTTTCCTTTGTATTAAAATTTAAATTAAAATATATGATTTTCAAGTATAAACATTTGCGTATAAAATTTCTTATACCAAGAGCTTTCTGACCCTCCAGATTTTGTAAAGTGGACCTGTGTCTGAAGAGCCAGACTTCTCACGTTCATTACAGGATTTCAGAGGCTGTTTCTCCAGGCTTTTCTTTTATGACTGAACAACCCTTATATATGATCAGATATAAAAGGATCAGTGATCATTCTTCCTTGAAATCCCAGTGGGCCTTCAAGTGTTATCTCTCACCAAACCTAAACCTATATTCTTGCTAGGCATTGTCAGACAAAGGCCAAGTTCCAACTCAGCTGAAACTCTGTATACGGTACCGCAGTCCTAGACCTCATGCTTACCTCACAGAACAGCAATTTTTAATTGAGTCATGGACAATCTTGAAAATTTACCAAATTTACTAAGTATTCTAGAACATACTTCCAGAAAGGTACACATATGTGTGTATGCATATATATATATATATATATTTCATTTCATGGTGTTTGGGACTTACCAAAGCTAACCCATGGATCTAAGTGAGGAAAATATATCTCAGGAATTTTCAGGGCTCCTCTATTGTAATGCTCTGCTTGGGACCTAGAGTCCATTATGGACATAAATAATACTCCCTGAAAGATAGTAATTAAATGTTTCATCATCCCTCACTCCTCCAACATGTACTGTTGGTTCTCATTATTCATAGTTGTTTTGCCCTAGAAGTCACCAGAAACATTGAATTAGCAAACACTGAACCATTGCTCCTAGGGAAAATACAAAGTTATGTTCCTATGAGCTTCTGGACACAATTGTTTTATCGACCAATCAATACATAATTTTGTTTCATCTGTGTTTCTATTTAAAGACATATTATTTAATATATACTGTTTTATTGTTTATATTGAAATTGAACTTACAGTCAATTGTCTAATTCATAATTTATACAAAACTTCTCTATCACAGGTATTTTCTCCACAGCTCTCTTGCTTGTAGGAATACTAGACAGCACTTCTGCACTACTCACAGGAGCTATTTTAAACAGTGAAGTTACAAAAAAAAAAAAAAAAAAAGGCAGAAAAATGACCACTAAATAGACTATGGAAAGAATACTTGTTAACAGCGTGAGAGCTGAAATAAGAATGCAAAGCATTGCCTGAGTGACCTGAGCTGGGGACGTGAGCCACAGTCTACTCAAATTTTTCATAGTTCTGTGCATGAACAAAAATGACTATGAAATCACCATGAATGCTGATTTTGAAGTTGCAAGAAGTTTGTAGCAAGTCGGCAGATTGGCAAATACAGAATCCATAGTTAATGAGAATTGACGATATACCTCCCTGCTAGCTTCTTACTCCCCATTTCCTAAAGGTATCTAAGCATCCCACTTCCTAATGTCAATATCCTTAATTTCCAAGTTTTGAATCCTACAGTGTACAGATTCAAAGCTTATATTTTACAAATGGTCTTGTAATATGCCACCAAATTTAACTCAATTTGACCCCTACCTTAGAGAGCACTGGCTTCCCTTGTGGCTCAGCTGGTAAAGAATCCACCTACAACCCTTAGTAACAATAAAATGATTTGGAGGCGAAAAAAAAAAAGAGAGAATCCACCTACAATGGGGGAGATCTGAGTTCGATCCCTGGGTTGGGAAGATCCCCTGGAGAAGGGAACAGCTACCCACTCCAGTGTTCTGGCCTGGAGAATTCTATGGACTGTATAGTCCATGGGATCTCGAAGAGTCGGACACGACTGAGCGACTTTCACTTCCTTCACTTCCTTCTTTCCTGAGTGAGCACTATAACCTAGAAGACTCCAATCCTGTTCCCTTTAAATCCTAACACTTGGCACCATTCATACAATTTATTTATTAGTGTGTAAATCAGAGTTCATTTCTCCATTACCAAAGTTTTTGTATACTTTTATAGAAAAATGATAATATCAATTATACAGAAATTCTTTAAAGGAATTTGAAAAGTAATGAAAGTCAGGTACTCCCTGGTGGTCTAGTGGTTAGGAGTTTGCACTTTCATTGCTGAGGGCCTGGGTTCAATCCCTGGGGATCTAAGATTCCACAATCCACGTGGTGTGGCCAAAAAACAACAAAAAACAAAAACTAATGAAAGTCAAACTGAGGGGAAGGCTAATATATAAGATATATAAATGCAGATTTTATTATTCAGTTTTAACCATGTCACTTTATTTATTGGTGGCACATTTTAATGGTTGGTGTTGTGAACAGTCTATCATGATTACAAGAAAAGGATTTAGGTTTTTCAGGGGAGAAGTAAGTTTTGTTTTTTAACAGTTTTCACAGTGGTGTGATGGTGAGGATCCTGGTGCCCAATGTGCATTTCCCAATGAATACAATAGATGTTGCTTGTTATTCTTTTTCAAAATATCACCTTAGATTTCCATTCAAATTTAAGCCAAATCTGTGATCATAATAGAAGTCAATGTTCCTTTGTTTCTTTCAAGCCACCTAAAAAAGTATCTCATCTTGCAATAGACCCTTTGTACTAAAATGCTATTAGAAATTAATTCATAACAAAGGGTCTGAGGCTTAGGAGACATGGAAAAACTCACCACTGTGACATATATAGTGAGAGTGTTGCAAAACGGAACTTAGAATTTCAAGCAAAGCTCGAATAGAAAATCCATAGAAGTTGATTCTGGCTCTGTTTTGACCCCATGTCCTGAAAAGTTGATGGTAAACCATAGCCTACAGTTCTCAAGGAGAAAGCCGTATGGTCTTCTTGATCAACTTTGCAGGGATATGTTGATCATATCCCTTACGCTATACCAATGGATATGACTGGATATATTCTATTTTCCTAAGCAATTAAAATAAGAACTGTTTATATTTACAGTGACTTTTTGTTGGTGGCTATACACTTATTTTTGTTTTTGTGATTACTGAATCTTTCCAGGGTTCAGTTCAGTTCAGTTCAGTCTCTCAGTTGTGTCCGGCTCTGTGTGACCCCATGAATTGCAGCACACCAGCCCTCCCTGTCCATCACCAACTCCCGGAGTTCACTCAAACTCATATCCATCGAGTTGGTGATGCCATCCAGCCATCTCATCCTCTGTCGTCCCCAGGGTTAACTAGCAGTTAATGAGTGTTTATCATGAGTCCACCTTGTGTGGGGCTCAGTGAGAGATGAAGTCATTTACAAAGCCCCTGCCTTCAATGTAAAGTAAAGCTGTGCTGTCCAATACAGTAGCCACTACTCATAGCTGAATTTTTAATCTCTTTAAACTTAAATATGTGTGGGGAAGGGAGGGAGCTTTCCAGCTGGCATTAGTGGTAAAGAATTCACCTGCCAGTGCAGGAGACTCAAAAGAGGGAAGATGCCCTGGAGGAGAGCGTGACAAGCTCTACAGTATTCTTGCCTGGAAAATTTCATGGACAGGGGAGCCTGGCAGGCTACAGTCAGTGGAGCTGCAAAGAGTCAGATAAGACTGAGCATGCATACACACACATGGGGAAGGGAGACAGGAGTCTGAGGTCTCTCTGTTGGAGGAAATGAATCAATGAGTGTGATTTCTCTGATTCTAAGCACTTTCTGTTACTCATATAAGGTGTTCTTGGATTCACCTCATTTTGAATACTTCCTGAATGACCCTTCCTTATTTACCTAACCTAATGTAGTTGTCCTTTTTGGGTTTTTTAATGACTTTTCACAGAGCTCATAATATCCTTTTCAATTTTTAATTATTTCATTTCTCTTTTTACAGTTTCTTTTCTCTAAACTAGTTTATATCTCTGCCATTTCAGGCCTACACACACACACACACGCACACACACATACACAAAGCTACTAATTGTGCACCTAATATATGTTCACTAAAATATTTCACCCCAGCACCTAGCACAGTACTCAACAAATGGTAGGTTAACCATCAGGAAATGCTGCCAATGGTTTAGAAGCAGACCCTTACAAAGTGAAATGGTAACTCACCTACCTCAAAGTATGAGAAAAATGTTCAACATTAAAAAATCTGTTGAAAATATAACCCAATTTCCTATTATTTAAAAGTATTCTTTCCAAATCATTTTTAAAATGTCATGGTGAATTTTATGCTGTAATTTCTGACCTTACAAAATTGCCTTTAAAAAATAACATATAGAAAGCACACATTTTCTATTTGATAATTATCTCATCTTTCTTCATTGGATTTCCCCACTGGTTCAACGGTAAAGAATCCTCCTGCAATGCCCGAGACATAGAAGACACAGGTTCAATCCTTGGATTGGAAGATCCCCTGGAGAAGGAAATGGCAATCTACTCCAGTATTCTTGCCTGGAGAATTCCATGGACAGAGGAGCCTGGCATGGGGTCACATACATGGGGTCACACCCCATACAGTCCATGGGGTCACAGAGTGTTGGACATGACTGAGCACATGGCACATAAGACATATTCTTCACAACTACACACTCATTCCCAATGTGTACCACTGTCAGGGATATACTATCCTTGTGTGATGATGGTCACTCCAGTATATTAAAACTCAATTGTAGTTTAACAAAGTTGTGCCAATTCATACATATTCTTATTAAATGTTTGTATTTGCTACTGTTGTCACTAATATTTACACATTTTTAACAGTGTTAAATTTTCTTTGAACTCTAAGTCATTAATGAATTATTGAATAATAATCTCAGTAACAATTGTTTGTAAAATTTTCTCTACAATTCAGACAAAAGTATGAATTCACTGAGTGTAACTGCTGATACATTTAGTACAGTCATGTTCCAGATTCAGGAATTCAGTTATTCACAGTTCTAGACATTTGCTTTGCTGTGAACTAACACACGACTTTGTTTCATTGTTTGCTGTTACTCTGGCAGCTCCTTCCATCTGTAGCTTATTCTGCCTTCCTTGTTAAAAGCAAATTTATAAAGCGTTAAAGAAAAGCATTAAAGACAGATAAGCACCCAACAGAGCCTTCTAGGAAATAAGAGAAAAATTGTCAAAATAGAGGTACTTTCTTACACTGTTGGAGAGAGTACAACTTACTACATTTTTTACAAATGCAGTCTGACAGTGGACCTCAAGAGGCCCTTTTTTAAAAGCTTTTGGAGTTTTGCTTTTAATTTTTTTTTTTTCCTAACAAAAGAATAGGTACTTGCATAGCCATCCAGCTGCATAGACCAAATAAATCCAGGATTTTCCTACTTGATAGGCCTGCAGATAACAAGTCCAGGTCTAAGAAGCAGAACCAGTTGGATTATTCAGTCTTTACTTTTCTTATGTCCCCAAAGTAGTTCTGCTGCAACAGAAGTTTAGTTTACATTTAATAACCATTCCCAAAGAATTTGTCCCTATTGAAAAGTTCATTTTTCACTGTTGAGAATAGGAGAATGAATGAAGAAATACAAGTTTATTTGGAAAAGTCTGCACAGATATCTGGGCTTCCCTGGTGGCTCAGAGGATAAAGAATCTGGCTGCAATGCCAGAGACCCGGGTTGGATCCCTGGGTCGAAAGGTCCCCTGGATAAGGAAATGGCAATCCAATCCAGTGTTCTTGCCTGCAGAATTCCATGGACAGAAAGCCTGGTGGGGTACAGTCCATGGGGTCACAAAGAGTTCGACACGACTGAATAACTAACACTTTCACTCTTTTCAATGCATAAATATCTGTCGACTATAATTTAGTTCTTTTTTTTTTTTTTTTTTTGCATATCTGGATCAGTTACCCACAGTTTGAAAGTGGCTACTGAAATTGTGGCTATAGATCCCCTGAAGAAGGAAACGGCAACTCACTCCGGTACTCTTGCCTGGAAAATCTCATGAACACAGAAGCCTGGTGGGCTACAGTTCATGGGGTGGCAAAGAGTCGGACACGACTGAGCGACTGAGCGACTGAACGACTTCACTTTTCCTGTATCTGTGCTACCTGAAGAGCTTAGCAAAACTATAGGTCAAATTAACCACCCAATTTTGGGGATCCCAGGCTGAACTTATTGAATACAGGAAGCAGTTTTCATAATGATGAAAACTTGAATAAAGCATTCAGGAAGTTATCAATTCATGGATCTATTCAAGGACCACTTACAATGACAGGCTTTCATCATTGCTCATTTGTCTATCTGTCATCCTCCAAGCACAGCGCTTTGTGATTTTGGTACCGTATTTGTACCACACTTTATGGTACCATATTTGTACCTTGCTTTCAGTTGTATCTTTTTTTTAAAAAAGAACCCCCCTTTTAAAAATCTTCCAAATGACAGTCGATTCATGTATTAAAATATTAGCAAAATAACTGTTTCTTGTTTCATTAAGTGCCCAATAGGATTGACCAGACCAGTCTTTCACCAGTAAGTTAGATAGGTTTTAGGCTTAGCTATTCCACTATATGGGCTTCCTACGTGACTCAGTGGTAAAGAAACCACCTGCTAATGCAGGAGATGTGGGTTCAATCCCTGGGTGGGGAAGATCCCCTGGAGGAGTAAAAGGCAACCTACTCCAGTATTTATGTCTGGTAAATCCCACGGGCAGAGGAACCTGGCAGGCTATAGTCCACAGCATTGCAAAGAATTGAACACGACTTAGTGACCAAACAACAAAAACAAATTACACTATATATTACACATCTGCAGCAAAACTTGACCATATGAAATGCTTATTTGAAGGCTGTATTAACCTCTCAGTCTTTGGAGGTTAATTGGTTAGCAAAATTGCATGAACTCAATATAGACCACCAATCATTCCTGCTACTTACTTAACTACCCTCCCTTATCAGTGGTATTGTGTGTGTGTTTACCTACCGTTTAATTTTTTCCTTAAGTGCTTGGTACACCTTTAAAATGAGAGGAATACTTCTGTTTGTGTTACACAAAAAGACCGATGTTCTCTTATACCCGTATGTTATATTTTCATCATTCAACTTACTATGAATATTACTTTGGGTGCTTAAAAAGAGAAGATGGGCCTGGTTATAACATTTAATGGTCTGTGTTCCTAATTATGGTTTCAAATTACCAATGTAAAATTAAATTTATTGTTTTTACAAGTAGCCCTCAAATAGAATTGTTTTATAAATAATGATCCCCTTCTGTCTTATTCAGAAACAGTAGTGTACGCTTTGCCAAAAGTTTATTTAATATAGTTGAGTAACTTTTTGTTTGTTTATTGACCATTGGAAATGTCTAACTATATTATTTTAAATTATTGCTTCTTTCCATATTGTCTGACTCCATGTAAGCTGTCTTAAGTTATTATTTGAACAATACAAGATAATAAGAAAAAAGCACAATCTCAGTTTTACTTCCATACACCTATAAGTCATCTTTTCTAGCTGGAGGGTGGGGAGAGAAGTTGAGGATAATAAAACTGGATTTCAAGAAGACCATAAGCATCAATATTATACTCAACTGTTTTTATTAAAACTCAGTTTCTTTAACCTCAATGTTCCAGTACAATAGCAAGCATAATCATTTATACATCTACAGAGTAAAAAACCAAAATTGCTAAAAATTATAAACCAAGAATAGCACAAGGGGTATTTGCCACAAGTTAGATAGGAAATTGTAAATAACAAAATTTTAGAGACAACTATGACATTTTATTTTAATTTTATCTACATGTGACAATATTTTCATCTGTATTTAAGGTCAATAAGGTGCAAACCTTATTTTCATCTGTATTTATTTATTTATTTTTTTTGGTGGTTATTTTTTTTTATTTTATTTTATTTTTAAACTTTACATAATTGTATTAGTTTTGCCAAATATCAAAATGAATCCACCACAGGTATACATGTGTTCCCCATCCTGAACCATCCTCCCTCCTCCCTCCCCATACCATCCCTCTGGGTCGTCCCAGTGCACTAGCCCCAAGCTGTATTTAATAATGTACTTCAGACAACTTCGGATTCATCTTACTGCTGCAGTAAAAGCTATATGTTGTGAATATAGCAAGTCTAGGGAAGATGCACTGCTTTGGACATGTTTGTTTGTGCCTGTCTCCAACACTTGTGACCCTAGAGACTGTAGCCTGCCAGGTTCCTCTGCCCATTGGACATGTTACAGCTCTCAAATAATTGCCTTCATTTTGAGGTTTTAGGCTATACATTGGCATAAAACCAATAATTGAAATATTTCCATCTTTCCGCAAGGTAAAGAGTAATTGATCCAGAAATCTGTGTGCTTATGGATGTCAATATCAATACAAGCTCACTGTGATTATAAAGAAAGGAAGGAAGTGTGTGTGAGTGTGTGTGTTCACATGCACATGTGGGTTTGTATGTGAGTGCAATGTCTAGTTTTTGGAGAAGCAGACTGCTAACACAGAAAAAGCACCGGACAACTTGTACTTCTGCATGTGCTGTTTTTAGCTCTCATTTACTGGATATGTAACCTTGGGCAAATGATTAAGTAGTCTTTTCTAAGCCCTAATTTCCTTCCATATCGACTTGTCCATGTTAAGGGATGTTTTGTTAAGTATAAAACCATGTGTGGAAAGATTTATACAAAGGGGAATTGTTTAAAAATTTCTTTTCATTTCAGGATTAAAAATGGAAATAAGAATATGAAAGTTACAGAAAATCTTGGAACTTACTCATCCAACCTGATTTTACGTTTGAGAGGAGAGACACAGAAGATAAACAACTTGACCAAGGTAACAATGTTCAAATGTCTCATTATTTTTTGATCCAAAGCTGTTTTATTTTTTTCTTTTACTTTTTTAAATAGAAGTATAGTAGACATGCAATATTATATTAGTTTCTGATATATAAATTTAGTTATTTGACATTTAAATACATATGAGTTGATCACCATGACAAGTTTAGTAACCATCTAGCATCACACAAAGTTATTACTGTATTATTGACTATATATTACATTTCTAAGACTTATTTACTTTATAACTGAAGTTTGTATCTTTTTATTTTACCCAACCTTCCATCCC
>NW_011494670.1:2417982-2457817 GCF_000754665.1 Bison bison bison | reverse complement strand
ATGAGTCTGTTTCTGGTTTGTTTAGTTTGCTCATTTGCTTTTTTGTGTGTTTTTTTTTAATTTAAATTTATTTATTTTAATTGAAGGTTAATTACTTTACAATATTGTATTGGTTTTGCCATACATCAACATGAATCCACCATGGGTGTACACATGCTCCCCATCCTGAACCCCCCTCCCACCTTCCTCCCCGTACCATCCCTCTGGGTCATCCCAGTGCACCAGCCCCAGGCATTCTGTATCCTGCATCGAACCTGGACTGGCGATTCATTTCTTATATGATATTATACATGTTTCAATGCCATTCTCTCAAATCATCCCACCCTCTCCCTCTCCCACAGAGTCCAAAAGACTGTTGTGTACATCTGTGTCTCTTTTGCTGTCTCACATACAGGTTTATCATTACCATCTTTCTAAATTCCATATATATGAGTTAGTATACTGTATTAGTGTTTTTCTTTCTGGCTGACTTCACTCTGTATAATAGGCTCCAGTTTCATCCACCTCATTAGAACTGATTCAAATGTATTATTTTTAATGGCTGAGTAACAATCCATCGTATATATGTACCACAGCTTTCTTATCCATTCATCTGCTGATGGACATCTAGATTGCTTCCATGTCCTGGCTATTATAAACAGTGCTGCGATGAACATTGGGGTACACGTGTCTCTTTCATGTTCATGGATTGGAAGAATCAATATAGTGAAAATAAGTATACTACCCAAAGCAATCTATAGATTCAATGCAATCCCTATCAAGCTACCAATGGTATTTTTCACAAAGCTAGAACAAATAATCTCACAATTTGTATGGAAATACAAAAAAACCTCAAGTAGCCAAAGCAATCTTGAGAAAGAAGAATGGAACTGGAGGAATCAACCTGCCTGACTTCAGGCTGTACTACAAAACCACAGTCATCAAGACAGTATGGTACTGACACAAAGACAGAAATATAGATCAATGGAACAAAACGGAAAGCCCAGAGATAAATCCACACACCTATGGACACCTTATCTTTGACAAAGGATGCAAGAATATACAGTGGAGAAAAGATAATCTCTTTAACAAGTGGTGCTGGGAAAACTGGTCAACCACTTGTAAAAGAATGAAACTAGAACACTTCCTAACACCGTACACCAAAATAAGCTCAAAATGGATTAAAGATCTAAACGTAAGACCAGAAACTATAAAACTCCTAGAGGAGAACATAGGCAAAACACTCTCCGACATAAATCACAGCAGGATCCTCTATGACCTACCTCTCACAATATTGGAAATAAAAGCAAAAATAAACAAATGGGACCTAATTAAAATTAAAAGCTTCTGCACAACAAAGGAAACTATAAGCAAGGTGAAAAGACAGCCTTCAGAATGGGAGAAAATAATAGCAAATGAAGCAACTGACAAACAACTAATCTCAAAAATATACAAGCAACTCCTGCAGCTCAATTCCAGAAAAATAAATGACCCAATCAAAAAATGGGCCAAAGAACTAAATAGACATTTCTCCAAAAAGACATACAGATGGCTAACAAACACATGAAAAGATGCTCAACATCACTCATTATCAGAGAAATGCAAATCAAAACCACAATGAGGTACCATTTCACACCAGTTAGAATGGCTGCGATCCGAAAGTCTACAAGCAATAAATGCTGGAGAGGGTATGGAGAAAAGGGAACCCTCTTACACTGTTGGTGGAAATGCAAACTAGTACAGCCACTATGGAGAATAGTGTGGAGATTCCTTAAAAAACTGGAAATAGAACTGCCTTATGACCCAGCAATCCCATTCCTGGGCATATATACCGAGGAAACCAGAATTGAAAGAGACACGTGTACCCCAGTGTTTTGTCTTTTTAATTGAAGGATAATTGCTTTACAATGTTATGATGGTCTCTTGCTGTACATCAATGCAAATCAAGCGGGATATATATAAATATATATATATCCCGCTTCTCTTGAGCCTCCCCCTCATTCCACCCCTCTAGGTTGTCATGGAGGGGGCAAGACGGGACTCGCTGTGTGATACAGCTGTTTTCCACTAGCTATTTATCTTGTAAACCATGGTGTATATTCAATGCTACTTCCTTAAGTTGTCCTCTCTCCTTCCCCTGCTGTGTCCACCGGACCATTCTCTATGTCTGCATCTTCATTTCTTCTCTCTAAGTATGTTTTTTTTTAAAAATTATACATGTAAATTAAATCATACAATATTTGTCTTTTTAAACTTATTTCACTTAATATCCTCTAGATTCATCTATGTTGTCACAAATGGCAAGATTTCATGCTATTTTCGCATCTGAATAGTATTCTAATGTATGTGTGCATATATATATATATATATCTCACATCTTCTTTATCAAAGGATACCTAAGTCACTTCCAAATCTTAGCTACTGTAGGTAATGTTGCAGTGAACATAGGGGCACATATATCTTTTCAAACTAGTGTTTTTGTTTCTTCTAAGAACCAAAAAGTAGAGTTGCTGGATCATATGGTAATTCTATTTTTAGTTCTTTAAGGAAACTCCATACTGTGTTCTGTAGTGGATACACCAATTTACATTCCTATGAACAATGTTTCCTTTTCTCCACATCTTCCCCAACACTAGTTATTTGTTTTCTTTTTGATAATCACCATTGTGGTAGCTGTGAGGTGATATCATTGCAATTTTGATTTGCATTTCCCCAATGATTATGATGTTGAGTATCTTTTCATGTGTCTGTTAGCCATCTGTTTATCTTTGGAGAGTTATCTATTCAGGTTCTCTGCACATGTTTTAATCATAGTGTTTATTTTTGCAGAGCTATTTTAGAATTATAATTTTATATTCATTTCAGACAAAAAAACTTAATTATTTCCATCTATGACTTTTAGATCTATAATAAAAGGAATGGAAATCAATTAAATCTGTTTATTATATTATTTGACATTTATATTCTTTTGTTTATTAAATATTTTATGAAGGCTACTGACGAGAAAAAGAAATAGCTGATTTGTTTCAGCTAATCATTAACTGGTAAATAATAGAGTACCTAAAAGGAGTAAAGAATAAAAGAAGCTTAGATAATCTGTGCATTAGACATTGAAATCTTGGATAATCAAAATTTAATTTGTCATGTTCTCTCTTTAATATCTTTAGGAGATTGGGGAAGGTGCATAGAATTTGAGTTTGTTTTGTCCTTTGGAAAAATCTTTCTTATCTATGTCAATCTTTCAAATCAATAATAGATATATATATATTTTTTTACTTGTTTTAGGATATAATGAAATTTTTAAGGTAATTATCTTATAAATCAGAAGAATCTAAACTTCAGCCTAGAACACATCCATCTATTCATTAATGTAGCCAAATTCACTAGAGCATCTTCCATATTACATTCAGGTACGTTTATGGTTATATGCCTCTATGAATGCAAAGATGAATCAGAGACATAGCTTGTCCTCAAAGAGCTCATAGCTTATTGTGAGAAAAAGGAAAAAAAGGATCACAAGGATACATAACATTATGTAAAAAGTATTAAATACCTAACAAAATATTAAACTAGTTCTTGAAGGAAGCCTAGATTGGGTCTGTGCATGTAATTGTTCCTATAACAAAGATACAGTGGCAGAAAAGTAATAATAATGGTGTAGAGGCTGCCATATTTAGGTGCCTCTGAAGCACAAGCTGGAATCAAGATTGCTGGGAAAAATATCAATAACCTCAGATATGCAGATGACACCACCCTTATGGCAGAAAAAGAAGGGGAACTAAAAAGCCTCTTGATGAAAGTGAAAGAGGAGAGTGAAAAAGTTGGCATAAAACTCAACATTCAGAAAACTAAGATTATGACATCCAGTCCCATCACTTCATGGCAAATAGATGGGGAAACAGTGGAAACAGTGGCTGACTTTATTTTTCTGGGCTCCAAAATCACTGCAGATGGTGACTGCAGCCATGAAATTAAAAGACACTTACTCCTTGGAAGGAAAGTTATGACCAACCTAGATGGCATATTAAAAAGAAGAGACATTATTTTGCCAACAAAGGTCCATCTAGTCAAGGCTATGGTTTTTCCAGTAGTCATGTCTGGATGTGAGAGTTGGACTAAAAAGAAAGCTGAGCACCGAAGAATTGATGCTTTTGAACTATGGTGTTGGAGAAGACTGTTGAGAGTCCCTTGGACTGCAAGGAGATCCAACCAGTCCATCCTAAAGGAAATCAGTCCTGGGTGTTCATTGGAAGGACTGATGCTAAAGCTGAAACTCTAATACTTTGGCCACCTGATGTGAAGAGCTGACTCATTTGAAAAGACCCTGATGCTGGAAAAGATTGAAGGCAGGAGGAGAAGGAGATGACAGAGGATGAGATGGTTGGATGGCATCACCGACTTAATGGACATGGGTTTGGGTGGAATCCGAGAGTTGGTGATGGACAGGGAGGCCTGGCGTACTCTGGTTCATGGGGTCACAAATAGTTGGACACGACTGAGTGACTGAACTGAACTGAGTTAGCTATCAATAAAGTGTTTTTTTCTTATGACTTCATGTTTTAAGAAGATGATAAAAGATTGAGAATAATCTTTAACAAGCTATTGTTTGTTATATAAAGGGAGTGTAGTGTGTTCCAATATGAGTTGTGATTCCTCTTCACAAAGCTTCCTAAGGGGATAGACCCTACCTTGTTCACTGTTATAATACTAAGGCCTATCATTGCATCACAGGACATAGTTAACCACTCAAATATTTGTTGAGTGAATATGTACATGAATGAGCACATAGGTGATTGGATGAAATTAAGGTAAGGTGTAATAATCTATAAATAATGAAGCCATATAATGGTGTTCTGTACTGCCCAGTGCTTTTCCATGGATCCCAAATTTGGGGTCTGTTATCAATATGTCCAGTCCTCCCTTTTGGTCTAATTATAAATCAGAAAATATTTTAACCTGTCTTTTAAATCTAAGAATAACAATATAATGATACAGCCGTGTCTCTTGTTCCTGAAGGGCTGAGAAATTATTATGGACAATCTCTCTTTAACTTTTCTGTAGTGCCTTCGTTTGTAGGAAGGGATCAGTATCCTTTAGTCTGGCAGGAGCATTTTTCCCTGTAGTCCAAGACAATTTAGAAGACAGGGTGATGAGAAATTCAGAAGGCAAAATACTTGTAGAAGTCTCTGTTCATAGTCTATTAAAAATTAATCTACTATTTCTACTACAATATATTCTACTAATATAATCTACTACTGTATCAAAAAAGTTTATGTATGATCAAGAACCAAGGATCTTCACTAAAAAAGTTGATAAGATTTTAATAAAAGATGATTGACAAACACAAGGTTTAAGGAAAGTAACAAGGGATAGAGTAGTATTTGGAGATGAATAGCAATACAGAGATGTTACCACCTAGGACTGGAGGGGCATCTCAGCCTGGGTAGCTGTAAGGGAGTGCAGCTAGGCAGGAACTAGGACCTATGATAGAGGTAACATCCAGACAGAACACAGCAACCTGAAAGGAAGGGACTTGACAAAATGAACAGTCACTCTCTCCTCCTACTTGCTGATCTGTTAACAGCATCAACAAGAAACCAAAGGGTAAGGAAGCCTTTGACATGTTCTTGGGGCCAGTTCCCTATACAGACCAAAGTATGGAAATTCAGGTCATGCATCTGGAAGGCCAAAGGTTAGGGCATCATTAAACACTACTTCCCACCAGTATAGTTCTGTTCCTAAACTAGACCCCCAGTACTAGCTAAAAGGGGTCTTCAGAGAGACATTGTTGTCTTATAATGTGCATAATTCCCTGATTTAAGAATATATGACCTATCAGATTCTGACTTCCAGAACTGACCAAAGAAGAGGTGGTTACTTGTACTGTAAACAAATTTACACAGGATTCCTTTAACAAATAGTTCTCCTAATGAAGTTATGAAGCTGATTTATATAAATGACAGGCAAAATCTACCGTTCATGCATGACTATATCATTATTACCTACTTTAGAGTCCCTGCTCCCCCAAAGTTTAAAAAAATTTCCTGCTTATTTTGCATTTCTGAGCACTAGTAAAGAGTCTTATTTATGGAAATAAGTGTTTAACAATTTTTTAAAAATTCTTGTGTTGAATTATATTTAGATAACAAAAGGAGCAATCATAACTTCAGAAATAAGAGATTTGAACACTTGTCTTCTTTAATTTCTAGATGGTTAACTCCCCATCGTCTTCTCTATAATGTTAATAAAAAAAGAGTAACTAGTTTGAAAAATGAAGGGAATATGACTAATATAAGCCTCCTCCTTTTTCAGTGATATCCTTTTTCCAAGAAGAGAGAAATGAAATAAAGGCCTAAAATGAGAAATAGACAGCTAAGCAATACTCCTTATGAATTGCAACACTATTTTGATGGTTAAAAAAAAAAAACAAACTATTTATTCCTGGCCCTTTGTCATACCGCCTTACAGTAATTTCATTTTGCTCTTAATAATGCACATTATTTTTTTACTATTATGCAATTTCTCTTTTGTTTGTTCCAGAAAATAAGAGATCTCTTCTTAAAAGAGAGGCAGACATATGCTAAAAAGATGAAAAATAAAAGATGAGAATGAGATGCCCAAATTAGGATTAGTACTCAGAAATTCCTAATGATGCTGTAATTCCCAGAGGAAAATATTTATTTATGTAAAGACATTCAGTTAATTATTTATAGAAGTAAAACTCAGGAAAATTCCACTCCCACTGTTTTGATCTACATGTACTGTCCCTAGAGGCCTTGTCTCCTGCCATATGGGTTTCCATTCTCAGAAGCAGAAAGTCCCTCTTTGCTCCTGAGCTTAATGCTGCCTTTTTAAAAAATGAAATTTTTAATAGTCACAATGACAGTGATTTTCTGTTTTTAAGGTCCACTATTTTATAGTCTTATTGCCCTTTAAAAAAAAGAAAAAAACTTTTTTTTTCCCATAAATACTGGAATGACATACATTTGGATGTCTTAACAAGTCCAAAAGCCAGAATTAACGTATGTGTTTGCATGACCAATATCATTAGCTAGGGTAACACCACTCAGTGTCTAAAACTTAATGGCCCTCTGCACATGTCTGATAATGCCAGGCACAACTTTATGCTCCAGAAGAGGCCAAAGAAAGGCCCAGATAATATCAATCTTGGCAAATGGAAGATAGAAGAAGGGGAGCGTGAAGGCAATCATTTATTTAAAACACATGAAGCTTGGATTTTTCCTTTTGAAATAAAAGGAGAGAGGAAGTATTGAAATATAGCAGGTTTTTCATATTGAAAGCATCCTAAAAATATGAAACGTTTTAAGACAGCATTTCCCAGGAAATTATAGAGCTCCCCAGGAAAGAACAACACTTCCTGCATGAGTAGTTTCCACCTTTGTACACCCCATTTGTTTTTTCTGTGATTTTTAAATATCCATTTGAAAAATTATAATTTTGTAATAGCCACTCAAGTGAAAAGTATTAGGAGGAATCATCTAATGCTAATGACAATAGCAGTCAAAGGTACAAATCACTCCTACTCATTCTCACATTTTAATGCAAGGGCTTTTAGGAATCATACTGAAAGTTTATCATAGAAGAGCATGATTGATAGTCATTACCTATTCAAAAGCAAATGTGAAAATATAATGGCCCAAACACTCTATTAAAAAAAGATTTAGGTTTGTAATGGAGACACACAATTTTATCGTGCCCTTCATATAACCAATAATCCCCAGTTCAATCAGCTGAAATAATATTTTATTAAAAAGGTATAGGCTTATAGCAGACACACACTTTACACTGTGCATCATAATACCCATGGTCCCTAGTTCAATCAGCTTACTTAAAGAATTTTCCCTTTGGGGAAAATAAGAAAATAATTTTTCTTTTTCCTGATGTTAGATAAGAAGGCCATTGCCATCCCTTAGTGCTTACATTTTTCTAGCCCAGTGGAGGTTGCATGCAAAACTCAAACACGACCTGAAGTGTGATTAAAAATCTTTAAGCATTGGACAGGATCCTATACAGATGATGATCATTTTAATTATTTTCTGGAACAACCCAAAGATTACATAATTCTGAGGAAAAATAATAGGGAAAGCAAGCCAAAATTGCGGGCTGAATATGCCTTTCTATCCTTCAAAGCACTGCTTTCTATGTGTTGCAACTGAGTGCCTGGAGATGTCAGAAGGGAAGTGAAAAATGCTCTCCAGTGGTGTGAAATTGGTGTCTTTGGGGAGAATAACATGACATCTATTATGTTATCCTCATAATAGATGACATTCTTGAAAAATTACTTATAGCTGTCTTGTCCAGAGCTTTACCAATCTTACCATCAGCTATGCTTGTTTCTTTTGAAACTCCACCAAAACACACTTCTAAACTCTAAAATGGTGGGCAGTTAGATGAATTTATAACTAAATTCTAAAATATTCTGTTGAAAGGCTGAGATATGAGATTAACAGAAAGGATATGAGATTAACAGAAAGATAATGGCAATTGCTGTTAAAATAAGTTAGACCCACTCTCTGTGGTGATTCAGAAGGGACTTTTGTAGACAAAATATTGCAGATGTAAAACTGGCATAGCCAGTAGTAATGGGTGACCTTTGGCAAAGGAAAGGATGACAATCCCAAAACACAATGATCCAGGGCCAGGGCCAAAGAGGAAAGGACTGGAACAACAAAGGTGAATTCAAATGAATATTCCTGGATGTACTGTTCTCATGCAGTAAAATTCTAGGAAATGCTGAGAGACTGAATAAAGAGACAAAGGTATATCAAGCCTCACTAAACTGCATGAGAAAAACCGTGATCCATTGGCTTCAGTAAACTTACTGACACACAGTTAGAGTTTTTCCAGGAATTTTGAGTGTTAATGATGTGTTAATTTTGGATAATTTAGTGTTTTCTTTTAATTAAATACTTTACTTGTGCAGCTAATGGTAGATATTCTCAAGGGTACAGGGAATGGGGGTAGAGGAAATATGCTAATCAGTAATATCCATAAAAATAATTATCTGGGAGAATTTAAGAAAAAAGTGTGAGTATCAGTAAAGTATGGGCTTCCCTGCTGGCTCAAATAGTAAAGAATCCGCCTGCAATGCAAGAGATGCTCAGACACTGCTGAGCGACTAACATACTTCAGTTCACATGGGTATAGTATATGTCATCAATAGATGTTTGAATCCCAGGTCGATGGTTATCACCACTAATGTTTTCATATTTATCATCCTCACAGATCATTTCAATGTCAGGGGAGACATTCCTGTATTTAGTAAACATTCAAGATTGAGATTTGTTTAATTTCAAGCCCATGAGCTCTTGATCACTGGATGATCAAGCAGAAGATATCCTATTAAATAAAAACTGAAAACATGATCTGTAAGGTCCCTTCTAAAACTGAAAATGTGCAATAAATGCCTACATTAAGAAAAAGGAAAGATCTTAAATAAACAACATAACTTTATACCTCGAAGAACTAGAAAAAGAAAAACAAACATAAGCCCCAAGTTAGCAGTAGGAATGAAATATCTAAGATCAGATAGGAGATAAATGAAATAAAGACTAAAAGGTCAATAGAAAGATCAACAAAACTAAGAGCTATTTTTATTTTTTGAAAAGATAACCAAAATAGGCAAAGATTTAGCTGAACTAACCAGGAAAAAAGAGAAAGGATTCAAAGAAATAAAAATCATAAGTGAGGAATATCACACAAAGAATCATAAGAGATTATTATAAATAATTATATGTTGACAAATTTGACAACCTAGAAGAAATGGATACATTTTTAGATATATACAGCAAATTAAGAGAAAATCAGAACAGACCAATTGATAGTAAAGAGGTTGAATCAGTAAACAAAAACCTTCCAAGAAAGGAAAATCTAGGACCATTTGGCTTCACTAGTGAATTCTTTCATTTTGAGGAGGATTTGGATTCATTATGGATCTGTATTAATTCTCCCCCAAATTAGAAGAGGTAGGAATACTTCCAAATTTATTTTGTTAGACCAGATTTACCCTGATACAAAAATCAGACAAGAAAGCAAGAAAATTACAAGCCAATATTTCTGAATGCACCTAGACACAAAACCCCTCAACAAGGTATCAGCAAACCAAATTCAACAGTACATTAAAGGATCATACATCATAATCAAGTTGGAATTATTCCAGGGATGCAAGGATGGACCAATATCTGAAAACTAATCAATGTAACACACCACATTAACAAAGGATAAACTCATATAATCATCTTAACAGATGCAGAAAAACACATTCGACAAAATTCAACACCCATTCATGATAAAAAAAAAAAACTCAACAAAATGTATATAGAGGGAATAAACATATCTCAACACAAAAAAATCATATGACAAGCCCACAGCTAACATAGTCAACAATATAAAGTTAAAAGTTTTTCCTCTAAGGTCAGGAACAAGAAAGATGTCTGTTCTTGCAATGTTTATTCAGCATAGTACTGGAAGTCTTAGAGTAATTAGGGGGAAAAACGAGAAAAAAAAATAAAAGCCAAATTGAAAATGAAGTAAAACTGTCTGCATTTGTAGATGTCATAATATTAATATTCAGTTCAGTTCAGTCACTCAGTCATGTCCAAATCTTTGCAAACCCATGGACTGCAGCATGTCAGGCTTCCCTGCCCATCACCAACTCCCAGAGTTTATTCAAACTCATGTCCATCAGGTTGGTGATGCCATCCAACCACCTTATCCTCTATCGTCCCCTTCTCCTCCTGCCTTCAATCTGTCCCAACATGAGGGTCTTTTCCAATGAGTTAGTTCTTTGCATCAGATAGCCAACGTGTTGAAGCTTCAGCTTCAGCATCAGTCCTTCCAGTGAGTATTCAGGACTGATTTCCTTTACGATTGATTGATTTGATCTCCTAGCAGTCCAAGGGACTCTCAAGAGTCTTCTCCAATACCAGTTCAAAAGCATCAGTTCTTCAGTACTCGGCTTTCTTTATGATCCAACTCTCACATTCACACATGACTACTTGAAAAACCATAGCTTTGATTAGACGGACATTATTTTGGCAAAGTAATGTCTCTGCTTTGTAATAATGCTTTTTAATAATGTCTTTTATAATGTCTCTGCTGTCTAGGTTTGTCATAGCTTTTCTTCTAAGGAGCAAGCATCTTTTAATTTCATGGCTCCAGTCACCATCTGCAGTGATTTTGGAGCCCAAGAAAATAAAGTCTGTCACTGTTTCCATTGTTTCCCCATCTATTTTCCATAAAGTGATAGGACCGGATGCCACGATCTTAGTTTTTTGAATGTTGAGTTTTAAGCCAGCTTTTCCACTCTCTTCTTTCACTTTCATCAAGAGGCTCTTTAGTTTCTCTTCACTTTCTGCCATAAGGGTGGTATCATCTACATATCTGATGCATAGTATTATTAATAAATAACATGAAGTAATGAATATTAATATAAATAATATCTAAGAAGGACCATAAGACTCCATCCAAGCTGTTAGAACTAACAAATTCCGTAAAGTTACAAGATGAAAATCAATATAAAAAATCAGTTACCCTATACACTAGCAACAAACTGTCAGAAAGAGAAATTGACAAAACAATCCCTTTAAAATAGCAGCAACAATTTTAAAAAATACTTTGAAATAAATTTAAACAAGAAGTTTATAGATCTGTGCACTGAAACTATCACACACTAATGAAAGATACTAAAGAAGACACAAATAAATAGAAAGGCATCCCCTGCTCATGGATTAGAAGAATGAATATTTTAAACATAGTTATACTACCCAAAGCTACTTACAGATTCAGTGCAATCCGTATCAATATTCAATTGACATTTTTCACAGAAATAGAAACAACAACCCAAAAATTTGAATGGAACCACAAAAGACCCCAAATAACCAAAGCAATCTTGAGAAAGAAGAACAAAGCTGGAGGCATCATGTTTCCTGGTTCCAAACTTACATTGCAAAGCTATGGTAATCACAAGATATATGCTATCCATGTGAAAACAGACACATGGAACAGAATAAAGAACAAAGAAATAAATTCATGCAGTCAATTAATTTATCATAGAGGAGCCAAGAACAATGGGGGAAAGGATGGTCTCTTCAATAAATGGTGTTATGAAAACTGAACAGTTACATACAAAAAGAAAAGAAACTGAACTCCATCTTACACTGCACACAAAGGTCAACTCAAAATGAATATAAAATGTGAGCTAAGCCCTGTAACCATAAAACTCCCAGGAGAAAATCCAGAGAGTAAGTTCCTTGGCAATGCTCTTCGCAATGATTTGTATTTTAATTTTTTAGAAAAGCAAAAATAAACAAGTGGGACTACATCAATCTAAAAAGCTTCTGCACTGCAAACAAAACCATTAAAATGAAAGGACAATCTTTCATGGGAGAAAATATTTGCAGATCATAAGCCCGTTAAGGGGTTAATATTGAAAACATTAAAAAACTTAAACAAGTCAATAGCAACAAACAAAAAGTCTGATTAAAAAGTGAACAAAGGGAAAAAAAGCGGACAAAGGAACTGGTTCCTTTCAAGAAGATATACAAATGGCCAACAGATATACGAAAAGGTGTTCAACATTACTACTCATCAGGGAAATGTAAATCAAAACCACAGTGAGATATCACCACAAACCTGTTATAAGGGCTATCATCACAAAGACAAGAGTTTGCAAAGGTTGGCAAGGATATGGATAAAGGGAAACTCTTGTGCATTGTCGGTGGGAATACACGTTGGTGTAGCCACTATAGAAAACAGCATTAAAGACCTCAAAACATTTTGAAAAAGAACTAACATATGATAACTAACATATTCCTTTCATTTCAAAGGAAATGAAAACAAGATATCAAAAAGATATCTACTCTTCTGTGTTTATTATAATTTTTATTCAGCATAGTACTGGAAGTCCTAGACAGAGTATTTATGGGGGAAAAAAGAGAAAAATAAATAAAAGACATCCAAATTGAAAAGGAAGAAGTAAAACCATAAGAGATTATTCACAGTAGCCAAGATATGGAAACAACCTCAATGCTCATCGGTGGATGCGTGAATAAAGATGATGTGGTATACATATGCAGGGGAATGTTTTTCAGCCATGCGAAAGAAGGACATCCTGCTAATTGCAGCAGTGTGGATGAATCTTAAGACATCGTGCTAAGTGAAAGAGGTCAGACAGAGAATGACAAATACCATGTGATATTACTTCTATGTGGAATCTAAAAAGCCAAACTCACAGAAATGGAGGCAAGAATAGCAGTTACTAAGAACTGGTTGGTGGGGGTAATGGAGAGATCTTGATCAGAGTGCAAACCTCCAGGTATAAGATGAATAGGTTCTGGGGATTTAATGTAGAGCATGGTGATTATAGTTAACATTACTGTTTTATATTCTCAGAAGTTGCAAAGAGAATTAATCTTTTCACCTCAAAAAAGACACACGATGACTATGTGATGTGATGGTAGTGCTAACTTATGCTGTTTCAGTCATCATTTTATATTACGTTCATGGCAAAAGTCAGCATATGGTATACCTTTAAATTTACAAGGTATTATATATCAATTATGGCTCGGTAAAGCTGGGGAGAAAAGGTAGATGTGTTTTTATATGCATTTTGATTCTGCCTTTTTGAGTGACGAGATTGTTCTTCTAGAGAGTTTTTCCATTGTTTCTACACCACCGCAGGGTTGTGTGTGGCATCCAGCAGGAACAGAAGACACTAATATCGATGCCAGGGAGCTCACTTGAGGAGCAAATGATCTGAGGAGTCCCAGAGGTTTAAAGGCAAGTCTTTGAAGAAACCCTCTTTAGGGAAAGCCTCAGATCTGACTTGCCTGGTTTGCTGAACCACTGATTAGAGGAGATTCCTTGAAGTGAGAGGTCTGCAACCTAACTCTTCTTGGTGACTTTACCCTCTGACAAAAGCCTATTTTATCTCTGTGTGGAATAAAGATTAAAAACCATTAGTTTTTTGTTTTTTTTTTTAAGTACATCACACCACAATCCTCCCCACCTCCTCATACACACAAATCAACACAGACTTTCTAAATGATACATACCTGGACCACATGATAAAAATTTCCTCTTTGCAATCCATGCTCTGTTTTTATGTAATAAATAGAGTAGGAAGAAACTGAGCTTCAGATATTAATGAGCCAGTGACATTCCTCTTTTATGACTCCTTTGAATTTCAGTGATCAGGCAGACTACCTTGGCCAAGAACACTTTGTATTTTCATATTTAGAGAGCATCAATATATATATATTGATTTATTAAAAAATAATCCCAGGCATACAGCATCTGATATTAATAATACTTATATTAAATATTAACTTGATAAGAAGTATTAGTAGAGATAATGGAGTATTTTTGGCCAACAGTTCTTGGAGTAAAATTTTTACCAAAATTTCTGGGTAGATATATTAAAATTCAAAACTATATAGCTTCCGTTGCAAGTTAGAGAGAAAGCATTTAAGAATAATATTCAAACATTTAGCCTTTTAAAAGAACTTTTCAAAACAAGGCTCAGAAAATGACTATAGCATTGTAGCTTTGGGTGATTATTATGTAGGGAAATTATTGCTTGTTTAACACTGTTGCAATAACTTCTCCACAGTGAAGACTACCCTCCACATGTGCAATCTCTTCATCCTTCAGGTGGAAGGGAAAGGCTTCCTAAAAGGAGATAGGGATGAAAAGCTTTATTACTATAGTAGGTAGAATGGATAACTCTCTCTCTTCTTGTCCTATGAGACACTGGGTTCCTCTTATATGATCTGAGCAATATCAACTGAGTGGAAGGAACCAGGGGCCCACCAAGTGAGCCTCTGCTAATGTCTAAGAAGCTGAGCTGTTTATCTGTTGACATCTTTTTCTAATAGCACTATTTCCAAATTGGAAGCATCAGTTTTCCAAAACTAAGAAAATTACATTAAAATTCCATTTGTTTTTAAGCCTGTGTTAAATGAAATACAGTTGCATTAACATGTTTATGCCATGAATTTCTTTTTTTGTTTCTGCTACCCAAGTGTTTATTAATTCATCAAATATTGCAATTACCTTGAATATAGCAACATATTGATGAAACTCTTGATGAGAGTGAAAGAGGAAAGTGAAAAAGTTGGCTTAAAGCTCAACATTCAGAAAACTAAAATCATGGCATCTGGTCCCATCACTTCATGGGAAATAGATGGGGAAACAGTGGAAACAGTGGCTGACTTTATTTTTCTGGGCTCCAAAATCACTGCAGATGGTGATTGCAGCCATGAAATTAAAAGACACTTACTCCTTGGAAGGAAAGTTATGACCAACATAGACAGCATATTCAAAAGCAGAGACATTACTTTGCCAACAAAGGTCCGTCTAGTCAAGGCTATGGTTTTTCCAGTGGTCATGTATGAATGTGAAAGTTGGACTGTGAAGAAAGCTGAGCACAGAAGAACTGATGCTTTTGAACTGTGGTATTGGAGAAGACTCTTGAGAGTCCCTTGGACTGCAAGGAGATCCAATCAGTCCATCCTAAAGGAGATGAGTCCTGGGTGTTCATTGGAAGGACTGAGGTTGAAGCTGAACCTCCAATACTTCAGCTACCTGATGCAAAGAGCTGACTCATTTGAAAAGACCCTGATGCTGAGAAAGATTGAGGGCAGGAGGAGAAGGGGATGACAGAGGATAAGATAGTTGGATGGCATCACCGACTCAATGGACATGGGTTTGGGTGGACTCCGGGAGTTGGTGATGGATAGGGAGGCCTGGTGTACTGCGGTTCATGGGATAGCAAAGAGTCGGACACGACTGAGCGACTGAACTGAACTGATAGCAATATAATAATTTATATTTGTATTGACCTTACCTTTTTAATATACATGATCACTTGTGTGGCCAAATAAGCATCATTGCTCCCAATTTCTTTATAAATTAATAAACTTCATTTCTTAAGCAATTTTAGCTTCATAACAAAATTGAAGAAAAAGAACAGAGCAGAGAATTCCCACTTACCCCAGTCCACATGCATGGCCTCCCCCATTATCAAAATTCCCCACAAGAATGGTACATTTGTTGCAGTAATGACCTTACTTTGACCCATCATTATGCTCCAAAGTCCACAGTTTTTACTAGGACCCATTCACTCTTTGTGTTGTATTCCCTATGGGTTCTGACAAATGTACTATGGCATGTATCATTACAGCATCAAATAGAGCATTTTCATGCTCTAAAAATCCTCTAAGCACAGAGGATTTTTAGGACAGTGAAACTTCTGTACAATACTACATACAATGGTGGATGCCTGTCATTATCCCTTTGTCCAAAGTTATACACTAGTATAACACCAAGTGAACCCCAGTCTAGTCTCTGAGTTATGGTGATGTGTCACTGTAGGTTCATCAGTGGTAGCAAATGTACCAGTCTGCTGGGGATGTTCATAATTCAGAAGGCTGTGCATGTGTGGTACAGGGAGTATTTGGGAATGCCTGTAGTCTCTTAACTTTCTGTTAGCCTAAATATGCTTTGAAAAATAGGTTTTTTTTAAAAAAAATTCCTCTCTGCTTTGCCTATTTATTCCTCCCTCCTCTCTATAACCCCTGGAAAATATTGAAATTATTATTGTCTCCATGACTATGCCTTTTTTTAGAATGTCGTATATTTGTAAACATATGGTATATAGTTTTGGGGTTGATTTCTTTCACTTAGTAATATGCATTTAAGTTTCCTCTGTGTCTTTTCATAGTTCGATGTTTCACTCATTTTTGGCACTAAATACTATTCCATTGCCTAGATATGCCACTGTTTATCCATTCACCTACTAAAGAACACTATGTTTGCTTCCAAGTTTTGGCGTTCACGTGCAGGTCTTTGTGCGGACATAGCTTTTCTATTCCTTTGGGTTGTTGGACTGTTAGGTCATAGGGTAAGAGTACGTTTAGTTTGCAAGAAACAGCTAAACTGTCTTCTAAAGTGGCTGTACCATTATGCATTCCCACCACCAATGAATGAAAGTGACTGTGTTTGTACTGAAAGTGGATTTCTTGAAGATAGCATCTAGTTGACTCTTGTTTTTTTTTTTTGATCCTCTCTGTCAATCTCTTATCTTTTAATTGGTGAATTTAGACCACTCATGTTCAAAGTGATTCTTGACATAGCTGGATGAATATCTATTAATAACATGTTTGTGTCTGTTTTCTATTTGTTGCCTTTGTTCTTTGATCCCTTTTTGTCTTCTTTTTCTGTCTTTTGTGATGTTAATTGAGCATTTTATATGACTCCATATTCTCCTTTCTTAGCATATCATTTGCATTTCTTTTCTTACTTTTCTTAGTGATTGCCATAGATTTGCAATATACACCTGTAATGAATTCAAGCCCACTTTCAAATAACATTACTTCAAAAGTATTGCAAGTACCTGATAATAAAATATTCATAATTCTTTCCTCCTATCCCTTTCATCATTGCTGTCATTTATTTCACTTACAGATAAATAGACATAGTCTAAGATTTGTTCCTGTTATAATTTTGAAAAAAAACTGAATTATGTTAAATCAATTAAGAATAAGAAAAAAAAATTTATTTCCTCTTTGCTTATTAATTCTATAATGCGTTTCCCTTTTTACATAGATCCATATTTTTGACCTATGTCATTTCCTTCTCTCTGGAGAATTTTATTTAAATGTTTCTTGCAAGCAAGTTTATTGGAAACA
This sequence comes from Bison bison bison, assembly GCF_000754665.1. Classification (NCBI taxonomy): domain Eukaryota; kingdom Metazoa; phylum Chordata; class Mammalia; order Artiodactyla; family Bovidae; genus Bison; species Bison bison. The sequence goes on along the minus strand of NW_011494670.1, from coordinate 2,440,127 downwards.
AATACCCTTAATTTTTATTTGTCTAAGCAAGTCTTTATTTCTCCTTCACTTTTAAAGGGCAGTTTTTCAGGATACCAAATTCTAGATTGGTGTGAATGTTCCTCTCAGTACTTGAATAATTCATTCCATTCTTTTCTTACATGTATTTTTTTTAATAAGTGAGATGTAATTCTTGTCTTTGCGCTTCTATAGGTAAGGTGAGATTTTCCCTCTGGCTTCTTTCATGACTTAATCTTTGATTTTTTGAAGTGTGAATATGATATGCCTATGTGTAGGGTTTTGTCTTGGTGTTTATCTGCTTAGTGTTCTCTGAGATTCCTGGATGTAATTTTGGTGGCTGGCATTCAGTTCAGTTCAGTCGCTCAGTCGTGTCTGACTCTTTGCAACCCCATGAATCTCAGCACGCCAGGCCTCCCTGTCCATCACCAACTCCCAGAGTTCACCCAGACTCATGTCCATCGAGTCAGTGATGCCAGCCAGCCATCTCATCCTCTGTCGTCCCCTTCTCCTCCTGCCCTCAATCTTTCTCAGCATCAGGGTCTTTTCCAATGAGTCAACTCTTTGCATGAGGTGGCCAAAGTACTTTAGCATCATTCCTTCCAAAGAAATCCCAGGGCTGATCTCCTTCAGAATGGACTGGTTGGATCTCCTTGCAGTCCAAGGGACTCTCAAGAGTCTTCTCCAACACCACAGTTCAAAAGCATCAGTTCTTCAGTGCTCAGCCTTGGGGGAAATTCTCAGCTATTATGACTTCAAAGACTACTTCCTTTCCTTTTTCTCTTTAGCTTCTCCTTTTGGTATTCCCATTACACATGTTACACATTTTGTGGTTATCCCACAGTACTTGCATATGCTGTTCTGTTGGGGGTTTTGTCTATGTATGTCTTTTTTTCTCCTTTTTTTTCACTTTTGGAATTTTCTATTGTCATATTCTTGAGTGCAGAGGTTCTTTCCTAGGTGATTTCCTACCTACTACTGAGTTTCTCAAAGGCATTCTTCATTTCTATTACAGTGTTTTTCATCTCTAGAATTTCTGTTTGATTCTTTCTTAGAATTTCCATCTCTTCACTTACATTATTCATCTGTTTTTGCATTCTGTGTACTTTTACATTAGACCTCTTAACACATTAGTCATATTTGTCAAAAACTCCTGGTCTGATAACTACAACATTCTTGAGGACTTTCATTCAAATGCTTGTTCAGCCTCCCAGAACTTTTTTTTTTGCCTTTTAGTATGCTTTATGTGTTGAAAGGAAGACATGATGTACTGGGTAGCAAGAACTATACTAAATGGGCCTTTAGTAGTTTAGTAGTAAGATGTGGTGGAGGGCGAAGCATTCTATAGTCCTCTGATTAAGTCTCAGTCTTCTGGTGAACCTTTACTCTTGGATTAAACTTCACCAGTAACTCCCAGGTTTTCTCTCTGTTAGCACAAAATGGATAGAGCAGGTTGAAGTTGTGTGTTTCCCTTCCTCTATGTATGTGGTTTCCTTCCCCTAGGTATGTGCTTCCCTCATAGTTCACTTGATAAAGAATCCACCTGAAATGCAGGAGACCCCAGTTTGATTCCTGGGTCGGGAGGATCTGCTGGAGAAGTGATAAGTTACTCACTCCAGTATTCATGGGCTTCCCTTGTGGCTCAGCTGTAAAGAATCTGCCTGCAATGTGGGAGACTTGGGTTCAATCCCTGGGATGGAGAAGGGAAAGGCTACCTACTCCAGTATTCTGGCCTGGAGAATTCCATGGACTGTATAGTCCATGGGGTTGCAAAGACTAGGACACAACTGAGCGACTTTCACTTTCACTTCCCCATGTGGAAGTCTAGAGGGAAAATTGAGTTGAGTATTTCCTTTCTTTCAAGGTATTATAAAGTTACAGAATCTTGTGTGCTAAGTTGCTTCAGTGGTGTCTGACTCTTTGCAACCCCACAGACTGTAGCTTAGGCTCTGGAAAATCAATTTCTCCTGAACGTAGGCCTTGTTAAGAACAGAATGTTCTAGTACATTTCAAATTTACCCCTTTTCATCTTCTCTTGCCAGAAGCTTGAGGAGTTTTTACTCTGATAGTCACTTTATGTACATGGTTGAGCTCCTGAAGCCAAAACTCACAAAACTGTGTTCTCCGACAGTGGGGTTCTGCCTTGAGTTGTTAACACTTAGGGTTGTCCATGCTGAGCTTCCAGCAGTTCATCAATTACAGTTCAGGTTTTCCTACACTGGCATTTGTTCCCATGGCATTTGTGGGTTTCTGCTCTGGAAAATTAGGATTCTCCATTTCTTCTTGTCTGATTCTCCAGTTTTGGAGGCAATTCTGTCTTGAGTGACATCACAGTTTTGATGATTCTAGGAGCTGTTGATTTTTGTTTCTTTAGCTTTTTACACATTATTAGGATGGGGGTGGTTTCAAAGCTACATACATGCTGAAATGGAAACCAGAAATCACGATTCTCATTTTTTTTTTTAATTTTATTTTATTTTTAAACTTTACATAATTGTATTAGTTTTGCCAAATATCAAAATGAATCCATCACAGGTATACATGTGCTCCCCATCCTGAACCCTCCTCCCTCCTCCCTCCCTATACCATCCCTCTGGGTCGTCCCAGTGCACTAGCCCCATGCATCCAGTATCGTGTATCAAACCTGGACTGGCATCTCGTTTCATGCATGATATTTTACATGTTTCAATGCCATTCTCCCAAATCTTCCCACCCTCTCCCTCTCCCACAGAGTCCGTAAGACTGTTCCATACATCAGTGTCTCTTTTGCTGTCTCATACACAGGGTTATTGTTATCATCTTTCTAAATTCCATATATATGTATTAGTATACTGTATTGGTGTTTTATGAGGAAAAATAAGAAGAGTATGAGATAAGTCACTTCCCAAAGATCATACAGGTATTAGAGATAGAATTGAGACCTAGGCCACTAACCCAAGTCTGAGTTAACAACCTGTCTTGTTATTGTGTAAGAAGAGGCTTGGATTCTTATCCATTCTAAAAGCAAGTGACTAAATTGAGTTACTGACTCAATGTCTTATATTCAGAAAGAATGACATTAAAAGAGCATTCTATTTCTAAGAATTCATCTTGTGTTGTGCTTAGTCACTCAGTCATGTCCAACTCTTGGCGACCCCACAGACTGTAGCCTACCAGGCTCCTCTGTCCATGGGGTTCCCCAGGCAAGAATACTGGAGTGGGTTGCTATTTCCTTCTCCAGAACACATTACTAGATGGGGGTAAAGGCATCCACCAAGCTTAACTGGAAGTGTTAAAGCTGGGGCACAGCCACATCAATTAATATAAAAACTCATATATACAAACAAGTTTATTGCAATGTGAGTTATTACAGGAAAAAATAAATAGTTGAAATGCACATGCTTGCAAAGGGATATTGAGAAAAGATGTGTTGTCGTTCAGTCGCTAAGTTGTATCCAACTCTTTGCAACCCCATGAACTGCATGCAGCACAGCAGGCTTCCCCATCTTTCACTATCTCCTAGAGTTTGCTCAGATTCATGTCCAGTCAGTCAGTGATGCCATCCAACCATCTCATCCTCTGTTGTCCCCTTCTCCTCCTGCCCTCAATCTTTCCTAGCATCAGGGTCTTTTCCAATGAGTCTGTTCTTTGCATCAGGTGGCCAAAGTATTGGAGCTTCAGCTTCAGCATCAGTCCTTCCAAAGAACATTCAGGACTGATTTCCGGTTGACTGGTTTGATCTCCTTGCAGTCCAAGGGACTCTCAAGAGTCTTCTCCAAGCACCACAATAAGTAAGAGCAGAGTTAAATGTTTATGATACTGTAATAAGTGAATGCAGCCATGAAATTAAAAGACGCTTACTCCTTGGAAGGAAAGTATACCTAGACAGCATATTAAAAAGCGGAGACATTACTTTGCCAACAAAGGTCCGTCTAGTCAAGGCTATGGTTTTTCCAATAGTCATGTATGGATGTGAGAGTTGGACTATAAAGAAAGCTGAGCACTGAAGAATTGATGCTTTTGAAGTGTGGTGTTGGAGAAGACTCTTGAGAGTCCCTTGGACTGCAAGGAGATCCAACCAGTCCATCCTAAAGGAGATCAGTCCTGGGTGTTCATTGGAAGCACTGATGTTGAAGCTGAAACTCCAATACTTTGGTCACCTGATGCTAAGAGCTAACTCATTTGAAAAGACCCTGATGCTGGGAAAGATTGGGGGCAGGAGGAGAAGGGGACAATAGAGGATGAGATGGTTGGATGGCATCACCGACTCAATGGACATGAGTTTGTGTGGACTCTGGGAATTGGTGATGGACAGGGAGGCCTGGTGTGCTGCAGTTCATGGGGTCATAAAGAGTCGGACACAATTGAAAGACTGAACTGAACTGAATAAGTGAAGAAAACTGACTATAAAACTGCCTGTGTAAAATATAAAGTGAAGGAAAATAGAAAAAAGTACCATTTGTGAGTACTGAGCCCTTGAAAAAATTGTATTACATTGTGATAAATATGTAAAAAGAAATTTTTTAAAAAATACATCAATGGTACTTTTATACAAGTCAGAAACACTGTACTAGTCTTTGGAAAAAAAGGACAACTTTTGTCTCAAAAGTTTAGTTTAAAATTTAGAGTCATAAATATCAGCTTTTGACAGAATATGTCGTTTTTTACACTGAAGTGTATGTTAACATAATGGGTGTTCTCCTTCCTATTACATGTATCAATATTTAAATGAACGGTTCTCCAGAGGCTTACTAAAATGGCATTTCATGTTACTTTAAACTAGGTATTTATGGTACAACAATGTAAAGAATAAAAGGCATGAAACATTGGACAATTTTTATAGAAAAGGATTCTAGTAATATGGTTGAGTGCAATGCACCATCAACGCAGGCTTGTATCCACCCTCATTCATTCAGCTCACAGCAGAAAATGCATGTGCCTAAATCCAAGAGAGTAGATAAGTCGGACTTAAAAAGTGTTTCTCTCTTTGGTATAATACTTTTTTTTTTACTTCTTTTTCAATAATTCCTTGCAGCTCTAGCTTATACACAATGAATTGTCTGTTCCTTTATTGAAGTATTGAAGGGGAGGGGTTGGAAGGAACACAACTTTTTAAAGCCAGTACCAAAGAAAATAACTCCTTTTGTGTAAGGAGGGATCAATAGTAGTCTCTGTGTTCTTTCTATTTCTTGTTTGTAATTTCTATTGATGTGTACAAAACCTAGACATTTGGCTTTAAGTGTTGATTTAAAACAATTTTAACAGAAAGAATAGAGAGAAAGAGCAATTTTAACCATCGTTGACCTACTTTCAAAAATTCCATTCTGTTCTTAATTCACAAACCCCAGCAAAAGAAAAAAAAATCTTGAAGTATGTCTACATGCCACAACACTGCCTAACTTAAGTTTCAATATTTTTTTCTAGGTCAATGAATGTAATTATGAAAGAGGGCCAACCGGAATTACTTTAAAATAAGAAATTTCCAATCATGATAATTATTATCCTATGTCATCTGTGCCTTTAATTATTATTGGGAAATAATTATCTCCCATTGAGAAAGTGGCTGACTACAATGGAAGGAGGAGCATTTCACTTGTACGTCATAATCCTTTTCCATTCTTGGTCCCTGATTGCCTTTATACCAAACAAAGAATGGAAATGCCCAAATCCATTAGAATGTCCAGTTTCTTCAGGAATAATTAATTTTTATTTTTAAAAGCCATTATATTTTAGAAATTTATAAGCTGAATAGAAATTTATAAATTGAAATTAAAAAAAAATAAATTGCTACATCTATATAGTAAAGGATTTAATTACTGAAAAATCACATTCAGCAATGTCTACCTAGGCTTAACGTACTTATGGGTTAAAGTTAAAATACATAAATAAATAAATGATGAAAGCAGTCTAGATATTTTTCTGATTGAAACTTGATCTATTCTTTCATTTATTCAACAGCTATTGTTCAGTGTATACGAGGTGTCAGTCACCATGCTAAGAACTGTGAATAAAGGATGTGGAGGAAAAGGCATTATTTCTGCTTTCTTAGAACTTAAAAACTGGAGACAATAATGATATGGAGTGATATGCTCTATAGAGAGATGGAGCAGGAGCTAAGGGCATAAACTGATATATGAAGTTACCCTAGAAATATTTCAGTTCAGTCGCTCAGTTGTGTCCGACTCTTTATGACCCCATGAATTGCAGCACGCCAGGCCTCCCTGTCCATCACCAACTCAAAGAGTTTACTCAAACTCATGTCCATTGAGTCAGTGATGCCATCCAACCATTTCATCCTCTGTTGTCCCCTTCTCCTCCTGCATTCAATCTTCCCCAGCATCAGGGTCTTTTCAAATGAGTCAATTCTTCCCATCAGGTGACCAAAGTATTGGAGTTTCAACTTCAGCATCAGTGCTTCCAATGAATATCCAGGACTGATTTCCTTTAGGATGGACTGTTTGGATCTTCTTCCAGTCCAGGAGACTCCCAAGAGTCTTCTCCAACACCATAGTTCAAAAGCATCAATTCTTCAGCACTCAGCTTTCTTTATAGTCCAAACTCACATCCATATATGACTACTGAGAAAACCATAGCTTTGACTATATGGACCTTTGTTGGCAAAGTAATGTCTCTGCTTTTTGATATGCTGTCTAGGTTGGTCATAACTTTTCTTCCAAGGAACAAGCATCTTTTAATTTCATGGCTGCAGTCACCATCTGCAATGATTTTGGAGCCCAAATAAATGAAGTCTATTACTGTTTCCATTGCTTCCCCATCTATTTGCCATGAAGTGATGGGACCAGATGCTATCTTAGTTTTCTGAATGTTGAGTTTTAAGCCAACATTTTCACTCTCCTCTTTCACTTTCATCAAGACGCTCTTTAGTTCTTTGCTTTCTGCAATGGAGGGTGGAGTAGGCGTCATCTGCATATCTGAGGTTATTGATATTTCTCCCGACAATCTTGATTCCAGCTTGTGTTTCATCCAGCCCAACATTTCTCATGATGTACTCTGCATAGAAGTTAAATAAGCAGGACGACAATATACAGCCTTCACAGACTCCTATTTGGAACCAGTCTAGTGTTCCATGTCCACTTCTAACTGTTGCTTTCTGACCTGCATATAGATTTCTCAGGAGGCATGTCAGGTGGGCTGGTATTCCCATCACTTTAAGAATTTTCCACTGTTTATTGTGATCCACACAGTCAAAGGCTTTGGCATAGTCAATAAAGCAGACATAGATGTTTTTCTGGAACTCTCTTGCTTTTCTGATGATCCAGCAGATGTTGGCAATTTGATCTCTGGTTCCTAGAAATAGTAGGTTTATTATCAGGGTTCTCTAGAGAAACAGAACTAGTAGGAATAGATAGATAGGAATTAAGATGTAGGTAAATAGATATAGGTATATGGAAAGAGAGGTTGAGATTACAATTATGAGGAATTGATACCCATGATTATGAAGTGGTGGTGATTTAGTTGCTAAGTTGTGTCTGACTATTGCAAACCCATGGACTGTAGCCTGCCAGGCTCCTCTGTCCATGGGATTCTTGAGGTAAGAATACTGAAGTGGGTTGCCATTTCCTTCTCCAGGGGATCTTCCTGACCCAGGAATCGAACCCTGGGTTTGGGTCTCCTGTTTGCAGGTGGATTCTTTACCAACTGAGCCACAAGGAAAGCTCAGAATGATTATGAGCTTGGAGGCTAATGATTAGGATTATGGATGCTAAGTCTCAATTCAGCAGTTGGCAAGCTAGAACCCAGAAGAGCCAATGGGGTAGTTCCTACTCAATGGGAGAAGACCAGTGTTTCAGCTCAATCAGTCAGGCCAAAGTCCTCTCTTATTTAGCTTTTTGGTCTTCAGCTGACTGGTCAAGGACCACCCTCATTCTGAATGGCAATCCACTTTACTCTGCCGTACCCATTTAAATGTCAATCTCATACAGAAACACCCGTACCCTATGGTCCAGACAAATTGACACATAAAATTAACTGGTCACAGTGGGATAGTTCAAGAAGGTTTTCTTGACAAAGAGAAACCTGAACACTGAAGTGTATTTCATAAATAGTTTATTAATTACTACTTTCTCATAAGTAAATTATACTGCTAAATATGTAACGTATGTGTGTCTTCAGAACTGAAATGTTTTCTCCCATTTTTAGGGGAAATAATTAGGTCTTCATTATATTAGGTTAAATCCCTAGAGAAGCCAGTATTAGAACTGAATTTATAAAATGAAGATATCACATGGAATATTTCTATTATATCAATAGAATATACAGTGGTTTTATTTTTAGGACTCTAAAGTTTACAAAATGTTCTCACCTACATTATCTTTTTTTAGGCTACCTTTTTTTTTTTTTTGATTACTTACTGAAAGACATTTATATTTTTAAAATATTTTATAGAAACAAAATTTTTAACTGGACACAAAAATAATGAAAATACAGATTTGGTATGTGTGGATGGTGTTTGGGTGCTCTCTCTAATAATTTGGTATGTGTTGAATATGTTGTTGTTTAGTCACCAAGTTGTATCCAACTCTTTTGTGATCCCATCAATGTAGCCTGCCAGGCTCCTTTGTCCATGGGACTTCCCAGGAAAGAACACTGGCATGTGTTGCTGTTTCCATCTCCAGGGAATCTTCCCGACCAGGGATCAAACCTACGTCTCCTGCACTGGCAGGCAGATTCTTTATCACACAGCCACCTGGGAAGCCCATCTATGGATATAGATGGATCCTAACTGGGGTAACCTTTAGAAAGTCAAAATTTTATTTGAGAGATTACCAAAAGACAAAAATTCTCAGGAAAAAAATTTTTAAAGCATTTAGAAAAAATTAAAATGTTTATTGGTTTAAATATTTTGTTATAGAGAAGTAAATCCATGTGTTCATAATTACTCAGTTTTGGGAATTCCCTGGCAGTCCAGTGGTTAGGACTCTGGGCTTTCTCTGCTAAGGGCCCAGGTTCAACCCCTGGTTGGGAAACCAAGATCCCACAAGCCACGCAGGACAGCCAAAAAGGAATAGATAATTACCCAGTTTCTTGCTACCCTATCTCCTCATGTCTTGCACCTTGAGGTTTCTTCACCAGAGTTTTTGTTGCTAAAAAGTACATTGCTGGACTTCCTTGGTGATCTAGTAGCTAAGGATCTTTCTGCCAATACAGGAGACACAGGTTTGATCCCTGGTCTGGGAAGATTCCACATGCTCTGGACAACTAAGCCCATGCACCGGAACTACTGAAGCCCACGAGCCTAGAGCCTGTGCTCTGCAACAAGAGAAGCCACCGCAACGAGAAGCCTGCGCAACACAGCTAGAGAGTAGCCCCCAATCACCACACCTAGAAAAAGCTCTCATGCAGCAATGAAGATCCAGCGCAGTCAAAAATAATTTTTTTTAAGTTCATTGCTTCTTTAGGAACCACAAAAAACTCTACTGTAATTGAAAAGAAAACAGTGATAGCTATTCTCCTTACTGACCCATGAGTTACTACTTTCCTCATTTCCCCCCTTATTAATTTATATTAGAAATAATCTGTACAGATGTTTTAAAAACATATTGAGTCTATTTTATGAGAGCAGAATATGATCTACCCTACTAAAATTATCATTGCATTTGAAAAGAATGTGTATTTTGCAGTCACTTGGAATAGTGATTTATTGAATATTAGAAGTCAAGGTAGTTGATAGCACTGTTCAAACCTTCTTCATCTTTACTGACTTTTTTGGTCTAGTTCTATCAAATGCTGAGAGAGGGATATTAAAACTCCCTATGGTGATTGTGTAATTGGTTATCTATTAATTATCTAAATTTTGCTTCATATAACTTGGAGCTCTGTTTATAATTACTTTATCTTTGTAATAAATTGACCATTTCATCTTCATGAAGGATTTCTTTTTATCTCTGGTAATATTTTGTTTTGGAGTCTATTTTATCTGACATTAATATAGCTACTGTAGCCATCTTATTAATATTTCCATGGTATATCTTTCTCATTCCTTTACTTTGGAAATGTCTGTGATCTCATATTTAATGTGTCTTATGGAGTCAGTATATAGTTGGATTTTGTTTCATGCTCATTCAAAAGTCTTTCTCTTTTAATTGGAGCCTTTTAGTCTTTCATAATTATGATAATGTAATTATTGACATAGTTAATGTAGTAGGGAGAAAAGTAGTCCTCAAGGTTATTTACTCCCCGACTCCAAGATATTGAAAATGTGATTATGATTAAGGACAAGAAATTAAGAAGTTATCCTTGATTATTTGGATGGACCCATTCTAATCTTATAAATCCTTTAAAGCAGGGAGTCTTTCTCAAATGTGGCCAGGGAGGATAAAACCACAGTGGAAGACGGTTCAGAGAGATGTGACATGAGGAAGACTTAACCTGCTATTGCTGGATTTGAAAATAAAGGAAAGGAACCAAGAAATGGTAGCATCTAGTTCTGGGAACAGCTCTCATTTTACAGCCAGGAGGGAAACAGGGACCTGAATCTTAACAGAGACCTGAAGGAACTCATCTCTATCATAAATACAGACGATCAGAAAACAGATTCCCTTCTAGAGACTTCAGAAAGGGATGCAGCCTGTTAATGCCTTGATTTTAGTTCACTGAATTCCATGCCATATTTCTCTGTTTTTAATTGAAGTGTATTTTATTAACAATGTTTTTTAGTTTTAGGCGTACAGAGAATGATTCATTTATATATAAATAAATACATATATATTCTTTTTCAGATTCTTTTTCATTATAGGTTATAGCAAGATAGTGAATATAGTTCCCTTGCTATACAGTAGGTCCTTGTTGATTATCTATTTTATATATATAGTAGTACGTATATGGTAATCCCAGACTCCTAATATATTCCCCCTTTTCCTCTTTGGTAACAATTGTTTGTTTTGTATGTCTAGGATTCTGTTTTATAAATATGTTCATTTGTATCATTTTTTTCAGATTCCACATATAAGTGATATAATATAATATTTGTCTTTCTCTGTCTGACTTCATTTAGTATGATAACCTCTAGGTCCATTTATGTTGCTTCAAATGCCATTATTTCATTGTTTTTATAGTTGAGCAGTATTCCATTGTGTATAAATGTCACAATGGAGTCATTTGAAAAGACCCTGATGCTGGGAAAGATTGAGGGCAGGAGGAGAAGGGGACGACAGAGGATGAGATGGCTGGATGGCATCACTGACTCGATGGACATGAGTTTGAGTGAACTCTGGGAGTTGGTGATGGACAGGGAGGCCTGGCGTGCTGCGGTTCATGGCATCACAAAGAGTCGGACACGACTGAGCAACTGAACTGAACCTGAATATATGTCACATCTTCATTGTGTATATATGTCACAATGTCCACTCATCTGCCAATGTACATTTAGGTTGGTTCCACATCTTGGCTATTGTAAGCAGCACTGCTACGAGCAAATGGGTCCTTGTATCTTTTTGGATTAGAGTTTTTGTCTTTTCCAGATATATGCCCAAGAGATGGATTGCTGGATCATATGATAGCTCAATTTTTATTTTTTTAAGGAATCTCCATAGTATTTTTCATAGTTACTGCAGCAACCTACATTCTTATCAACCATGTAGGAGGGTCCTGTTTACTCCACACTATCCCCAGAATTTATTATTTTTGGACTTTTTGATGATGGCCATTCTGACTGGTATGAGGTGATATACCTCACTGTAGAGAGATTTGTATTTCTTTAATAAGTATTAATGCAGATCATCTTTTAATGTGCTTAATAGTCATATATCTATCTTCTTTGAAAAAAGTGTTTATTTAGGTCTTTTGCCCATTTTTGTTTGGATTGTTTGCTCTTTTGATATTGAGCTATATGAGCTGTTTGCATATAGTGAAAATTAATCCCTTGTCAATCATACTATTTGCAATATTTCCTCCCATCTGTAGGCTCTCTTTTCATTTTGTGATGGTTTCCTTTGCTCTGCAAAAGCTTTTAATTTCAATTAAGTCCTGTTTGTTTGTTTTTGCTCTTATTTCCATTACCCTAGGAAACAGATTCAAAAAATATTGCTGTGATTTATGTCAAAGAGTGTTCTGCATCTAAGAGTTTTATATTAATAGTTCCTAGTCACATGGACAGAGGAGCCTGGTAGGCTGCAGTCCATGGGGTTGCTAAGAATAGGACACAACTGAGCAACTTCACTTTGACTTTTCACTTTCATGCATTGGAGAAGGAAATGGCAACCCACTCCAGTATTCTTGCCTAGAGAATCCCAGGGATAGGGGAGCCTGGTGGGCTGCCGTCTATGGGGTCGCACAGAGTAGGACACGACTGAAGCGACTTATTTAAGTCTTTAAGCCATTCAGGGTTTATTTTTGTATGTGGTTTTGTATGTGGGCTTCCATGATGGCTCCACAGTAAAGAATCTGCCTGCAATGCAGGAGACTCAGGTTAGATCCCTGAGTCAGGAAGATCCCCTGGAGGAGGAGATGGCAAACCAGCCTAGTATTCTTACCTGGAAAATTCCATGGAACAGAGGAGCCTGGAGGGTTACAGTATATAGGGTCACAAAGTGTCAGACATAACTGAGTGACTGAACTCACATGGTCTTAGAAAATGTTTTAATGTCATTCTTTCACTGTGGGTGCATACATGCTAAGTTGCTTCTGTTGTGTCCAACTCTTTGCAACCCTATGGACTGTAGCCTGACAGGCTCCTCTGTCCATGGGATTTCCCAGGCAAGAATACTTTAATGGATTGCGATTTCCTCTTCCAGCGGATCTTCCCAACCCCAGGGATGGAACCCATGTCTCTTAGTCTCCTGCATTGGCAGGTGGGTTCTTTACCACTCTCTACACCTAGGAAGCCCAATTTTCCCAGTACCACTTATTAACACTGAAGAGACTGTCTTTTATCCATTGTATATTCTTCCCTTCTTTGTTGATGATTAGTTGACCATAGGGTTTATTACTGAGTTCTTTATTCCATTGATCTATATATGTTGGATATGTATATTTTTGTGCCAATACTACAATGTTTCAATTACTGTAGCTCTATAGTAGATTCTTGCTGCTTCTCTATTTAGAGAAAACCTTTCAGTATTTCTTTTAAGATAGGTTAGCTTGCTATTTATTCCATTTAGCTCATTTTTCATCTTGGCAATTGAGTTCTCTAATTTTGATTGGCTCTTCTTTACCATTTTTAGTTCTTTGTTACAATGATCCACATTTCTATTGATAGATTGTCTTAAGTCCTAACTATATTCTGTTAGTTTTTGCTTGTCTTAGAAATTCTTTATCTCTCCTTCTATTCTAAATTATAACCTTGCTGGGTGGAGTATACAAGATTGCAGATCCCTTTAAGGACTTTGAATATATCTTGCCACTCCCTTCTGGCCTGCAAACTCTGTGTAGAGAAATCAGCTGATCACCTTAAGAGAGTTCCCTTTTAACTAACTCTTTGTTTTTCTCTTGTTGCCTTTTTATTTTTAAGCTTTTTTTTTATTTTTAAGCTTTGCCATTTTAATTATAATATGTCTTGGTGTAGCTCTGTTTGGGTTCATCTTTTTTTGGACCCTCTGTGCTCCGTGTACCTGGCTATCTAGTGTATTTCCTTCTTTAGGTTTGGGAAGTTATCAGCCATAATTTCTTCAAATTTGTTTCAAATCCCTTTTTTTTTCTTTCTTCTCCTTCTGGGATTCCTATTATGCATAGATTGCCATGTTTTATATTATCCAATAGATCTCATATGTTGCTTTCATTTTTTTTCATTGATCTTTCTGTTTGTTGTTCTGATTGGGTGATTTTGTTATTCTGTCTTCTGGCTCACTTATTTGTTCTCTTGAGTTATTTAGCTTTCTATTTATTCCATTTAGCTCATTTTTCATCTTGGCAATTGAGTTGTCTAATTTTGATTGGCTCTTCTTTACCGTTTTAGTTCTTTGTTACAATGATCCACTTTTCTATTGATAGATTTTCTTAAGTCCTTCACTGTTTTTAATTCCTCTTTTAGAATCAGGGTCTGCTAGACTGGAGCAGTCAGTATCATTGTTCTTTTAAGGAACTTATTCTTTTTATTGGGAGTAATTCATTTGCTTTTTTATTTTTCTTTTATTTCTCTGATTCAATGAATTTAGGATAAACAGTTGTCTACTGTGGTCTTGAAGCATTGTTTTTATGTGGGAACACCTCTGTGTAGCCTGTCTAAGTTTAATATTTTTGGTGCAAGAGCTGTTTTGAGTATGGATGCTTGCCATGTCTTTTCTGAGTGTATGGTGACCCTTATTTCCTTGATAGGAAGTGAGTTTTGTGTTGTGGTGAACACATCCATCCCTGGATGTTGGGCAAATCCTCCCCTTTGCCCTGTGGATGTCACATCCCTGTCAGGGGCAGGGTGTGCTCCCAGTTGTTGCAGAAGTCCTCAGATCTGATTCTAGGTGGTAGTGTGAAGTAAGAAGGACGGGAGCACTCCCTCTGAGAAAGGGGCCATGGTGTGTTCCTTCTCAGGAGATGTCCATCCAGCCATGTTATACTCATGCTACCTGCCATCCACGGTGTGTGTCCCCAAAGATCACTGCTGCTGACACTGCCTTTGGGGTCCATCTCCGCTTGGGGGCTCCGGTAATCAGCTTGGAGTTCCCTTAAGCATGCATGCATGCTCACAAAGTTGCCAGCATGTAAACCCACTGGATCTGAGTCCCCTGAGCCCAAGACCATCAGCCCAGATGGTCCTAAGGGGCAGGTGAAGACTTGGTTCCAGATTCTGCTGGAGCAAAAACCCACTGGAACTACTTCCCCATGCCTACAATGGGATCTCTGGCAATCAGCTCAGGCTTCAGCCCTGCCTGCACATGTGCATGCCCACAAAGTTTACAGAACCCACGGTCACCCAAGCCGTGGTCCTCTGTGGGCACACTGACAATGAGGTGGCTATGGTGGACCCATGCCCTTCTCTTCACGTTGTGTTGACAAGGGGGCTCCTATGGCAGACCCAGGCTCTGTCCTGCATTTGCCCTCAGTGTGGCCCAGTCAGACTTCAGGCCCTTTGGGCTGTATCCACACAGCCATTCTCTACTCAGTCCTCTCTCCTGGTCTCTAGACTCTCAGCACCCAGTCACTGCCCACACCAACAGGCACACTTTTTAGGGGAATGTGTGGTAACATGCCCGAGATTGTCTGTGTTTGTCTCTCTCTACACTGTGGTGCTCAAGGCCAGCTCCCACACTTTTCTCTCCTGCTCTGAAACTCCCTGTCTGTTCCAGCAGACCTCCAATCAGTCAAGAAAGTTCCCAGAGTTAGGGAAGCTTTCCTCTCTCACACCTCCTTCCCATGGTGCAGGTTCTGCCCTGAGTTCTCTTTTCCTTTTCCCTTTGTCCTATCCAGTTGCATGGAGATCTTTCTTATAGTTTTGGTTGTATAAGATTTTCTGCAAGCTTTATGTAGATATTCTCTGAGACTTGTTCCACATGTAGATGTAATTTTTTTTTTTTATGTATTTGTGAGAGGAGGTGAGCTCTACATCCTCCTCTGCCGTCTTGGACCAGTCCCCCATGGCATATTTGTGTTGTTTTAAGCCATAAAGATTGCAATAACTTGTTACAACTACAATAGAAAATTAACACAGATTTTGGTAGCTGAAAGTAGGATGCTTTTGGAAAGAAAACTAAAATGTGGAAATAGATTGGCTATGGAGCTGGGCATTGAGCACTGGCTAGAAAATTTTGACAAATGTGATAGAAAGGCCTAAATTCAGTGTATTTGCTTAAATGAAAGCAACAGAAGACAGCACTTTGTGATCTTGTGTTCTTTGTCACTGCTTATTGGTCTCATGGAATTTGCTTCAAAAAGCTGAGCGCAAATATTTTCAGTATGTATCATTTTGAAAATGTATGTATCATACTGAAAAAGTATGAAGAAAAAGGGAACCATCTGTTTTTGTTTTAAGACTCTGATAAATTGGAATTTGTAAAGTAACATAACTTACAGAATAAAAATGCTGTTTGTATTTAGCTAAGATTCATAATCATGCAGATGGAGATTGCAGCCATGAAATTAAAAGACGCTTACTCGTTGGAAGGAGTTATGACCAACCTAGATAGTATATTGAAAAGCAGAGATATTACTTTGCCAACAAAGGTCCATCTAGTCAAGGTTATGGTTTTTCCAGTGGTCATGTATGGATGTGAGATTTGGATTGTGAAGAAAGCTGAGCACCGAAGAATTGATGCTTTAGAACTGTGGTGTTGGAGAAGACTCTTGAGAGTCCCTTGGACTGCAAGGAGATCCAACCAGTCCATCCTAAAGGAGATCAGTCCTGGGTGTTCATTGGAACAACTGATGCTGAAGCTGAAATTCCAATACTTTGGCCTCCTCATGCGAAGAGTTGACTCACTGGAAAAGACCCTGATGCTGGGAGGGATTGGGGGCAGGAGGAGAGGGGGATGACAGAGGATGAGATGGCTGGATGGCATCACCTACTCGATGGGCATGAGTTTGAGTTTGAGTGAACTCCGGGAGTTGGTGATGGACAGGGAGGCCTGGTGTGCTGCGATTCATGGGCTAGCAAAGAGTCAGACATGACTGAGCAACTAAACGAACTGAACTGAAGATTCATAACACATAAAAAACTATGCTATTAAAAAAAAAGAGCCTATACTATATTGAAAATACTATAAAAAGGAATATGGATTTTAAAGGTGCTGCCATTGAAGGCTCAGCAGGAAATGAAGAACATAGTATTTGATGGACATGAGTTTGAGCAAGCTCTGGGAGTTGGTGATGGACAGGGAAGCCTGGCATGCTGTGGTCCATGGGGTTGCAAAGAGTCAGAAATGATGCAGTGACTGAACTGAACTGAACTGAATTCTTAGCTTGCAGGTTGATTTGGCCCATGGACCATAATTTCCTGACTTCTGAAATAGGTGTTTGAGACTCTATTTACTTTTTAAAAATATTTGTTCTATTTTTTTACCTTGGATAATTTCTAGTTCTATTTTTTATAGATCATTTACTTTTCCATCCAGCATGTTCATTTGACTATCTTGTCTATCTAGAGTTTTTTTTTTTTTTTCAGAAAATGTAATTTTATTTCTAAAATTTCCATTTCAGGTATTTTCATTCATTTTTTAATATATTTAGCTTTGAATTTGTTGACCATAGTTACAGTAACCATAGACTCTTCATTTTTATTAAGAAAACAACAAATAATAACATGTAATCTCAGGTGAAAAATCAAAGAATGCCCATTAGTAAAGGGAGCTGAAAAAAAGATGTTATAGCTCATTAAACTCTGATTGAACATAATTTTTCCTAAACACGTGATCAAAACTGAAGGGTCCCCTGAAATGAATATGATATCTTCTTTATTTCACCTTGAAAGTTTCTCATTGATTTCCTTCTGACCTCCACAAAATATATATTTTGTAGTTAATATCATGGATATTAACCGTATCTGTCTTTGTCCTAGGCTATCAGAAAATAAAGCCTGAGAAAGGGGTTAAAATGCTTATAGTTTGTTAGTAAGTGAAAGTCAGGGCAGTGAAGATGAAGAAATTGAGAGAGATGAGACAAGGAATGATGCTCCTGATGTAATGAGAGCTAGGACGCACACTGTATAGAGAGATGAGGTCAGTCATCCGGCAGGTGTTTTACTCAGTATGTGAGCCTTCTCTGGAAAGTCTGCAAGGAGAAAACATCCATTGGAGCCGTCCATGAAAGGGAAAGATAAGGGAATCTTTATGTGCCCTGTTCCCTTGCATCTCCCTTTCCCCATTGGTCAGGATTCATATCAAGAGCTATTGCCCCCCACAACTCTGAGTGTGTTATCAGAGTAACAATCTATCCCAGTCTGAAAGTAAATGTGGTAGGGTATAGAGAGATCTAAGGGTATAACAGTCTGCGAAGTATGTAGGCCTTGGAGTTCGACGTGGACTCCAGCCAGATTGGAGAGCTGAGCAAAGGCACCAGTAAAGGAGACAGTGCATGTCAGATGCTCAGTCATGTCTGACTCTGTTTCCCGCTCCCTCACATGCAGAGCTCTCCTCAGCTGTGTTCATAGCCTGGCCTGTGTGGGCAAGGAGGGGGGTGCTGGTTCTGAAAGCACAGGGGTCTCCAGGCTCTCTCTGTCCCAAACACAACGGTTTTCAGGTAGCATTACTGGGGCATTGGAGGGGCAGTATTACTAGGACACTCTGGGAGCATGATGGGGTAGATGAGGAAACACCAAGTTTTTATGTTCATCAACATTATCATCTGTGTATGTCACAGTTGAAAAATATTTACCACTGGCTTAATGTGTCGCTATCTTGTAGAAAATGGCTGTAGTTTAGGAAAACGAAGAACTATCTAAAAATACTACTGTAAAGTTCTTCACACTGATCATTTAAATTGTGTGGCAAAGGACTCTCTGGTAGCTTAAACTAATTGTCCCTGTGTGAATGAGAGAAGGCAGTTATAGGCCTTATCTTTGTTTGGGAGGCAGGCAGTGGAGCTAAAACAGAAATCCCCAAATGGGGGAAGGAGAGCGTCAGACAAATTGAGAGAGTAGCACTGAAACATATACATTAGAGTCGAATAGATATCTAGTAGAAATGGCTGTATAACACAGGGAGCTCACCTGTCACCCCAAGCTCTCTGACAACCAAGAGTAGGATGAAGGGTAGGAGGCGGGGTGTTCAAGAGGGAAGGTATATATAATATATATACATTATTTATATATGTATATGATAAATATACATTTATATATATTATAAATATACATATATATAAAAAAATATATATATATAATATACCTATATATATATATTTATGGCTTATTCATGTTGATGTATGGCAGAAACCAACACAATATTGTAAAGCAATTATCCTCCAATTAAAAATAAAATTTTTTTAATGTGAATACTCAAAAAGAAAAAGAAAAGGAAAAAAAATCCCCAAATTGTATTATCCTAAAAGCAGAATTTTTAAACAAAAAAAAGATATGTTTGTTCTTCTGGAATACAGTTTTTAAAATAACTCCATTGCTTTAGATATTTCTAGCATTACCATAAACAGACAAAAAATGACAAAAATCTTATACATTCATTAGAATGTTTCCAAATATCATATCAAAATTTGGCATACCAGAATATTTAGATCAAATCTAATTACTGGAAACTATTCTAACATCTGCCCCTTTTTTACTTTTTAATAGAATGTTTACAAAGTAAAAATGTATTATGTAGAGAAAGTCATTATCTAATGTATAGGGTCTAATTACCTAAATCTTGAGTGTTTCCATTTGTGCTAATCAAAATGCATAGGAATATAAGTTACTGCAATCCTCAAAAAATTATAAAGAACTTGCAACATGTATGGATATTAATACTCTTTACAGACCTGGAAGAAAATTATTTTTAGCCCAAAACACCTTATTTTCCTTCCCAGCAGCATTGAGACTCTTTTTAAAACTGAATACAAATTACTTTCAGCATTTGTTGTCATTCAGTCACTCAGTCATGTCTGACTCTTTGCAACTCCATGGACTGCAGCCTGCCAAGGTTCCCTGTCTTTCACCATCTCCCAGAGCTTGCTCAAACCCATGTCCACTGAGTTAGCAATGCCATCCAACCATCTCATCCTCGGTTGTCCCCTTCTCCTCGTGCCTTCAGTCTTTCCCAACATAAGGATCTTTTCCAATGAGTTGACTCTTCGCATCAGGTGGCCAAAGTATTGGAGCTTCAGCTTCCGTGTTAGTCCTTCCAATGAATATTCAGGACTAATTTCCTTTATGATTGACTAGTTGGATCTCCTTGCAGTCCAAGGGACTCTCAAGAGTCTTCCCCAACACCACAGTTCAAAAGCATCAATTCTTTGGCACTCAGCCTTTTTTTATGGTCCAGTTCTCACATGCGTACATGACTTCTGGAAAAACCATGGCTTTGACTACATACACTTTACTTTGTTGGCAAAGTAATGTCTCTGCTTTTTAATATACTGTTTAGTTTTGTCATTGCCTTCATTCCAAGGAGCAAGCGTCTTTTAGTTTCATTGCTGCAGTCACCATCCACAGTACTTTTGGAGCCCAATAAAATAAAGCCTGTCACTATTTCAATTGTTTCCCCATCTATTTGCCATGAAGTGATGGGACCAGATACCATGATCTTAGTTTTTTGAACGTTGAGTTTCAAGCCAGCTTTTCACTCTCCTCTTTCACTTTCTTCAAGAGGCTCTTTAGTTCCTCTTCACTTTCTGTCATAAGGGTGGTGTCATCTGCATTTCTGAGATTATTGATATTTTACCTAGCAATCTTGATTCCAGCTTGTACTTCATCCAGCCTGGCATTTCATGTGATGTACTCTGCATATGTTAAGTAAGCAGGGTGACAATATACAGCCTTGATGTACTGAATTCCCAGTTTTGATCCAGTCTGTTAGCATAAGTATCCTTATACTGCTTCCTGAATATGTGGCTATTTTCTTCATTCTATGTGCTGTACTCAGGTTCTGTTAGGCCACCAAAATATCTAATACCTGAGAATTAAAAAAAAAAAACAACTGAGGTCAGACTGCCATTGTGCCACCATTTTCCCTTGTTAATATAAAATTTCTGATCCTAAGCCTGAAAGGAAATATTCCTGTGCATCTTCCAAATTTAAAAAAAAAATTATAATTCAGTTACAGACACACACACACACATACACACACACACACACACACACACACACACACACACACATATATATATATATATATTCATTTTTAGATTCTTTTCCCACATAGGCCCTTACAGAGTATTGAGTAGTGTTTGCTGTGCTATACTGTAGGTCCTTAATAGTTATGTTTTACTTATAATACTATGTATATATCAATCCAATCTTCCAATTTATCCCTCCCTTCTTATCCCCTGTTAACCATAAGTTAGTTTACAATCTGTAATGCTATTTCTGTTTTGTATATACATTCATTTTTGCCCTTTTTTAAGATTTTACATACAAGTGATATCATATGATATTTGTCTTTGTCCGTGTTACTTTACTCAGTATGACAATCTCTAGGTCCATCCATGTTGCTACAAATGGTATTATTTTGTTCTTTCTATGGCCGAGTGCTCTTCCATTTTAAATCCACATTTTCTTTATCCATTTTCTCTGTTGATGGACATTTAGGTTGCTTCCATGTCCTGGCTCAGGTAGTGTTGCAGTGAACATTGGGGTGCATATACCTTTTCCAATTATAGCTTTCTCTGGGTATTTGCCCAGGAGTAGGATTTCCAGAAAAACATCTATTTCTGCTTTATTGACTATGCCAAAGTCTTTGACTGTGTGGATCACAATAAACTGTGGAAAATTCTGAAAGAGATGGGAATACCAGACCACCTGATCTGCCTCTTGAGAAATTTGTATGCAGGTCAGGAGGCAACAGTTGGAACTGGACATGGAACAACAGACTGGTTCCAAATAGGAAAAGGAGTACGTCAAGGCTGTATATTGTCACCCTGTTTATTTAACTTATATGCAGAGTACATCATGAGAAATGCTGGACTGGAAGAAACACAAGCTGGAATCAAGATTGCCGGGAGAAATATCAATAACCTCAGATATGCAGAGGACACCACCCTTATGGCAGAAAGTGAAGAGGAATAAAAAGCCTCTTGATGAAAGTGAAAATGGAGAGTGAAAAAGTTGGCTTAAAGCTCAACATTCAGAAAACGAAGATCATGGCATCCGGTCCCACCACTTCATGGGAAATAGATGGGGAAACAGTGGAAACAGTGTCAGACTTTATTTTTCTGGGCTCCAGAATCACTGCAGATGGTGACTGCAGCCATGAAATTAAAAGACGCTTACTCCTTGGAAGGAAAGTTATGACCAACCTAGATAGCATATTCAAAAGCAGAGACATTATTTTGCCAACAAAGGTTCGTCTAGTCAAGGCTATGGTTTTTCCTGTGCTCATGTATAGATGTGAGAGTTGGACTGTGAAGAAGGCTGAGTGCCGAAGAATTGATGCTTTTGAACTGTGGTGTTGGAGAAGACTCTTGAGAGTCCCTTGGACTGCAAGGAGATCCAACCAGTCCATTCTGAAGGAGATCAGCCCTGGGATTTCTTTGGAAGGAATGATGCTAAGGCTGAAACTCCAGTACTTTGGCCACTTCATGCAAAGAGTTGACTCATTGGAAAAGACTCTGATGCTGGGAGGGATTAGGGGCAAGAGGAG
>NW_011494670.1:2413912-2417882 GCF_000754665.1 Bison bison bison | reverse complement strand
AGGAATGATGCTAAGGCTGAAACTCCAGTACTTTGGCCACTTCATGCAAAGAGTTGACTCATTGGAAAAGACTCTGATGCTGGGAGGGATTAGGGGCAAGAGGAGAAGGGGACGACAGAAGATGAGATGGCTGGATGGCATCACTGACTCGAAGGACATGAGTCTGAGTGAACTCTGGGAGTTGGTGTTGGACAGGGAGGCCTGGCGTGCTGCAATTCATGGGGTCACAAAGAGTCGGACACGACTGAGCGACTGATCTGATCTGATCTGAGGATTGCTAGGTCATATGTTAGCTCTATTTTTAGTTTTTTAAAGAACATCCACAGTGTTCTACATATTGGCTGCACTAATTTACATTCCCACAAACAGCATAAGTCAGTTCAGTCACTCACTCGTGTTGAACTCTCTGTGATCCCATGAACTGCAGCATGCCAGGCCTCCCTGTTCATCACCAACTCCCAGATCCCACCCAAACCCATGTCCATTGAGTCAGTGATGCCATCCAATCATCTCATCCTCTGTCGTCCCCCTCTCCTCCTGCCCTCAGTCTTTCCCAGCATCAGGGTCTTTTCCAGTGAGTCAGCTCTTCACATCAGGTGGTCAAAGTATTGGAGTTTCAGCTTCAACATCAATCCTTCCAATGAACACTCAGGACTGATCTCCTTTAGGATGGACAAGTTGGATCTCCTTGCAGTCCAAGGGACTCTCAAGAGTCTTCTCCAACACCACTGTTCAAAAGCATCAGTTCTTCAGTGCTCAGCCTTTTTTTATGGTCCAGTTCTCACATGCATACATGACCTCTGGAAAAACCATAGCCTTGACTAGACGGACCTTTGTTGACAAAGTAATGTCTCTGGTTTTTAATACACTGTCTAGGTTGGTCATACTTTCCTTATTCCTGCTTCTCCATACCCTCTCCAGCATTTATTGTTTGCAGATTTCTTGATAACGGCCATTTTGACCAATATGAGATGATACTTCATTTGTGATATGGAAGCTCTTTTTCATGTGCTTTTTAGAAGGAAATGGCAACCCACTCCAGTATTCTTGCCTGGGAAACCCCACAGACAGAGGAGCCTGGAAGGCTACAGTCTATGAGGTCACAATAGAGTCAGACACAACTGGCAACTGAGCATTGAGCACCTCTTCTTTGAAGAAATGTCTGTTTAGATCTTCTGCCTATTTTGGAGATTTTTTTTAATTGAGCTGCATGAGCTGTTTGTATACTCTTTTCAGTTGCTTCATTTGCAAATATTTTCTCCCTCTCCTATGGTTGTCTTTTCATTTTCTCTATTGTTTCCTTTGTTATGCAAAAGCTTTTAAAACTCTGAGAGGGAAATATTGGCAGAACACTCTGTCATAATTCACAGCAAAATCTTTTCCAATCTACCTCTGAGAGTAATGAAAATAAAAACAAAAATAAATAAATGGGACCTACTATACCATCCAAATTTAAAGGCTGCTTTAGCAATCTAGGAAGATTATAGGGAGAACAAAGAATGCATGTATACTGCAAGCCATTGACTCCAAAAAGCTAGAGGAGAAGAGGTTAAATTATAATCAAGTCAGGCACAGTAAAAATTAGGCCAAAAAGCCAGGACTATTTAGGAAAAATTCCTCTTCCTTGGAACCAAAGGAATTAAAATAATAATAATAATAATAAGGCATGAGATACAATTAAAGAGTGCCCTGGATGACAGATTTTATTTTCTTGGGCTCCAAGATCACTGCAGACAGTGACTGCAGAAATGAAATTAAAAGACGCTTTCTCCTTAGAAGGAAAACTATGACAAACCTAGACAGCATACTGAAAGCAAAGACATCACTTTGCCAATCAAGGTCCATAAGGTCAAAGCTATGGCTTTTCCAGTAGTCATGTATGGATGTAAGAACTGGACCATAAAAAAGGCTGAAAGTCACTCAGTCATGTCCGACTCTTTGTGACCCCATGGATTATACATTCCATGGAATTCTCCAGGCCAGAATACTGGAGTGGGTAGCCTTTCCCTTCTCCAGGGAATCTTCCCAACCCAGGGATCAAACCCAGGTCTCCCACATTGCAGGCATATTCTTTACCAGCTGAGCCAAAGGGGAAGCCCAAGAATACTGGAGTGGGTTGCCTACCCATTCTCCTGCAGGTCTTCCTGACCCAGGAATCAAACCAGGGACTCCTGCATTGCAGGTGGATTCTTTACCAAACTGAGCTATCAGGGAAGCCCCTTAAAAAAGGCTGAGTGCTGAAGAATTGATGCTTTCAAACTGTGGTGCTGGAGAAGACTCTTGAGAGTCCTATTGGACTGCAAAGAGATCAAACCAGTCAATCCTAAAGAAAATCAACCCAGGATATTCACTGGATTCTTTGGCCACCTGATGCAAAGAACCAACTCATTGGAAAAGACCCTGATGCTGGGAAAGATTGAAGGCAAACAGAGAAGGGAGCAATGGAGGATGAGATGGTTAGATAGCACCATCCATTCAATGGACATGAATCTGAGCAAACTTTGGTAGATTGTGAAGGACAGGGAAGCCTGGCATGCTGCAATCCATGCGGTCACAAAGAGTCAGACACAACCTAGCAACTGAACACACATACATACAAAGTCACACACACACACACTGACTGACGGCAAGCTCACCATCTTGGAAAAGTGTAGTTCATTGTTTCAGGTCTTGAAAAAATTTTAAGACTCAAAAAGGTTAATAAAATAACACACATGCATACATCCACAATATAGGATGAAAAGTGTTTATTCTGTCATATTAGCTTTGACATATTTCCACAAAAGAAATGAAATTATTAAGAATGCATTTGGTCTTCATCACTCTACTTATCCCTGAACTATCCAGAGGCCACCACCATCAAAACTTTGTGTATCCAATCAATTGATGCTTTTTCCTTTTTATATCACACATATATTGTCACTATCAAAACACTGCATATTTCAAATTTCCAAAAGTGCTAATATTGTGTGGTATCATTTGCAACTTGGTTTTCTTTTTCATTCCACATTACATTTTTGAAACCCATTGAAAGATCCCCTGGAGGAGGGCATGGCAACCCACTCCAGTATTCTTGCCTGGAGAATCCCATGGACGGAGGAGCCTGGTGGGCTACAGTCCATGGGGTTGCAAAGGGTCGGACGCGACTGAGCAACTTCACTTTCACTTTTCACTTTGATGTTGATATATGTCACCTGTAAGAATATACATTTTATCACTCATTCTCCTTTTGATATTGATTTATGAGTTTCTGGCATTTCACTATTCAGTTCAGTTCAGTTCAGTCACTCAGTCGTGTCCAACTCTTTGCAACCCCATGAATCGCAGCACGCCAGGCCTCCCTGTCCATCACCAACTCCTGGAGTTCACTCAGACTCACGTCCTTCGAGTCAGTGATGCCATCCAGCCATCTCATCCTCTGTTGTCCCCTTCTCCTCCTGCCCCCAATCCCACCCAGCATCAGAGTCTTTCCCAATGAGTTAACTCTTCTGATGAGGTGGTCAAAGTACTGGAGTTTCAGCTTCAGCATCATTCCCTCCAAAGGAATCCCAGGGCTGATCTCCTTCAGAATGGACTGGTTGGATCTCCTTGCAGTCCAAGGGACTCTCAAGAGTCTTCTCCAACACCACAGTTCAAAAGCATCAATTCTTCGGTGCTCAGCTTTCTTCACAGTCCAACTCTCGCATCTATACATGACCACTGGAAAAACCATAGCCTTGACTAGACTGAACTTTGTTGGCAAAGTAATGTCTCTGCTTTTCAATATGCTGTCTAAGTTGGTCATAACTTTACTTCCAAGGACTAAGCGTCTTTTAATTTCATGGCTGCAGTCACCATCTGCAGTGATTCTGGAGCCCCAAAAAATAAAGTCTGACACTGTTTCCACTGTTTCCCCATCTATTTCCCATGAAGTGATGGGACCGGATGCCATGATCTTTGTTTTCTGAATGTTGAGCTTTAAGCCAACTTT
>NW_011494670.1:2410957-2413812 GCF_000754665.1 Bison bison bison | reverse complement strand
AAGCCAACTTTTTCACTCTCCACTTTCACTTTCACCAAGAGGCTTTTTAGTTCCTCTTCACTTTCTGCCATAAGGGTGGTGTCATCTGCATATATGAGGTTATTGATATTTCTCCCGGCAATCTTGATTCCAGCTGTGCTTCTTCCAGTCCAGCGTTTCTCATGATGTACTCTGCATATAAGTTAAATAAACAGGGTGACAATATACAGCCTTGACGTACTCCTTTTCCTATTTGGAACCAGTCTGTTGTTCCATGTCCAGTTCTATCTAATTTGAAACCTTATGAGATTGTGTGGAAGGGCCTCTAGTATGTGGATGTATGAGGAGAACCACTAAGCACAGAGAGAAGCATCTTCATCTTTATATCATCAAACTGTAAAGTGATCTTTAGACTGTATACTTTCCCCAAGATATTAGAATTTTTATTTACTCACATTCTCAATTCTACTTAGGTCAAAATTTTTAAAATTTCCCATTATTACTGGTATAAAAGAATCCTTCATTTCTGTCTAAATTTTATTCTCTGGATTAGTAATAAGATTGAGCATTATTTCAAACTTTTTTTTAAATATTCATTTGCTCTTCTCTGAATTTCTTTCCACATATATTGTCTACTTGTTTACTAGAATGCTTAATATTTCTTTCTTATTCACTTTTATGGATATCTTTTATCATTATAGTTACCTCATCTTAGTTGCGGATGTGAGAAATTCTTTTCTTATACCTTTGAGTGCTATGTGTTGAATTTATCTTTACTTCATGACTACTTTAAGAAATTCTTAAGAAAGATATTATCTTATTTAAGAAATTATTCCCTTCCACATAAGAAAGATAATTTTGCTTTTTATCTTAGGTCTTAGATCAGACAAGATTACTTTGATATGTACAGTATGTGACAGGGAATCCTAGTATGCTCTTACCTTATGCAAAGCCAGTTGGTGGTGCTTTAGTCACTAAGTCGTGTCCGACTCTTGCGACCCCATGGACGGTAGCCTACCAGGCTCCTTTATCTATGGGATTTTCCAGGTAAAAATACTGGAGTGGGTTGCCATTTCCTTCTCCAGGGTATCTCCCCAACCCAGGGTTTGAACCTCAGTCTCCTGCATTGCGGGTTGATTCTTCACTGACTGAGTTACCAGGGAAGCCAGTTGACCCAGCAGCAATTACTGAGGAGCTCATCATTCTGTGATTTTTGTATTGTCACCTTTCATACATTGTACCAAATGGATTTTCTCATTTTAGACTCTTTTTGCTGACTCTTGTCTAAATTAAATATTACTTAATATTGAGGCTTTAAAATGGGGCTTCCCAGGTGGTGCTAGTGGTAAAGAATCTGCCTGCCAAAACAGAAGACATAAGAGACACAGGTTTGATCCCTAGGTCAGGAAGATCCCCTGGAGGACATGACTACCTACACCAGTATTCTTGCCTGGAGAATCCCATGGAAAGAGGAGCCTGGTGGGCTGCATTCAGTAGGGTGGCAAAGAGTCAAACACCACTGAAGCGACTTAGCATGCACAGTTAGGGGATGGATCATGTCCTTTTTCTCTGCTTCCTGTTTCTCAATTTTGACTTAGATAATTTTTGTCTAGATCCAAGACTTTGTCAATTGCAGTGATTATTAATTTGTTGGAGAAATTATTTAAGACATTGTTTACCTATTAATTGGGCTTCCTTGGTGGCTCAGAGGTTAAAGCGTCTGCCTGAAATGCCGGAGACCTGGGTTCGATCCCTGGGTCGGGAAGATCCCCTGGAGAAGGAACTGGCAACCCACTCCAGTATTCTTGCCTGGAGAATCCCACGGGCTACAGTCCACGGGGTTGCAAACAGTTGGACACAACTGAGCAACTTCACTTCACTTCACTTACCTATTAATTAGTCTATGTATTCCTATTTATTCACTTAATAGACTAAAAATCTTGAAAAAGTATTAAATTTTATCAACTCTTTTTTGCATGTATTGAAATAATCATATGATATTGACTTGCTAAGAGATTACTGTATTAACACATTGTTCTGAAATGATCTTAATCTTATCAGGACACACTAATATTTTAATTCATAGCTGGGTTCATTTACTAGTATTTTTCCATATTCATAAGAAAGATTGATGAGTAATTTTGTTTTCTCCTACTTACATATCTGATTTTTCTATTTAAGTTAAATGGGCCTCACAGAATGACTAGGTAGCTTTGTTTTTTTCATTTTTTGGAAGTTTTTGATTTTTTTTTTAATTCACTTTTGGCTGTGCTGGGTCTTCACTGCTACATGGGCTTTCTTCTGATTGTGGTCAGCAAAGGGTACTCTTTAGTTGTGCTCAGGCTTCTTATTTCAGTGGCCTTTCTTGTTGCAGACAGGGTCTAGGTGCTAGGGCTTCAGTAGTTGAGGCACAAAGACTCAGTAGTTGTGACTCCTGGACTCTAGAGCACAAGGTCAATAATTGTGGTGCACAGGCTAAGTTGCTTGGTGGTATGTGGGATCTTGATCTAAATCAAATCCCTTATGATTATACAGTAGAAGGGAGAAATAGATTTAAGGGCCTAGATCTGATAGATAGAGTACCTGATGAACTATGGAATGAGGTTCGTGACATTGCACAGGAGACAGGGATCAAGACCATTCCCATGGAAAAGAAATGCAAAAAAGCAAAATGGCTGTCTGGGGAGGCCTTACAAATAGCTGTGAAAAGAAGAGAAGTGAAAAGCAAAGGAGAAAAGGAAAGATATAAACATCTGAATGCAGAGTTCCAAAGAATAGCAAGAAGAAATAAGAAAGCCTTCTTCAGCGATCAATGCAAAGAAATAGAGGAAAACAACAGAATGGGAAAGACTAGGGATCTCTTCAAGAAAATCAGA
>NW_011494670.1:2410592-2410806 GCF_000754665.1 Bison bison bison | reverse complement strand
GAGATACCAAAGGAACATTTCATGCAAAGATGAGCTCGATAAAGGACAGAAATGGTATGGACCTATCAGAAGCAGAAGATATTAAGAAGAGATGGCAAGAGTACACAGAAGAACTGTACGAAAAAGATCTTCACGACCCAGATAATCACGATGGTGTGATCACTCACCTTGAGCCAGACATCCTGGAATGTGAAGTCAAGTGGGCCTTAGGAAG
>NW_011494670.1:2410243-2410492 GCF_000754665.1 Bison bison bison | reverse complement strand
GTATCAGGGTGATGGTGGCCTCGTAGAATGAATTTGGAAGTGTTTCTCTGCAATTTTTTGAAAGAGTTTTAGAAGGATAGGCGTTAGCTCCTCTCTAAATGTTTGATAGAATTCTTCTGTGAAGCCATCTGGTCCTGGGCTTTTGTTTTGGGGGAGATTTTTGATCACTGCTTTAATTTTAATTTCAGTGCTTGTAATTGGGTTGTTCATAAATTCTATTTCTTCCTGGTTCAGTCTTGGAAGATTGAA
>NW_011494670.1:2404340-2410072 GCF_000754665.1 Bison bison bison | reverse complement strand
ATTAGGAGTCCAACATCATGAGAAATGCTGGACTGGAAGAAACACAAGCTGGAATCAAGATTGCCGGGAGAAATATCAATAACCTCAGATATGCAGATGACACCACCCTTATGGCAGAAAGTGAAGAGGAACTAAAAAGCCTCTTGATGAAGGTGAAAGTGGAGAGTGAAAAAGTTGGCTTAAAGCTCAACATTCAGAAAACGAAGATCATGGCATCCGGTCCCACCACTTCATGGGAAATAGATGGGGAAACAATGGAAATAGTGTCAGACTTTATTTTTCTGGGCTCCAAAATCACTGCAGATGGTGACTGCAGCCATGAAATTAAAAGATGCTTACTCCTTGGAAGGAAAGTTATGACCAACCTAGATAGCATATTGAAAAGCAGAGACATTACTTTGCCAACAAAGGTTCGTCTAGTCAAGACCATGGTTTTTCCAGTGGTCATGTATGGATGTGAGAGTTGGACTGTGAAGAAGGCTTAGCGCCGAAGAATTGATGCTTTTGAACTGTGGTGTTGGGCAAGACTCTTGAGAGTCCCTTGGACTGCAAGGAGATCCAACCAGTCTATTCTGAAGGAGATCAGCCCTGGGATTTCTTTGGAAGGACTGATGCCAGAGCTGAAACCCCAGTACTTTGGCCACCTCATGTGAAGAGCTGACTCTTGGAAAACACCCTGATGCTGGGAAAGATTGAGGGCAGGAGGAGAAGGGGAAGACAGAGGATGAGATGGTTGGATGGCATCACTGACTCAATGGACATGAGTTGAGTGTACTCTGGGAGTTGGTGATGGACAGGGAGGCCTGGCATGCTGCGTTGCAAAGAGTCGGACATGACTGAGTGACTGGACTGAACTGAAACTTCCTGAGATTAGCTGTAGTTCATATATTGAATATTTTTCTATCTCAAGATGTATTCCAATAAGTTTTTTGATAATTAACCTTCTACCCATGCCTCACACATTTTGATATGTAATTTTTTGCTGCCATTAATTTTTAAATACTTTGGGATTTCCATTGTGTTTTCTTCTTTAACCTGTTATTTACCATGTGTGTATGTATGTATATTTCCATGTATATGCTTGTTCTTGTTTTTCTTTACTCCTTTGTTATTGATTTCTTCTTATTGATTTGTTGTCAGGTTTCCCTGGTGGTTCATATGGTAAAGCATCTGCCTACAATGTGGGAGACCTGGGATCAGTCTCTGGGTTTGGAAGATCTCCTGGGGTCAGAAATGGCAACCCACTCCAGTACTCTTGCCTGGAAAATCCCATGGATGGAGGAGCCTGGTAGGCTGCAGTCCATGGGGTCCTTGAGTCAGACAGGACTGAACGACTTCACTTTCACTTCATTTTCATTCATTGGAGAAGCAAATGGCAACCCAGTCCAGTGTTCTTGCCCGGACAATCCAGGGATGGCAGAGCCTGGTAGGCTGCCATCTATGGGGTTGCACAGAGCTGAGGCGACTTAGCAGCAGCAGCATCCATTTAATATGTGCTAGAAAGAATATACAATGTCTATTTCTTGAATATAGAGTTTGACAATAAGTAGATCTTTGGAGGTAAACAGAGAGCTAATAATGCTTTGACTACATTGCTTGTATTTTATATAGCCTTGATAATATTTTTGCTCAATAAACACTTGGAGAATATTTTAAAGTTTCTTACTATAATTATGGATTTGTTGATTTCTTCTTATAATCCTATCAGTTTTAAGTCCTATAATTATATATGGTTAGAGTATCACAGTTTTTATTATTTGAATAATAAGTAAAGTGTATGCTTTGGTGAATATTTTATTATTATGAAGATATTCATCCTTGTTAGAGCTTTGGTTTTAAATTCTAGTTAGTGATTTCATTATTTAGTAGTATTCTACCAGCTTTCTTTTTATTAACATAATCAGTATGTCAGTATCATTTTTATTCCTATTTCATTTTATACCCTTTTATTTCTGTAACATTTGGCTTTATTTGTGTCTCTCCAAAAAAGCATTTAATATAGATATTTTAAAATATATTCTGATAGGTTATGCATTTTAATACATGAGTGGATTACTGATTTTGACTTATATTTGGCATGTTGTCTTTTCTCTTTGATTTTCCTGGGTTTGTTTCCTTTTTTTTTTTTTAATACTTTCTGCTATAATGATAAAGTTCTTCTTAATCCTTTTTGTATGCTTTGCTTGTATGAATTCATCAATTGCACTTCTATTATTTTAGTAGTTACATGTTTTAGATATACATTTAGGTATATAATTACCATGTAACAAATTTTATGTCTCTGCCTTTATTTTTTGTTTATTTTTATCAATATCTATTTTTTATTATCTAGTGTTTGTAGGAAACAGGGGAAGTCAGAGGAGTGGAACTGGCCTGTGTCACTTAGTAACACATCAACCCACTTTCAACAGATGGGCTTCCTGAGGTGGAGCCTATATGTTTTAAACTTCAGATTTTTCTAACAAATTTAAAATAATTTAGTATCTTTCCTCCACTCAAACATGACCTCATATATATTATTTCTATCTAGAGGTTTAGTTTCAGTTTTTTTAAAAAAGGAACAATAAAAATCCAACAAAAATTACTTATTTTAAATCGAATGTACCACACATTCTCCTCACAATTACTTCCTGCATCCCGTTCCTTCCATCCAGATACACTTTTCTGCTTGCTAAAGTAAATGCTCCAGGCTTCCTTCAGCCAAAGTGTATGGGTGAAAAATTCCATTAGCTGTTTATGTGTTAAAAATGTTCCCTAGCATCCTTACTCTTGAGTAATAGTTTAGGATACATGTTATAGTAAGTTTGGTGTCTTTTTCTTCTTCATTTTGAAGCTATTGCCTCATTGTCTTCTGTGCCCTATTGCTTCTCAAGAATGACTGCTCTCATTCCAATTATCAGATAATTTGCTTTTCTCCCAGGGAAGTTTTAATATTTTCTTTTTAGGTATGGTTTTATAAGTAAAATATGTTTGTCAAGATATGGAATTAGTTCATTTTTATCCTTCTTAACTATCTGCATGTTGTAAATGAGAATTGATACTTCAGTCTGGAGATTTCTAAGTAATTATCTCTTTAAATATTGTTATTTTCTCTTCTGAAAATTTTATGGAAAAAAAGTTTTAAGTCAGGCCATTCTCCAAGTCTGTTATAATGCTGACATCAGAGTTTCCCTTCTTTATCTTTCTTTTACACGCTCCAGGTTGCATCCCCAGTGCTCCTTATTAATGCTTTCTATAGCTCTTCCAACATGATGCCCATCCAGTTTACTCAGGTTTTTTTGTTTTTTCGTTGTTATATAATTTTAAAGGCTACATTTTTTTTTCTTTTCTAAAATTTCTCTTCAGAACTTTTTAATAGCCACATGAATTTTATTCTTAACCTTTGTTTCAGTATTATAATTATTTGGCTTTTTTCTTTCATTCATGCATTCCAAGATCTTAAATGTACATACTTAAGTCTTTTTCAGATTACTCAGACATAATTAGGTTACTAGATTGTTTGATGATCATCTTTCATATTGCTTTTTTTTCTTTGTATGTTTTGAAATTGTATTGTGTCTTCTTCAATGTTCCTTTCCTTGTGTCTTTTTTTAGTTTTGTTTAAGTTTTTCTTCCTCACCTTTCCATGTGTGATTGTTTTACAGTTGTCTCTACCTTCCATGCTTTTTTATTGGCAACCAAAGCTCTCATAATGCAAGGATATTATGAATAACTCACTAAGCTAGTTGGGGCTTGGCCCAGCTTCAGTAAAACAACTATCTGTGCTTCCTTCTAACCCTCCAGGCAAAAACTTAACGTTTGCTTCTGACTGTGGATGCCCTGACGTAACTTTCTTTTTCACTCACTGAACCCAGCTGTGTTCTCCATCCATTTGACCCTCAGGAAATGAATTCATGACCACTTCTGCTTGTTTGTCACCCTGAAACTCAGTAGGCCTGTGGATTAAACTGCACTTACTGGTTTGTGTTTTTATTCTGTTTCTGATATTCAGAGATGTGTGTCTTACTTTTGGTTGTAGATACGTTTTTAGAAAATATATGTAATGTATCATCCATCTTTGCTGTGGTTTTTGGAGGAAGAGTAGGGGGAATATTTTACATAAACTGCCAATGCCAATTAAACAGCATAAACTGCCAGCATTGAACAGCAATCTCACTGAACAGCAATCTCATTGCAGGCATCAGAAGCAGTCTAATCTGAATATGAGCTTTACATGAAAGTAGTAAAGCATCAGTCCTTCTGTCACAGTTACAGTTCTGGGTACCACTTGTTAAATTGGGGAGGATCACATGCAACATGATTGCAGAGTATTGAAATTAGTTTCTTTAATCCACTTGTATCTTGATGTCTAAAATTTTGGGAAGTGTTTTAAGCATGTGCCATAATATTATAATTAGTCTTTTCTCCTGGTAAAATATATATCTCCTTGTGTTAGATATGAATTTAAGCCTTGTGTGTGTTAGTCAACTCAGTTGTGTCTGACTCTTTGTGGCCCCATGGACTGTAGCTCTTCTATCCATGGGATCTTCCATGCAAGAATGCTGGAGTGGGTTGCTATTTTCTCTTCCATGGTATCTTCCCAACCCAGGAATTGAACCTGTGTCTCCTGCTTGCCAGGTGAACTCTTTACCACTGAGCTACCTGTGAGGTGCCTTGCAAGCATGCTAAGTTGCTTCAGTCTTGTCCAACTCTGTGACCCCATGGACCATAGCCCATCAGGCTCCTCTGTCCATGGGATTCTCCAGGCAAGAATACTGGAGGGGGTTGCCGTTCCCTTCTCCAGAGGATCTTTCCAAGGTAGGGATTGAAACTGCATCTCCCACAGTGCAGGGAGATCTTTACTTGTCTGGCTCCCATTTCCTATAATTTAAGCATCACGGGTCATTTATGTCCTACCACCTTATTGTGAATCAGTTTGTCAAATTCTTCCCTGAGATCAAGTTGTAATTAGAAGGACAGAGAATATGAGGACATGTTCTGTCTAGAGTGTAGATGTGGATGATAAGCTCTGATGCTTTGAAGAATGTGGTCTTGAAGTCAGTAAGTAGGAGGTGCTGCTGCTGATAGCTGTGTCATCTTGGAGAGATTTTCAACTTCTGTGAAGTTCAGTTTGCTTCGTCTCTAAAATGGAATCTTTGTGACAATCACATGAGCTGATACATGTAGTAGCACTGGGCACAGAGTTGGTATTCAACAAAAGTTAGCTGAAAGATAGTTTAAAAAAAAAAAAAAAAACAGGAAAGTAAAAGCTGAATCTCCAAAAAGGTTTCCAAAGTCATTTACATAGTTTCATCCTTGTTGGTCACAATTTCTATAAAGTTCATCTGCATAAATAATTTAGCTCCTATCTCTGCAAAATTAAGTATCTGGTTATTAATTTGGGGGATATACTTTAGGTGTGAAGATCTTATAATCATGGCTTTGGAGAAAAGCATTCAAATCAGATAGGCTTCAATTAACAACTGAAGTCAAAGAGTCTGAACCAATTTGTTGTCATCGCACATTTATTATTTTCATTGACAATTTTCAGTGGAGACTGTGAACTAACACATCTGCAAAGAGAAAAACAAATCACTTTGCAGAATGGCTTACCAGGCAACAAAGGGCAACTGAGTTTGTTGCTCGCTAGAGGTGTTTGCTTTTATTACTTCTGAGAGAAATATCATGCCCAGGACACTGTCATTGAACTAAATCTTAAATTACATGTACAGATGATTTAAGTCCACAAATTA
>NW_011494670.1:2379779-2404240 GCF_000754665.1 Bison bison bison | reverse complement strand
GCCCCAAGACCCAGAATACTCTTATGAAAATCTCACAATTATTTCCATGGCATCAAAACTGAGCCCAAAGGACAGTAATAACCATAATTTATATTTTCCAAGTTCTTGCAGCTTTCCAAAGCACTTTTATAGACATTGTCTGACTTGAGCCTCATAATAAATGAATAAAGTAGAAATTACAACCTCTAGTACACAGATAAGGAAACTGAGGTTAAGAGAGGTGAAATGATTTTCTCAAGTAATCTGAAGCTCATTCAACTGTGGCGTAGTTGGCAGAGTTCCAGTGCCAAGTACAGTGCCATCCACACTGTGGGTGCCTCCAATTTTACTGCAGGCTATAAGTAAGATTTACTGGACTGAGAGTTATGCAGTATATTCAAAATCATATGCTCAAGATTTTTTAGAACATGTTACAGACTACAATCAAAATGCATGTTTTTGGCATATAATGAAAACCAGAGATTTCTAAATTCCTGTCTGCTGTGAAACTGTTTTATCTTTTTTGTTTTAGAGCTTCCTAGCAGTTTGCAACATGTTGAATAGCTAACTCCAAACCAGTAATGAAAGCAATTTGTAAATGTAATCTCGTATGATACCACAAAACTAAGTAACAAGAAAGAAAAGACTCCTCCTTACTGTTAGTAAGTGTAACATGTCCTGATATGTCCAGAATTAACTTATGAGACATCAGATACTGAGCTCAAATAACTACACCGAAGGCTTAAGCACATGGCTTACCTTAGCAACAAGTTCAGATTCTTTTGGTTAAGACATTGCACTTGTATGTCAGCATGTTTGAGATATAACTTAGTTCCTCTTGAGCAAAGGGACTTTTGTAATATTTGTAGCAGCATGTCTCACTGTGACTTTATTTTAGCTCTTCAGTGGGTTTCAAAAATTATTTGTATGATTTTAAATGAGGTGCTCTGATCTGAAGAGTCATAAAAATCACTTCTGTCTCTATTACCCTTTCCCTATTATCTGAATTACTCACCTTGGCCTTATTCACCTACATTTCTTTCTACTGTGTCCTTCCATATGCCGATGTTCCTGTGATGATATGTGTCAATGTGAATCTGAGAAAAATATGCCTGCTAAGTTACTTCAGTCGTGTCCGACTCTGTGCGACCCCATAGATGGCAAGCTATATAGGCTTCCCCGTCCCTGGGATTCTCCAGGCAAGAACACTGGAGTGGGTTGCCATTTCCTTCTCCAATGCACGAAAGTGAAAGTGAAGTCGCTTAGTCTTGTCCGACTCTAGCGACCCCATGGACTGCAGCCTACCAGGCTCCTCCGTCCATGGGATTTTCTAGGCAAAAGTACTGGAGTGGGGCGCCATTGCCTGGCCACCAACCTCCGCACACCCATCCACCATCCACCAACAATCAAGCAGAAAAATAACAAAGCAAACTGCTATTTCCTTTTTCAGCTAACTCAGTTATGTCACCTAGGGAAAATACTATTACCTGCATCACATTTTAAGTAAGACTGCATTATGATTTTCATAGACCTTAAGCAGGTTTGTCTTCTTGGGCTCTTTTATTCATAAAAATATGTTTTAAATGTTATTTTACGCTGTTGGTATAAAGATGAATATATTGATATGATATATCGAAACACTGTATACCTACAAGTTTATGTTTTTCTTCTGATTTTAAAATAAATTATTTTTGTGATTATCTGTGAGTCCTAGGCACTAATGAATAAGTCAACCCTGACTTCAAGGCCATGTAATCCTAGGAAAGCCTCATATAAAAAAAAAAATGAATGTAAGAAGGTTTTCCCTGAAAACCTCTATTAATATTGACACTCTTCTTAATGTTCATGTTATATGAAAAGTGTCTGGAGCTTCTTCAGCTTCCAAGAAGTTGGCATCTCATGTCAGTGAAATAAAAATCAAAAATAATTAATTTGACTAATTTCACCACAAGAATTAGCCTAACATATATTGAGAGCTTATAACATTCTGAGACTACACTAGTGCCTTTATTCATCATTGCCTTTAATCTTATTACTACTCCAAGAAATAGATGTTATTATTACTTCTACAACCAAAGATCAGAAGAACAAAGTAATAGATCCGGTATCCTTCAGGAAGTAGATGGTAGAGGCAAGATCTAAACTAATATTTGAGCCTTGACCACAATTTTAATTGTAGTTGGTCTTCAATATATTGTTTTTATGATTATAATGTATTAGCATTACTATTACAGTGTAATGTACAAATTCTTCCCTTAATATTCGTTGCTAAAATGGGAAGAGATAATCTGTTTCCACTGTTTCATACCATAAAGAAAAACCAGGCTATCTAATTTAGCCTGGTTTTAATCCATCCTCCTCCCTACACACGTACACATAGATTTGTGTGTGAACCTTGCACATCACACCCCCCAGACATGTATTTTGTAGGAATATTCATAAAATATGTAGTCTTTCCTTCTTTTACTTTTAATTCAACAAGTGTCTTCAATTCAGTTTCTAGACCCTATAGTGCTATGCTTAGTTACTCGGTCCAAAACTTTGCAACCCCATAGACTGTAGCCCACCAGCCTGCTCTGTCCATGGGGATTCTTCAGGGGAGAATACTGGAGTGGGTTGCCCTGCCCTCCTCCAAGGGATCTTCCTGACCCTATAGTAGGCACAAATAATGTAAATGTGAGAACAGCATACCAGGAAAAACGAATCTTCTTAATAAACAGTAACATTTTCTTCTTAATGAAGTATACTTTTTTCATTATTTCAACTAAGGAGTCACATCTGGTCTCAGCTCTGTTGATATCCACACTCTTTAGCTCCAGGCAACTTCTATTCAGCTAAAAATGATGTGTATTTAAGAGGATTGCATGTTACTTGCCAATATGAAAAGAGATGATAATGCAAGTGGGCAGATTGGTAAGCGTGGTGGATGAAGAACTGTCACAAGCCAGCGGCCTGAGTTTTACTCTAACTCTTTAGCCTAGATGACGTCCTTCCGACCTGCGTCAAAAAGAAGCACTGTGCGCAGCCTTGGAACCTAACATGCAGTCAGCTATGCCTAAACTTCTGTTCTTATTCACAATCCTTTTTTTTGCTCCAATTCATATGCATTTTTTCTTAGAGGATATTACTATGCTTAAGAAGTTCTTAGCAATATCACTTAACTTTGGAAGGTGGAAAATGGTCAAATACTTGTCATTTTGCTAAGGTTCAACATGTAAATCCTAGACACATTTAAACAGAACAGGGGTAAATTCAGATTGTATTCATTAAATGCCTTGAATATGTATTAAAGGGTAGAGTTGTGCATTAAGCATCTGAATTGATCTGTGAAGCTGTTTGACTTTATAGAATTCGTTCCTGAACAAACACTGCTGGTACACAGACGTCACTATCCTAGGGTGTGTTAAGGTAACCAAAAAGCAACACTATGCCAATTGTACGCATTTCCTCTTTCTATTCGTGCCCATGCAGGTGGGGGCATCCTGCCTTTGGAGCAGGGAAGTCCTAAGTTAAAATAAAAATTGTGTGCAGGCAACTATAGTATTCTACACAAGGAATAACTAAGTATTGTCTAGGTTCTACAGACTCATTTCCTCTCTGAGCCATTTGTAGAATTTCTTCCATAATCAGATTTATTTTAAGACTTTCCAACTATAAATTGGAGTAAAACTTAATAGGGAATGGACTGGAAAAATTAGAATACAAGGAGACTGCAGGGGTTTTCCAAACTGTAAATCCCTTTGTGCTGATTTGATTGTATCTTGAGGCCTGGGCTGAAAACCCTGTGGTTTACACTTTTAGAAGGTCTAATCTGAAAGGCAGGGCTACTGCCCTGTATTCTCTAAAGAAACAGCCAGCCTCAGGGGCCACTTTAAAAAGTCCCTCAGCACAGGATGTACTTTATGGTCAGTCTTGCCATCTTTAGTAATTGATAATTGAGATCAAATCATCTTGATAATTCTGGATTCTTATCCTACCTGGCTGACTATAAAAGCTCATATTTTGTAATGCATAAGTATATTGAAATTAACTGGACTCTGGATGAAATCATACTATAAATGCTACTAGATACATAGATTTTACCAAGGTAACTAGGCATTTGAATGGGCTTCCCTGATGGCTCAGCAGTAAAGAACCCACCTGCAGTGCAGGAAACGCAGGTTCGACTCCTGGGTCTGGAAGATCACTTGAAGGATGAAATGGCTACCCATTCCAGTAGTCTTGCCTGGAAAATCCCATGGACAGAGGAGCCCAGCAATCTACAGTCCAAAGAGTCACACAGAGTCAGACACGACTGAGCACACACCCATAGGCGTTTGAAAATGTATGTGTGGGTAGAGTGTTGAATTTTTAGCCATCGTCTGCAGCGTGGCCTGTGTGTGATGCACTGTGCTATTAGTTTATCTGCAATCTTCAGACTGTTGCTTAAGTTTATACAGCAAGAAAGTTGCTGAGCTAGACCCCTTGTTACTGCAAAAAAGAAGATGAAGAAGAAAATTGGATTTGATAAAGCATGAAGCACAAATCAGGGCAAAACAACAAAAAGAACAAGAAAGAAAACCAGAAAAATAAAGTGAGAAAAAATTATGTAAATTAGTACCAAGAGGAGATCACATTTCAAAAGAATTCTTAATCCAAGAAAGTCATCAGACTCCCTTCCTTCTTGTTCCTCCTTTTGATTCATGTCCCCAATTTCCTCTGTCCTACGCAATGTTTTAGGGTCTGTCCAGGAATCCTGTGACTGCCCAAAACTTTTTTGGTCAGAATTCAGCTTTCCCTCCTCTGCTCTCATGATGTACTTGTGAATTGCTTGTGACACAGTGATTTATGTATGCTTTTCTTTCTCCACTAAATGGAAATGAAAGAGTTATGCCACTGTGGCCAAAGAAAAAAAATTTGAGCACAAAAATTATTTTGAGTTCCTGAAATTTCCCATCAGCCTAAAGATAGAACCTCCCAAAAAACTTAATGCAGAGAAATCGCCTGCTTGGGAGCTATCAAAAAATTTGACTCTTATCACTAGAGATGAGCAATCCCCATATCACACCTAAAAAGATATTGTCACAAAACTGTATCTCCCATCTATTTTCCTAAGGGCCCATTTATCTTCCCTTAAAGTCATTTATTTTCCCATAAATGTCCTTCTTCATCTCCTCTTCTCCTATTAAGATTCATGCCCCAAATTCTAAATACCTCCTTGAGTCACATTTTTCTGTGAATTCTCATTTGTCTTTTCTCTTGCTAATCTGTCTTTTGTCAGTTTAATTTGCAAGCACTCAAGACATAAACATAAGAGGATGGAAGAAAAGATTTTCCTCCCTGACAAAAGCCGTCTCTGTTGTCCCTCAGGGCCAAGGTCCTGGTAGATGTCCAATACAATTTTGCTGAAGTGAAATCAACTTAAATGGACTGAATTGAAATATACACTAAATTAGTGACCAAGTATTCACAAGCCTGTGAAAAGAAAAAGTGCAATCTGCACTTAAGAGGGAATTGAATCAAATAATTAAAAAAAAAAAAAAACTTTATACCAGACTAATGAGAGTTTCATTAACAGCTGAGCCTGAAGTAAATATGAATGGAAAAGGGTCATGTGTGCATGCTTAGTCACTTCAGTCGTGTCTAACACTTTGCAACCCTATGGAATGTAGCCCGCCAGGCTCCTCTGTTCATGAGGACTCGCCAGGCAAGAACACTGCAGTGGGTTTCTGTGCCTTCCTCAAGAGGATCTTTCTGACCCAAGGATTGAATCTGTGTCTCTTATGTCTTTCACGTTAGCAAGTGGGTTCTTTACCACTAACATTCCCTGGGAAGCATTACAGGATGATAAATCAAGAGTCTAACTTATAGATTTTGACCTTTGCCAAACTAGACTTAAATCTGCACTGGGCTTGTCATCGTGTATTTATATATTCTTTGTATTTTTATGTTCATGCAGTGTGGTAGTTTTGCATGGTGACCAACTAGGTAAGGCTAGTTTGCTGACAGGATAGTAGGTAAGAATCCCAGTGTCACTGTCTTTTGAGGAGAAATCATTCATATACTAGGAGAAATCAGAAATTTATCATTCGGAAAATCACAGTGAACTCAGCAGTGGAGTCTTCAGGCAGGAAGTTGCTTTTTCTCATCATTCAGGCTTAGGTTCTGATGTTGATTTTGTTAACTCTTCGAGAACAGTTTCAGATCTTGACCGCAAACTCTTGATTCATTGTCATATGAGCTTAACCCTTTCCTGTACTTCCTGAATCTGATGCCTGAAGATTAAAAGGTCTAAAGATCATCAACACTGAGGTTACTGAGATGTGGAACCATCCCCAAGGCTCAGATAAGATACCTACAGAGGTTTCCAGGATAAGAGGGAACTACAAGCCAGGATCAAACACCTCTCAGATTTGTGTTCCTCACAGGAGGTCTAAGCCAAAAGATATTAAAAGTGCAAAAGCTGTTTGATCTGGTACTTATGTACCTTTCATCACTACAGATGTTAATCTTGCTAATTTCATCACAGCATCTAGCGCTTTTTATGGTGAGATAATAAGGAGCATGCATAATGGGAGAATAAATGCTTTTTCCCCCAGTGGAGCAAGCTAATGGCAGTAAGCAGCATATTGATTCTAATGGGAATGGGACATAGTGTTTGGGACACATCCATTTTGAAATAGCAGACAAGCAAATGATCTTAATAATTTCAACAAAATATGCTTCTGCTTTCTCTCCCTTGCATTTCTCCTCCTTGCATCTCTGGGTTTGCTCCAGGAGAACCCCATGGCTAGACAGGCCTCCCCTCCACTTCACCCAGCCAGATGGATTCGAGTCTCATACCCTCCACCCTCCTGTCTTCCTCCACAAAGCCGTTCTTGGCCCTTTTTACCTAGTTAACTCGCTCCTATTTACTTTATCAGTTGTTTTAGGATGTGAATATTCTGCTTTATCCCATTTTCTAATTACTCCCTTTGTGTGTCTTTTTTTTTTTACAAAATATTAGTGCCTTAATAGCAGGAAGTATATAGGCAAAACAACCAGGTGGTCCTACATATCTTGATATGAGTAGAAATAAAAACGTATCTGTCAGTATAAAATCCAATCTAGTCTAATTCTCCTAATTTTTAAAGAATTATGGGTGAATTCTTACATAATATGTATACCTTGGGCTTCCCTGGTGGCTCAGATGGTAAAGAATTCTCCTGCAATGTGGATCAAACCTGGGTTTGATCCCTGGGTTGGGAAGATCCCAGGAGGAGGGCATGGCAACCCACCCCAGTATTCTTGCATGGAGAATCCCCAGGAACACAGGAGTCTGGCGGGCTTCAGTTCATGCAATCACAAAGAGTCAGACACGACTGAAGGACTAAGCACAGCACAGCACATGTGCTATCCTATTTGTATTATAATAATGGTTAATCACCTTAGGAGAGCCCCACATACTCACCATTTACTACTTTCTGCGCTTGAAATACTTCCCCTGCCCAACTCTTCTCTGTTACTATTGCCATTACTTCTACTACCATTACTATTACGTAACTATTACGACCATCACCACCACCAAGGCCACCACTACTATTACTGCTAAGACTTTTCTTTCAGGTGTCAGCCTTATCCAGTGTCCCAGATACAGTGAGTCCTCAAACCAGTGCTTTCCTCCCAGCCTAACATGACCCATTAATAAAGTCAGGTATTAACCTTCTCCATCCTCTGTTGATCTCATCTGCTAATCATGTACCATCATATACTATCACATGGAATCGTGTGCCTTGACAGGAGAAATGCTCTGAACCCTGCTCTAACCACCACCGTTGCTCTCTCTTTCCGGTAGAGATCATAATTATCTCTGTGATTCTTTAATGCCAGGCAATAACATGAAGACAGGGATTCACCTCCTTGCACAGTGCAGATCACCATGCTTAGCAGTGCTTGGCACACAGCA
Organism: Bison bison bison; assembly: GCF_000754665.1. Classification (NCBI taxonomy): domain Eukaryota; kingdom Metazoa; phylum Chordata; class Mammalia; order Artiodactyla; family Bovidae; genus Bison; species Bison bison. The sequence continues at coordinate 2,396,337 of NW_011494670.1, read as the reverse complement.
AATATCCGTACATATTTGTTGAATGCCTACATAAATTGGCCATGTCTGCTATCCTTCTCATAGCCACTGTAAAGATGATGGGAATTGTTCTGGGTTCTATCCCCTTGTCTGGAGAGTTTTGAATGACAGAATCAGAAAAGTAGATCTGATGGTTCTCAGAGGGCAGGAGGTTTCAGAAACAGCTGGGCTGTCAAGAAAGACAAAGAATTATAAGAGATAAGTGGAGACTGAAAAGATGTCAGAAAGCATTAAATTAAGCATTGGTCAATAACAATGTTGTGCTTAGCTTGTCATAATAGATGACAGAATAAGCTTGCTGGTTTGGGGGTGGGTGAGAGAGAGGAGGTAAATTTTAAACAAAGGAAACAAAGAGACACAGAAAATGTACATTAAGTTTCTCAATACTGCAGTGGAGATCTACTTTTATATGTATACAGAGACAGAAAGAGAGAGGAAAAAATATATATAATTTACATACTATAAAAATTCACTCTTTCTAGCATATAGTTCTATGATTCTGACAAGCACAAAGAAATCTAAATACCACACAACCATAATAGACATTTCCATCACCTCCAAAATTTCCCTCAGTCCTCTTTCTCAATATCCTTCTTCCATCCCCATTGATCTGCTTTCTGTCACCATTGTTTGACTTCCCCAGAATGTCGTATAAATGGAATCAAACAGTATGTAGGCTTTTGAGCCTGGCTCGCTTCACTTAGCATAATGCATTTGAGATTTACCTATGCTGTTGTATGTGTTGGTAGTTCATTTTCTTTTACTTTATTTTGTTTTATTTTGCTGAGTACTATTCCATTGTGTGGCTATATGACAGTTTATTCACCAATTGATGGACCTTTGGGTTATTTTCAGTTTGACTATCATGAGTAAAGCTACTAGAAAAATTTGTAACCAGGATTTTTTTAGTGAATGAGTTTTCATTTGCACTGGGTAAATATCTAGGAATGGGATTGCTGGATCATAGGGTGAGTGTTATGTTTACCTTTACAAGAAATTGCCACTCTATTTTCTGAAATTCTACCTAAATTTTAGTTTCTTAAATTGCTAATATCCTATCTTTGTGGATAGCCATTTGTAAGGCTAAGGTCTTGCAGATGGCACATGACTGTTGTAAGAAAAAAATAAGATGCACAGATTTAATGGGAAAGGAAAACATAGACTACACATGAAAGTATATGTTTGAGGTGTCTATCTCTGATCTGGCCTTACAGTCTGTACTTTGAAGACATGTCAGGGTGAAATCAAGTTGGGACGATGCTGCCTGTCAGCTGCATTTGGAAGCACCCATTGCCCCACTCCCGGATCCACTTCTCATATTATATACGTATCTCCTAGCTCCATACACCAGTCTGACTCTGGGTTCTATCAAAGGGATTGAGAATGTAATTCTAAAAACTTGATAGATGCCAAGAAAAAGCAATCACAGCTCTCTGTTGACAGTATTAACAGTGTCCTGAAGGCTCTTTAAGGATTGGCGGGGAGGGTACTAAGAAAGAAAGTCTTACTCAAAATACATTTTTTTTTTCCTCCTGGCACATTTCCTGAATCCAGCTGGAACTGGAGAAGCATGTGCCAGAATGCAATTTAGAAAAGTGTTCATGTTTGTGAGCGTTTCAGTCTGACTGGAACCAGAAAATAGCCGAAGTCTGGACTGTGAATGAGTTTCCCCCCTACCCTGAGCCTTCCAAACCAGCTTTACAGTATTATTTGCCCAATTATTTGTTATTTGTTATTGTCATCCAACACTCTAGCTCCAGCTCTCCTAATATAAGCTTTCAGAAAGGTGGTGTCTACTTACATTAATTCTAAGATTAGTGAAAACTGCAGTAGAGAATGAAAAATACTTCTCTGCTTCTGGTTGCTGACACTATCAGAACTTCCTATGAAATTTATAAGGCAAATGCCTTCAGGAAGAAGAGAAAAGGATTTAAGGAACCGATAAATCCTGTCCCTGGGGATCTGGGAGCCCTAAATTGGTTTACAGTTCTTCCTATGACTCGAGAGAGTAAATGAGCCTCTGACCATGTGTCAGATTTTTAAAATGGCAGGGGCTATGTAGGGCTCGGATTATTCAGTGATGATAGAGTCCTTTAAAATAACTTTTCACATAGTGAAAATAGCACTCTTGACGAGGAGCTCTTCACGAACACTGATTGAGAGTCATACTTTAGTCACCACACATGACCTATCGTTTATGACTTGCAGAGCACAGCTGTTTGTGAGTGATCTCTGATGAATTGTCTTAATAGGAGAAGTTGAGCAAGAAACTTACAGGCTTATTGCTCGTTAATTCCTTCTTCAAACTCTATAAGAGATGCAAGAAATTGCCCAGAATTTAGTACTTACAGACTAGCAGTCATAGACCTTAGGAAAAGCAGATAAGCACAGAGAAATGAAGCCATTTAGAGTCTGTCAGAGAACAGTGAATTTCATAAACAACCCTTCTGTTTCATTAAAAATTTATTTATTCAAGTTTAATGTACTTTGAAATAATTTGCATTTTATAAAGAACAGAATGTATTTTCATAATATTTTATCAAGGAAACACCAACCCAGAAAGGTTATACACTGTGACAATGTCAATTGGGTTATGCCCTAAATTTGACATGCTAGAGTATTAAATTCATGTTCCATAAATTACTCATGATAACATCTTACTTTTATAATATAACGTGGCTTTTGATCAAAGTCCTCTTGAAATACACCTTGCACTTCAAGCTCATTTAATCTGAATATACACAGTCTTAATTCCTATCAAAGAAATACGTGTAACAGTTTACTGAAAGTGCACATAGTGAGAGAGAGAAATTGAATGTTTGCTTCTATAATAATCTTAAATGCTAAAGGATCTGTCATGCAAAATCTTGGCTTACAGAATTATAGTTCCAGCTTTCTGACAAGGAACTTTTGTTAGCAAGTCACATTGTATTTTTCTATTACATTCTATTTCACATTCTATTTTTCTATTTAATGGTCCATTAAAATAGTGATAACATTTTAGACTATTGTGGGAATTTAAATAGCATTTAATTCAGTTGTCTGTAAGCTCTGGCTCATGGTCCCATCACCTGTTTTTGTAAATAAAGTTTCATTGGAACCCAGGTGCTTCCATTCACTGAAACAGTGTATATGGCTGCTTCCCTGCTGTTGTGACAGAGTTGAGTACTTGCAACAGAGATCATCTGGCCCACAAGCTTAAATAACTTACTATTTGACCTTTAAGAAAAATTTTGCCAAGTCATAATTGCCTATACCCTACATTTTATTAAAAAACACACACACACAATATAATTACCATTTTCATTACTCTTTGAGACAAGGGAATTATCATATCAATTAATTCCAAAATATATGGAATAAATAACTATCAAATTTCCAAAAATATGTTCTGGCTTGCTTTACACTGACATGTATGTGAGAAAAATCTCCTTCATCCCTTTGTGCTAAAATGAGACAGAACTAATATGTCTGATAAGAAAGGAACATTGACTCTATGGTCTTTCTCAGAGACTCAAATATAAAAAGCTTAGGGAACCTACAGCTAAGCATGTGTAGTGAAACATCTCTCCTTCCTTACCATAAAAATTTCCTCTAAGGAGGGCTATGAAGTAAATCAACCACTCAACTCTCCTTGTAATCTCTCTCTTTTTTTTCAGTTTAGTAATGACAAAAAAGAACCATCAGACACTGAAAGAGCATTTAGACTGTTCCTCAGTCAAGTTGTCAGCTGACAGCTTTCTTGAAAGGAAACTTAGGACCCTACTGTAAGAAAGCCCAAAGAAGCATTTTACTCCAAGGTAACCTAAAGCCCTAAAATAACAGGGAGTCTTTATCTTAAGGATGTTTGGAAAGGACTTTTAATGCCAGGTAAAACTGTGATAAAATCATGTTGCAGTATCATGAATGTTACCCTGGAGTTATACAACATACAACCTAAGCAAACATGTGTGGCAGTGCCATTTATGAAGTATCAGCACTTAACATTTTTAATGTAAATTTTTGGTAGAAAAAATATAAATTTACAGAGTAGGAGTAATCACGTTTATAAAAGTGCTATTGTTGTTACTGTTGCTAAGTCGCTTCAGTCCTGTCCAACTCTGTGCGGCCCCATAGACAGCAGCCCACCAGGCTCCACCGTCCCTGGGATTCTCCAGGCAAGAACACTGGAGTGGGTTGCCATTGCCTTCTCCAATGCATGAAGGTGAAAAGTGAAAGTGAAGTCGCTCAGTCATGTCTGACTCTTTGCGACCCCATGGACTGCAGCCTACCAGGCTCCTCCACCCATGGGATTTTCCAGGCAAGAGTACTGGAGTGGGATGCCATTGCCTTCTCCGATAAAAGTGTTATAAGCATCATTAAACATTCTGAGTTCTTAAGCATATATTTCAATCCATTGACATTCAGTTTCTAGACACCTACCTCCATATTTTCATCATAGGTGCCACAATTCTGTGCAATCCTTACCTTAGAATCTTCTCTTGCACAATACAAGCTGTATTTCTAACTCCAAATATATAACATTTTAAATTAAGGCATTTAAAATTATTAATTTTTTATAATCATAATTTTTTTCTTTTAGAATAATTTTACTGAGGTATAATTTATGCACAATGAAATACATCTCTTTTAAGTATCTAGTCTGATGAGTTTTGACCAACACGTATACCCTTGTGACCACCATCACAATCGCGTTATAAAACATTTGCATTACCTTAAAAAGTTCCCTCTTGTCCCTTTACAATTACTACCCGACAACCAAAGGCAATTCTTGGTCTGCCTTCAGTAATCATAGATTAGTTCTGCCTATTGTAGAAATTCACACGAATGGAATAGTACTATTTGTGTGCATGTGCACGTGTCAGTCTAATTCTTCCATTCAGTTTTTGAGATGTATCCCTGTTGTTGCATGTATCAGTATTTTGCTTTGTGGCTGATGTCACTCTGCTGTATAGACATACCACTACTTGTTGACCTGTCCACCTTCTGACAGGTATATGTTTGTTTCTGATTTGGGGCTAATAGGTAATGCAGCTAAGAACATTCATGTAAAATCTGTATGAGGACATATGTTTTATTTCTCTTTGGTAAATAACAAAGAATGGGATTTCAGTTTTAAGTTTTCAGCTTAACTTTTTAATGCTTATTCTACTTTTTTCTGCCAGAGAACTCTATTCTCAGTATTCCTTCACATCTATATTTCAATTTATATCAATACTTATTTAAATAATATAGGACTGGTTAGCAGATAGTTGGTGCTGTTCAAAACATCCATAATACATTTGGTCCATGAGACATTTGGTACACAGCAAAAAGGTCCTTGAAATTTGGTCCTGTCCAAATTGTCCATGAGTATATTTGGTTCATGCCAAGTGATTTTGGATAGGACCAAATATCAGGGATCTTTTGGTGTAGACCAAACGTCTTATGGATTTTTGAACAGAACCAAATATCCTGCAAAGGCTCTATTGAAATCCTCAGAACAAAATTTAAACCTAGGAGACACTGATTGCATGAATGCTTATTTTGCATGAATTCTTTTTTATTTTCCAGGAATCACAAAACAAAAATGAAACTCAGGGGCTTGTGCAAGACCTGAACAGGAAAGGTCTGCCCCAGTGTAAGAGAACTGAAACTCCCTGTGCATGATAGAGTCTTGGTAACACATTCTCATGACCTATGTGGTGTGAAATCTTACTTGCAACAATTTTTGGCAGGGAAAGGAAGGAATGTAACCAAGAGATAAAAATCTCTAGTATCAAGATGACATGAGTTTAAAAGTCTCAAAGGCTCAAAGATGGCCTAGTTGAGCAGGAGTGCTTCTTAAAAACCACAGAGATCCCTAAAACTTAGAAGACACCTTACGGGTCAACAACAAAATAAAATACTTAGGAATAAACAACAAATGACACTTAAATGTCAAGGCTGTCAAACAGTGAAGGAAATGGGATTTTATTCTATATGTAAGCTAAAAAGTCATCCTGCCACAGTTTCATGGGTTCTGACAGAATACATGAGATTCCTGGGGAGAGATAATGATGTCATTACTCACAGCATTATCAGTAGCCAGAGCATCACCATTTGGGTGAGCCTGCCTGATAATTACCTTGAAAGGATGTGTTACTTTTATTTTACTAGACAATAAACAAATCTGCCTTTTGCATGAAAGAAAGAAGTGCGGCAGGCTACCTGTATTGTCTATTGGTCAAGACTTTTAGCTACAAAAATATCCTTGAAAAGATAGTCTATAGAGGAGGAGTAGACATCACAAATTCTGAAGATGGATTTGCATGCATACCTCAATGAGAAATTGAGGTAATCCTGCATGCATACCTCAATGAGAAATTGAGGTAATCCATTTGTTGAGAGGGTGAAAGTGCTTGGTTTGCATGAGCAATCGTGTTTTTGTTATGAAGGAATAATCTATAAAATTGGAAGTATGAAGAAAAGGATGACCTTAATATTGTATTAGGATGGACTAAAGCAGATATTTATTGGCTTTTTATGGGCTTTCCTGGTAGCTCAGTTGGTAAAGAATCTGCCTGCAATGTAGGAGACCCTGGTTTGATTCCTGGTTCAGGAAGATCCCCTGGAGAAGGTATAGGCTACCCACTCCAGTATTTTTAGGCTTCCCTGGTTGCTCAGCTGGTAAAGAACCTGCCTGCAATGCGGGAGACCTAGGTTCGATCCCTGGGTTGGGAAGATCCTCTGGAGAAGGGATAAGCTAGCCACTCCAGTATTCTGGCCTGGAGAATTCCATGGACCGCAAAGAGTCAGACATGACTGAGCAATTTTCACTATCACTTTTACTTCCATTGGCTTTTTATGGGGAGAGACGAGTTAACTGTCTCCTACTGTAGAATCTAAAATTGCTGCACACTCATTTTCCCAGGCCCCAGTGCAGAGACAATGGCAAATTCCTTTGGACACACTGATGTTGGAAGTAGTATTTAGTTTTTTACGGGTTAAGTAATAGGGGTGTCCAGAGTTACACAGGTGACATCCAGGACATGGCATCAGCTATACCAGTGAGCAGGCCGGACATCTCGAGCTTAGTGGTGCAGCTCTGTTCCCCTGCTGGCTGGTGGTGTGGTGTGATTTGCTTGGTGGCTCAGAGGTTAAAGCATCCACCTCTAATGCAGGAGACCTGGGTTCAATCCCTGGGTCGGTAAGATCCCCTGGAGAAGGAAATGGTAACCCACTCCAGTATTCTAGCTTGGAGAATCCCATGGTCGGAGAAGCTTGGTGGGCTACAATCCACGGGGTCGCAAAGAGTCAGACACGACTGAGCGACTTCATTTCACTTCATTTCTTTCATTTTAGGACACAATATTCTCTAGGCTTCCATATTATCAGTACCTCTCAAAACTGTTTAAATATAAATGGTTTTTACCACTTTAACAGGCCCGAATCAATTTCTGATAGTTGCCTTAGGACCCTGATCAGCACAACAACTTTTTATTCAAAAGACTTTTTCCTAAATGCTATATTATAAAACTGAACACACAAAAGAATGTATTGGGGTTGTTTTCTAGCATAGACTTTTATTTTCTGTCCAGCAGTACTGATGTGTAGTATAATGTCTATTGAAGCTCTATTTTGCTTCATAGCAAAGTTCTTCAAAGAGAAAGGGATTAATAAGTTCAACTTAGCTTCTCTGTGTTACAGACAAGAATTGTAAAGTCAGATAATTTACTTAGTGTATCTGATAAAACATAAATCCACTGAAGTTAATCATTAAATTATACTTTGCTAAAAAGAAAAAAGAAGAGATAGTCCAGGACAAAAGTAGCACCCCTGCTCTAATATGAAAAATCTGAGAGATCCCTGGAGACTTGCTTCTCCACAATATGTCACTTGATTTTCCTTGGTCAAATCATCTGTCTCTACAAGGGTCCTATGAGTGTGAACATGTGGAGAGAGTGGATAGCCCCTCCCACTGGAGCTTGCCATAATTTCTATGTTGAATCTCTTCTACCATTAGCACTTCCAACACCATAAGGTCTGCAGGATTGGAGAGCCCAAACAATAGGATGGTTGCACTGCAGTCTGGACCTACTCAAAGCCCCAAAGCAAACAGCTTTCCATGCCGCCCAGTGTATGGGTCGATAGTATTGCTAGGCTGGAATATACTGCCTCAAGAACCCAAAAAAGCCTTTCAGCCTATCTTGTAATAGGGGGTGCAATAGACTTAGAAGCAATATTTTAGCACAGCCCTGACCACTAGACCTTTTAAACCTTCCCTGAAGTGGCTCTTCTTGCGTCTATGTAGGATTTATCTCCCACTCTCTGATACGTCTTACCAAGAGCATCTGCATATGATCCACTTTTACTGATTTCCCATCAGTCATCATATCAATGTAGTGCCCGTGGTTCTGAAAAACAACATTGTATCCCAGGGTGAGAGAGGGATTTTGGCAGAGATTTGTATTACCATTGAAAGTAAAATGAGGTAGGAGTGTTAGTCCCTTTCATGTTTCCTTTATTTTGCCAGTCTTGCCCCTACAGAAAACAGATGGATCCTGGGAAGTGAGTATAGACTGTAGACTCCCTCTTGCTTAAACATGAAATAAGCATAATCACAGCTATGCCTCCCACACTATGTGTGAAGTCTACCCCGGGGATGAGGGACTTAATGCTGATGCTGTTACAATGGCAAAATGTAGAAATTTCAGTTATATACTTAGGAACTAGAGAAGTAACTGTGGGAGGCCCACTGTGAGCCAGACTTTAGTTAGTACTCTACTTATTACCTGAATCCCATCGGCCCCCACTCTGAAAGGGTACAGTGATGATCTTTATATCTCTGGTTGTCAGTGTCAACTCAGACCCTGTGTCAGGTTGCTGTTCAATCGCTAAGTTGTGTCTGTCTCCTCGTGACCCAATAAACTGCAGCACACCAGGCTTCCCTGTGTTCGGCTATCTTCTCCAGAGCAGACATGCACCCAGATAAATGGCCATTGGCTCTGTTGCGGAAGGATTGAAGGAATTGCACTCATATGTGTTTGCCATGTCTTTCAGGGTCCTTCCTCCCAGAAACCCAATCAATGGCTTATAGATCTGAACACTGGCTCAGGTATGCACACCAAGTAAAGGGTCGTGACGTTGGATTAAGGAGACCAGCTCGACCTCATGCTCCTCTGTTCTTAAGTCTGATTGATTTGATTTTGGTTTTGGTTATAGATGGTAAGCAATACCCTACACATGTACATGTTAGAATTCAGGCAGAGATTCAAAATGATTCCTATGCAGACTTGAGAAATTATTTCTCTAACTCCCGCCTATATTGTAATGTGGCCTGAAAATTCACATCACCTCTTCCCCCTGGGTACAGTCTCTGTCTCTTTATTCCCCAGGACCACTGAGCTTTGCTTGAGATCTAGAAAGAGCCTTCTGACAAAATGTTCACCTCTTGTGCATTTTCCTTTTCACAACAACTGCAGATCTCTTCTCCCTGATGCCCAATGTCCGACAGCAGATGTTTCATGAATTTTGGACAGCTTTCTTATTGTTTATGATGAGAAGTTAAGTTCAAACATGGCTGTTCTATGATGTGAAGAAGAAAGTTCTGTTTTTAAACATTGACATGTATTTTAGCCATAGAAATGAATTGCTTTTATAATTGAAATGATTTATAAAGCTAATATTTATTCAATGAGTTACAACAAGAATATTATAAAATCTGTATTTCTAAAATTGTTTGTGGTAAACATCTGCCCTAACTCAGCTACCTTCTCTGGCTCCTCAGCCAATTCATAGGTCAACAAATAGCCCACATTCACAAATGTCATAGGTCTTCCAAATACATGGAATGGACTATAGTATGTCTCCCTAAGTATTTTTCTTTCAACTGTGTTTATTTGATAAAGTCTTATTCAGTCATCTTTATTCCAGGCACAGTACTTACTTGACCCTCTTCACTACAGGACAGAGTGATTTTCTGAAGCCATCTGATACTCAAATGCTTCCTTAGCCTACTGCCCATTTCCCATGTCTCAGTTAGCAACCTACAGTTCTTTTCCTTAGTTCCAATTGATTATCTTGAGCACAATTCAAGCTCTTTACCACCCTCCCTACAAAAGAAGTAGCCTCCACCTTCAATAGCAGTGTACTTTCCTGAAATTCTGATATTCTGTAATTCTCACACTCATTTTTGCTTTCAACCTCTCTTTTCTGGATCTGAGGTCAATTTCCCACCTTGTTCTTAGACAGGACAGTAGAGAGCAGGGTGCATTTAATTTCTGTCTCTGTCACTTTCTCTTTGTTTGAACTTGGGTGGGATATGTAACATTTCCAGGTTTCTGTTCATCTCTGAAAAAATTGTTATTAGTATCTGCCTCAAATGATTGTTGTGGGAATTGAATCTATATATGTAAAGCCTTTAGAACAGTATTCAGAATACAGTAAGCACTCTGCCAGCAATGCAGGAGATCACCTGAAATGCAAGAGATGTAAGTTTGATCCCAGGGTTGGGAAAATGCCCCGGAGAAGGAAATAGTAACCCATTCCAGTATTCTTGCCTGGAAAGTCCCATGAACAGAGGAGCCTGGTGGGCTACAGTCCATGGGATTGCAAATAGTTGGACACAATTTAGTGACTGAAACACCACCAATAAATATTAGCCACTATTATTATTTCTCAGAATCATCAACACCTGGCTTCCAAGTATTTGTCACATAAATGCTAAGTCACTATATACGCTATACCTTTGTAATGAGTTTAGATGTGTTCAGATCCAAGAATTTTAGAAACAAAATTCAGATCCACATGCTTTTAAACTCTTAACTTAGACCCCTGCTGCTCTCTTAAAGGTGAGTGTTTGCAACAAGGTCACTTGCCTCTGTCCCAGACTCTTCCATTCTTAGCTTGCTCCTCACTTGTCCTTGCCTGTCGGGTGTCTCCCTGGGATTGGCAACACTTCCCTCATAAGACAAGCTATCCTGAATCAGTAACATTCACAAGGCCACCATGAAGCCAGCCTTTGGCTCCTAAAGTGGCAGCTGAGGTCCCTAAGTACCAGTTGTGATTGTCTGCATTTTTTTAATATAATGAGAATAGAGAATAAGAGGTGACAGGCAAAACAAGTATAGACTTGTGTATTTGGCTCTAGAAGAAAAAAGAAATGGCAAATCATACATCTTGGTCAGAGAATGTTCTGAAAGAATAGAGTGCCGCATACAATAGATGTTTCCATAAACTGAACTGTAATTACACAATCTGCACCTTAGAGAAGAGACCCATTATAGAATCAATGGGATTTAGAGCAAGACTATAGCTAAAATTGAAAGCCTGTGTATACAAATAAGTAAAATAAATCAATCTTATTAATAAAACAGATATTTATATCCCAGGTATGTAGCACTGACTTCTGCTTCAGCTGGAGGAATTATAAGTCAGTAATGCATCTTATAAATCAAGTACATGAACCATTCACCATTTCCTGAGAATATAAATCAGTCATGGTCTCCAAGCAGTTGCATGACTTGGAAACAACTCCTTGGATGAATAAATCAGTCACTTCCAGATATATGAATAAGTGACGTGCCCCATAAATCACATGACTGCATACTCGTGCTTCATCAATCAGAAACTTTTATTTATAATTGAAAATTTAAAAACACTTATTGTGAACAATTTACTAAACACCAGTCTCAAATTCCCATAGTACTATAAGATGATGTGTATAACAGATTCAAAGGCTTGCCTGTGCCCAATAGTGTTTTTCACCAAAGAGCAAATTGCTAACATTGGTTAGAGTTTGCTGGTACTTGTGCTTGTAGTAACATCTCATTGTCCTGTATGGAAAATGTAGGTTAGTACAGCTAACTCATCCTCAAGCATATCTTTCAAACCATGTCTTTTGAATTATGTGGCTATAAGTGCATCAACTACTGGAAAACAGTTGTTTCTTTTGGAGAATGCTTTTGAAAATAGATAAAGCAATGTAATTGTAATTAAAATAAATAAAAAGCATTAAAGTATATAATCATTGACTACATGCTAATGTCTCATTAGCATACATAAATTTTACTAATATGATCACATTTTGTGTTTGCTTAGCATTTTATACATTTATAACTTTCACTTACAACTGTTAAGCTCATTATCATAATTTTATAGATAACGAAAATATGAATGATAATTAAAATCCAAGGTCATGTCCAGCCCAACTAGAATTCAGGCTTGCTGTGTTCTATCTTATATTCTTCACCATGTCACCTTACATACATTTTTCTGCCATTAGAAAGGCATGGGAATTTTTTAATCTTTTTATGAATATGTAAAATCACTAGTTTCAAGCTTAAAATTTACTAAGTTAGCCTTACTTCTATAGGCTTAGTTAGGTGATCTACATTCTGAAACACCAACTGCTAGTATTTAATGGTGTAATCATCATAAAATACTTATTTGTATACCACTGTACATGTGACATGAGCTGAAGCTTGTATTTTACATTTATAATAATGAATGCCTTTTATGCTGTGAAAGTGAAAGTCGCTCAGTCGTGTCGAACTCTGCGACCCCATGGACTGTACAGTCCATGGAATTCTCTAGGCCAGAAAATTGAAGTGGTTAGATTTTCCCTTCTCCAGGGGATCTTCCCAACCCAGGGATTGAACCCAGGTCTCCAGCATTACAGGCAGATTCTTTACCCGCTGAGTCACAAGGGAAGCTGTATAGATTCCTTATATGCAGGCTTATGCATATATGCTTATGCTTATCCTTATCCATATATGTAATCTTATGCTGTATAGACTCTTTATAGCCATTATAAGCTTAATGGTTTTTGTCATTGCAAAAAGACCATCATTGAATGGTAGAATTTCATATGCCTTCTAACTATAATTCCCCTGACTGCACAATCGTGAACTACTGATAGCATAAAATCTATTCAAATGTGTCCACACATATTATCTGATGATCAGACACTCTCCAGGAAATATCAGACCACTCATTAAGTTTATTCCTATGACTTAATATGGGTGAAGGTACAAACACTTCTATTTCTCATTATCAAACAGGTAGCTTATATAAAACCAATTGAGTCTAGCAAGGGAATCTGACATTCTACCTTCATAAAGAGAATCATATTCAGTGCACACTATAAAAAATAGTAATTAGAAGTCAATTTTACTTATGGTTTAAGTATTAGTTCAACTTTAAAAGTCAAATTTAATTTCAGATTTTTTTTTTCATTTGAATTGTTGTAATCATCTTACAAACTGTTTTGGCAACTGATTTCCTCCTCTTATCAATTATCTTTTGGAAAACTTTTGAAAGTGAAAATTGTACTACAGAATTCCCAGTATCAACTCCAAAGTATGGCATTAAGAGTTATACTGTGTTTGAATTGCTGCTTAGTAATTTGCTAAAGAATAATAACATATCTGTCCAATCTCTGGAGAGACAGATATCACACAGTCATTAAATCTTACTTGGTTAGCATAATTATATGGGATTTAGCATTATTCCAGTTTATCAACAAAGTGACTCACTTGAGAACTGAATAGACAATGTGATGTAGGGAAAGATTGCTGGTTAGGAAGACAAGTAAATTCTATTTCAGTTTCAGGTAGTATTTACACAGTCTTGGGCTTGTCACTAATTCTCATCTGGCTTTAGTTTCTCTGTCACTGACTTGAAGATTATATTTCCCCCTTTGTGGTTCTTAAGAAGATTGTGAACAAACACTAACAAAATGGAGTGCTCTGAGTTCATCAGATAAGAATACTGCGTAAGTCAAAAAGTGTGTGGTTGAGTCACGACAGGGTTTGGGGATTCAAGATCCCATTGGTGTACTCATTCAGGGGGAAATAGTCCAGTTTAACAGTTTATAATTCATTGTTTTTAGGATCTTTGGGAAAATCATGTTATTGACTTCAAACCTGTCACGTGTACAGTTTTGCATCCCTCTTTTAATTCCCATCGTTTTTTCTCAGTAGTGAAAACATACATCTAGTCTTTATTGTTGTTAAGTTAAATTTATTCAGTAAATGCAATTCCCCAATATTGTGATCACTTTTGTGGCACTTCTGTGTAGTTTTTAGATTTGATGAACTTTGTATAGAACTTCTACCCCAAGCTGAAATGTGTTTGATTGTGGCATTGTGCAATGCATGTAACAGATACTCAATAATTTTTAAAAGTCATTAATTAAATGTAATATTAAGTTGAAGGAATATTTGTAGGAATATTGAATATTCAAATATTGAATATTTGTAGGAACTTTAATATTAGTGAGTTTACATTTAGGTGAAATTTCATCAATCTGTCTTGCTTTAGTGTATCTAGATATTCTAGCATCTATGGTGAGACTGTATTCCTTACGTCTCTGTCCCCTCCTTCACTGCCGCAAGAAACAGACTATAAAATAATCCTCATTCAGCACCCTGTCTGCACAGCCTTTTCCTGTCCATCTGGTTGTCAGATGGAAGCAAAGAGACCCATGGCGCTTTGAAATAACTGAGGTAGCCTGGGTAACATTTCATAATCCAGTTACAAAACCATGTCCTAATATCCACACCTCTGTTTGATCTATGGCTAAGTGGATAATGGAGGCCACATTTTCCTCCACAGTCACACCATTTACACATCTTCTAATTCATTAATCTGGAAGCATTTTGAAATAGCTAGACTAAAATTAAATTTTAGGAAATGCTCTTTATTGTCCAGCAAAGTACATCGCAGAATCATCTTCTTTTAAGCCCTTGACCTTTTCCCAACAGAAACATTTCCCTTGCCTATACTGAATCAGCCTATGTTTTCACACTGAATTTGTCATTCTTGGAATACATGCCTAAGACAAAGGGGAAAAGAGGAAATGGAGAAAAAGAAAAAATAAAAAAGGAAAATCAAGCAAGGCAGCATAGCTCCAAGAAAATCCTTAGGAAAATATAGGAGAAATGAATTAGTCAGTCTTCTTCAAAATTTGAAAGTTATCTGTTAGATCAGTTCAGTTCAGTCACTCAGTTGTGTCTGACCCTTTGCGATCCCATGGACTGCAGCACTCCAGGCTTCACTGTTCATCAACATCTGGAGCTTGCTCAGACTCATGTCCATTGAGTCGGTGATACCATCCAACCACCTCATCCTTTATCGTTCCCTTCTCCTCCCGCCTTCAATCTTTCCCAGCATCAGGGTCTTTTCAAATGAGTCAGCTCTTCGCATCAGGTGGCTGAAGTATTGGAGTTTCAGCTTCAGCATCAGTGCTTCCAATGAATATTCAGGACTGATCTCCTTTAGGATGGACTGGTTGGATCTCCTTGCAGTCCAAGGGACTCTCAAGAGTCCTGTCTAACACCACAGTTCAAAAGCATCAATTCTTCTCCAAAGTGAGCAGCACTGTTCCAGTCCTCCTTGCCCCAGGTTTATTACAGGATTGTACCTCCTAACAGTTTATCCCTAGTTTGGCAAATGAAGAGTGAGCAAAACTGAAGTATTACATCTGGAGAAGGCTTTCTAGGGTGCTCTTCTCCCTCTGGCACAATAGGCAATATTCAAAATGTCTATCTTAGTACCATGATGACCACCTGGCAGTGTGTAACAGTTGAGTAGCATGGACAAGAAACTAAAAGATGCTTGCACCTTGGAAGAAAAGCTATGACAAACCTATACAGCATATTAAAAAGCAGAGAAATCACTTTGCCAACAAAGGTCCATCTAGTCAAAGCTATGTTTTTACCAGTAGTCATGTATGGACGTGAGAGTTGGACCATAAAGAAGATTGAGCACCGAAGACTTGATGCTTTTGAACTCTGGTACTGGAGAAGACTCTTGAGAGTCCCTTGGACAGCCAGGAGATCAAACCAGTCAATCCTAAAGGAAATCAACCCTGAATATTCATTGGAAATACTGATGCTGAAGCTGAAGCTTCAATACTTTAGTTACCTGATTCATTGGACAAGACCCTGATGCCAGGAAACATAGAAGGCAGGAGGAGAAGGGGATGACTGAGGATGAGATGGTTGGATGGCATCACTGATTCAATGGACATAAGTTTGAGCAAACTCTGGGATATTGTGAAGGACAGGGAAGCCTGGTGTACTGCAGTCCATGGGGTCACAAAGAGTCAAACACGACTGAGTGACTGAACAACAAAAAATTTTAAGACACTGAGATATGAAAAAAAAAGACACTAAGATGTGGGTTGTATTTTATGGCAGCAGAGCCAATACAATTCTATTACAGATATCAACTTTGTTAAGAATTTAAAGATAATCCTCAGCAAGGATTTCCAATGCTACAAGCAATTTTTAACATGTGTTTATACTAGCTCTTAGACCCTGATTTGATGATAAAGAGATGACATAGACCCATACAATGGTGCTCATTAGATTTATAGAAATGATTTGAATTATTCACACAGAGTAATTTATTGAATACTTTGTAATTTTCAGTACATCTATTCATTGGTTCCTGCCATTTGCAAAATATGAGTCAATTACAGGATGAAAAATGTCTACCCCTTATATAATGAAACAGGTTCACTTGTCTCCAGGTGGCTGGTGGGATTCCTTCAATATACTGCTATATCATGGTC
>NW_011494670.1:2375962-2379679 GCF_000754665.1 Bison bison bison | reverse complement strand
CATGGTCTCATCACTGTTCTTTCTTAATGCAATATTTAGCACACCACAATGGATGTAAGAGTTGGACTATAAAGAAAGCTGAGCACCGAAGAATTGATGCTTTTGAACTGTGGTGTTCGAGAAGACTCTTGAGAGTCCCTTGGACTGCAAGGAGATCCAACCAGTCCATCCTTAAGGAGATCAGTCCTGGGTGTTCATTGGAAGGACTGATGTTGAAGCTGAAACTGCAATACTTTGGCCACCTGATGTGAAGAGCTGACTCATTTGAAAAGACCCTGATGCTGAGAAAGATTGAGGGCAGGAGGAGAAGGGGATGACAGAGGATGAGATGGTTAGATGGCATCACCAACAATGGACATGGGTTTGGGTGGACTCTGGGAGTTGGTGATGGACAGGGAGGCCTGGTGTGCTTCGGTTCATGGGGTCACAAAGAGTCAGACACGACTGAGTGACTGAACTGAACTGAACTGAACTGAATGTAAGTAGTCAGATAGAAACTTCAGTGGGGGGAAATGTTGAGTCCCTGACATTATATCCACTTTGTTCATGAGTCCAATGGGCATGAATTGGAATGGATGAAGAAACACTAATACCCACAGTGTGGATCATAGGTCAATCTGTATGACAATGCATAGAAGAGGGTGCCATTGATGATCATTTATATGGAAAACAAATCATCTTCAATTTTCATCCCATCTCAACAGATCCATTCACATATCTCCTCCTCAATGCTCATTGTTACCAACACAATAACCTTCTCTTCATGTCCCTGATAGTTGGGCAAAAGAAATTCTTCACCACTCATGCATTACCATAGACCTATATTTCTGACCATTTCTCCAATTGCAAAGCTTTCCACTTTGACCTTCCTAACACAAGTAAATTTTGTTCCTCTCTAATAAAACAGATCAAGTAGAGAATTAATGGACTGCTCATCCATTTCAGTTCTAGAAATGCCAGGTACAATTAGTTACCACCAAAAATAACTGCAGATCAAAGCACTTTTATTACCACCTTGGCTCTGCTGCCTATTAGAATAACTGTTACAATCTTGTCCCTTTTCATTGACTGCTGCTGCTTCACCTCTGTTACCCAGTGATTTCACAACCCCATTGATATCAGAGAGTCTGTTTCAGTATCATCACTTCCCATTAACATTCATGGCCTACAGAGAACAGATGCTACAGAACTTTGCCTAATATGTTTATCTATAATGACATAATTCTCAATTCGGTGGTGAAAACAGAATTAGGGTGTGACTGAGACTGTTACCTATAAAAAATAATTCACAGTCTTATTTCCGTAAGACTTTGGATTATTTTTCTACATTATATTCAGGAAATCCTGATACCCTAATTTCATTAATGAGAGGTCAATATTGAGTCTAGGTTTTAATCAGCTCATGGGAAACCATTTAAAAGCAATCTCAGCTCCTCAGACTAGAACTATAAATCAAAAAATGGTTAAGTAAGCTCATCATATAAACCTATACTCACAATATCAAGCCTATCTTAAAATATTTTTGCCATCCTTGTCTAGAATATGAGAGTCTACTCCTCAAATTTTTCTTTTACATATTAACACAATTTTGCAATTATGTTTATACGAAAGCCTTATTTTTCCTGGTTTACTTTACATTGGCTTCCTGGGGCATATTGAAACCTGACTCCATTTACAGGCCTTGAGGCAAAGAATGGAAGTAGACATATTGAAATGAGAAGAACTGGCATCCCCTTGCATGTAAAGCTTTACTAGGTCATCATGTGATTACGAACCAGACACCTGAGCCTCAGAAGGAGAGGGTGCTTCTCCTGGCACAGGATACAACTTACAGTTGGAGTGTTCAAGAAACTCCTGTTTATCCAGTTCACCACAAGTCACTGCTCAGCAGTCCAGTGCTCAGTTCCAAACATTGCTTTGTGTTTCATTCAAGAGATCTGGTGTGGCTGTGAATTCTACCTATAGTGCCGTTCAGTTCAGCTTTCTTGATATAGTGGATATGAGGGATTTCGGCTGATCAAAAAAAAAAAAATATATATATATATATATGATGTCGGAACTCACAGTGAGCTCTCTATTCAGGCAACACACTTGCATGTAGGAGTCCCTCATGGCATGAGACCATCCAGAGGCTATACCCAGGGACTACTATTCAGAAATAGGAAGGTAAGAGAACTCCAAAGGGAGAGAGAGATCAGAGAGGTAGGCCTATGTGTCTAGGTAATGTCATTCAACAGTCCAACAGGGAGTCTGGGTTAGAGAGCTTTGAAAGGCAGCAGTAGCTTGGCATCTTTTATACCTACAGGTCTTATCTATGGCTAGCAGATGTTGGGTGTAGTTTCATGGGTGTGGAAAGCAGGCAGGCTCTCAATTAGCTTAACATATGCTTATCTGGGCTATGATTAAAACAAGTGGATATCTAAAATTTTGATATTGCTGCTCATGGGCTTTTGAGCTAATATGAGACCACAAACAAATAAACAACATACAGCCAATATACAGAGGCCATCTTTGGCAAAATTGCAAAACACTGAGAAATTAGAAGATTCTTGATTTTTTCATTATCAGAACTCTGCTGATACAAGAGATAAGATATCATTGTAAGGCAGTCATAGACATTCCTTGGTTCCCTGATGATATTTTGAGACATTCAAAACTCTACAATGTAGTTAAAATTAGCCATTCCATCCACACAGTCCTTCTATGTTTGACCCAGCATTAAAATAGACTGTAGAAACAATCACTCATTCTGGATAGCTTGTGTTCAGTAGAACTGCATTGTAGTATCAACACAAAAGCTAATTTAAATAACTGTTTACCACTGGTTGACACAATATGTCTGATTTTTTAATGATAACTGGACCCTGGAACAGAGCCAAGCAATGATTTACATTTCATATTTCTTATATTAAATTTATTTATTTTTAATTGAAGGATAATTGCTTTACAATATTATACTGGTTTCTGCCAAACATCAGCATGAATCA
Source organism: Bison bison bison (assembly GCF_000754665.1). Classification (NCBI taxonomy): domain Eukaryota; kingdom Metazoa; phylum Chordata; class Mammalia; order Artiodactyla; family Bovidae; genus Bison; species Bison bison. The sequence continues at coordinate 2,376,692 of NW_011494670.1, read as the reverse complement.
GCCATAGGCATACCTATGTCCTGTTCTCTTGAACCTTCCTCCCACCTCACACTACATTCCCCTCAGGTTGTTACTGAGCCCCAGTTTGAGTTCCCTAAGTCACACAGCAAATTCCCATTGGCTATCTATTTTACATATGGTAATGTATATGGAAGGAAAGTTATGACCAACCCAGATAGCATAATCAAAAGCAGAGACATTACTTTGTCAACAAAGGTCTGTCTAGTCAAGGCTATGGTTTTTCCAGTAGTCATGTATGGATGTGAGAGTTGGACTGTGAAGAAAGCTGAGCACCAAAGAATTGATGCTTTTGAACTGTGGTGTTGGAGAAGACTCTTGAGAGTCCCTTGGACTGCGAGGAGATCCAACCAGTCCATTCTTTTTTTTTTTTTTTTAATTTTATTTTATTTTTAAACTTTACAATATTGTATTCGTTCTGCCATATATTGAAATGAATCCACCACAGGCATACACGTGTTCCCCATCCTGAACCCTCCTCCCTCCTCCCTCCCCATACCATCCCTCTGGGTCGTCTCAGTGCACCAGCCCCAGGCATCCAGTATCGTGCATTGAACCTGGACTGGCAACTCGTTTCATATATGATATTATACATATTTCAATGCCATTCTCCCAAATCATCTCACCCTCTCCCTCTCCCACAGAGTCCAAAAGACTGTTCTATACATCAGTGTCTCTTTTGCTGTCTTGTATACAGGGTTATTGTTACCAT
>NW_011494670.1:2374403-2375862 GCF_000754665.1 Bison bison bison | reverse complement strand
AGATACAGAGCCCCTGTTTGAGTTTCCTGAGCCATACAGCAAATTGCCATTGGCTATCTATTTTACATATGGTAATATAAGTTTCCATGTTACCTTTTCCATACATCTCGTTCTCTCCTCTCCCCATGTCCATAAGTATATCCTCCATGTCCGTTTCTCCATTGTTGCCTGTAAACAAATTCTTCAGTACCATTTTTCTAAATTCCGTATATATGCATTAGAATATAATATTTATTTTTCTCTTTCTGACTTACTTCACTCTGTTTAATAAGTTCTAGGTTCATCCACCTCATTAGAACTGACTCAAATGTGTTCCTTTTTATGGCTGAGTAATATTTCATTGTATATATGTACCACAAATTCTTTTTCCATTCATTTGTCAATGGACATCTAGGTTGCTTCCATGTTACATGTACATGTAGCTATTGTAAATAGTGCTTCAATGAACAATGGGATACATGTGTCTCTTTCAATTTTGGTTTCCTCAGGGTATACGCCTACGAGTGGGATTGCTGGGTCATATGATGGTTTTATTCCTAGTTTTTTAAGGAATGTCCATACCATCTTCCATAGTGGCTGTATCAATTTACTTTCCCACCTACAGTGAAAGAGCATTCCCTTTTCCTCACACCATCTCCAGCATTTATTGTTTGTAGACTTTTTGATAATGGCCATTCCAACCAGTGTGAGGTGATATCTCATTGTGGTTTTGATTTGCATTTATCTAATAATGAGCGATGTGAGCATCTTTTCATGTGTTTGTTAGCCATCTGTACGTCTTCTTTGGAGAAATGTCTGTTTAGGTCTTTTTCCCATTTTTTGATTGGGTTGATTGTTTTTCTGATATTGAGTTGTATGAGCTGCTTGTATATTTTGGAAATTAATCCTTTGTCACATGTTTCATTTGCTATGATAGTCACCATTTTGAGGGTTGTCTTTTCACCTTGTTTATAGTTTCCTTTGCTGTGCAAAAGCTTTTAAATTTAATCAGGTCCCACTTGTTTACTTTTGTTTTTATTTACATAACTCTAGGAGGTGGGTCATAAAGGATCTTGCTTTGATTTATGTCATCGAGTGTTCTGCCTATGTTTCCTCTAAGAGTTTTATAGTTTCTTTTAGATTATAGATCTTTAATCCATTTTGAGTTTATCTTTGTGTATGGTATTAGGAAATGTTCTAATTTCATTCTTATACATGTGGCTGTCCAGTTTTCCCAGCACCAATTATTGAAGAATCTGTCTTTGCCCCATTGTATATTCTTGTCTCCTTTGTCAAAAATAAGGTACCCATAGGAGCATGAGTTTATTTCTGGACTTTCTATCTTGTTCCATTGGTCTATATTTTCTGTTTTTGTGCAGTACCATAGGGTCTTGATGACTGTACCTTTGTAGTATAATCTGAAGTCAGAAAGGTTGATTCTTCCAGCTCCATTCTTCTTTCTCAAGACTGCTTTGGCTAT
>NW_011494670.1:2373008-2374303 GCF_000754665.1 Bison bison bison | reverse complement strand
ACCCTCTCCCTCTCCCACAGAGTCCAAAAGACTGTTCTATACATCAGTGTCTCTTTTGCTGTCTTGTATACAGGGTTATTGTTACCATCTTTCTAAACTCCATATATATGCGTTAGTATAGTGTATTGGTGTTTTTCTTTCTGGCTTACTTCACTCTGTATAATAGGCTCCAGTTTCATCCACCTCATTAGAACTGATTCACAATGGAGTATTACTCAGCCATTAAAAAGAATACATTTGAATCAACCAGTCCATTCTAAAGGAGATCAGCCCTGGGTGTTCTTTGGAAGGAATGATGCTAAAGCTGAAACTCCAGTACTTTGGCCATCTCACACGAAGAGTTGACTCATTGGAAAAGACTCTGATGCTGGGAGGGATTGGGGGCAGGAGGAGAAGGGGACGACAGAGGATGAGATGGCTGGATGGCATCACCGACTACATGGACATGAGTCTGGGTGAACTCCGGGAGTTGGTGATGGACAGGGAGGCCTGGCGTGCTGCGATTCATGGGGTCGCAAAGAGTCAGACATGACTGAGCAACTGAACTGAACTGAATGTATATGTTTCCATGTTACTCTCTCCATACGTCCCACCATCTCCTTCCTCCCTGTCCCCTATGTGCATAAGTCTGTTCTCAATGTCTGTGTCTCCATTGCTGCCCTGCAAATAGGTTCATCAGTACCATGTTTCTAGATTCCATATATATGTGTTAATATGCAGTATGGTTTTCTCTTTCTGACATACTTCATTCTGTATAATAGGCTCTAGGTCCATCTATCTCATTAGAACTGACTCAAATACATTCCTTTATATGGCTGAGTAATATCCCATTGTATGTATGTACCACAGCTTCTTTATCCATTCATCTGTAGATGGACACCTAGGTTGCTTCCATGTCCTAGTTATTGTAAATAATGCTACAGTGAACATTGGGGTACACATGTCTTTTTCAATTTTGGTTTCATCAGGGTACATACCTAGTGGTGGGATGGCTGGGTCATATGGTGGTCTTATTTCTAGTTTTCTAAAGACTCTCCATACTGTCTTCTACAGTGGCTTTATCAATTTACATTCCCACCACAGTGCAAGAGGGTTCCCTTTTCTCCACACCTTTTCCAGCACTATTGTTTGTAGATTTTCTGATAATAGCCATTCTGACCAAAGTAAGGTGATATCTCATTGTGGTATTTTTATTTATTTATTTATTATTGAAAGATAATTGCTTTACAGAATTTTGCTGTTTTCTGTCAAACCTCAACATGAATCAGCCATAGGTATACATATATCCCCTCCCT